>NC_141058.1:4353200-4890700 GCF_041138505.1 Cibotium barometz
AAGTGCGTACATTAGGCATGGAGGTATCGAGTCTAAAGATATTTGTTAATCGACTCAATGCAATTATGAAAAAGATGTGCCGTGTTTTGGAAGCCAGGATAGTGCTTAGAGATTTTGTGAGAAGGATGATGTTTTCTGATCATGGGTCAAATTGTGTTCCAACTTTTAGATTTGGCTCTTCATTTTGGCGATATATATGAAATTTTTATTTTCTCAAATTTAATACTTCGCGCTCTTATTTTCCAACTTAGAGATTTTGTGAGAGGGATGATGTTTTTTGATCAAGGGTCAAATTGTGTTCCAACTTTTACATTTGGCGATATATATGAAATTTCTATTTTCTCAAATTTAATACTTCTCTCTTCTATTTTTTCTTCGCGCTCTTATTTTCCATCTCTCAACATGTTTCAACTCTGCCTTCCATTATCTCTCTCTCTCTCTCTCTCTCTCTCTCTATATATATATATATATATATATGTATATATATATGTATGTATGTATGTATATATATATATCATTGTCAATCTACGTCATTGTCTCTCTCTTTGTCTATCTCAAGTATTATGTTGTTTGAAGTTAAGAAAAAATCGTTATTTTGTGTTTCGAAGGAGATTGAAGATGGCTAGGAGCTGTACATACTTGAGTTTGAACCAAGTTCGTCACCTTCGAATTTTGGATGCAACATACATGACTCGCTGTAAACGGTCACGGACAAGGACTTGCATTCGAAAACAAAATGTTGCTAATTTTACGGATTTCTTTAACATAGCTGGAATTTAAACACTTGGAAGGGTTGAAAATGAGGAGCATAGTGAACCCCATTAGGGAATGCACTTGGAATCAAGAAACATAACAATTCTCAATGCTATGGTTCTTCAAGAACCTATCAATGAACATCAAAATGCCAAGCATGATATCTCTAGGAAAGGGAGGAGGCCAAATGATAGATTTGAATGTAAATAGTAATCTTGACATGTTAAAAAATGATGTTCAATAGCTGAAAAAAAATATCAACTTAGAATGGAAGTTGAATTAGGTGGAAGAAAGTCATCCAGTAGACCCCCAACCCACATCTCTTACCCTTATTTCACACGACTTCCCCCTATGACTTCCATTCTCATCCCCTTACTCCCTTCCCTTTTCTACACCCCGTTTTGCACTGTGCTTTTTTGACAAAACCCCCCTTTGCCATTTGTACATCACTTCCATCTTCCAACCTCACTTAGCTACCTTTGT
The DNA here is from genome assembly GCF_041138505.1 of Cibotium barometz. NCBI lineage: Eukaryota > Viridiplantae > Streptophyta > Polypodiopsida > Cyatheales > Cibotiaceae > Cibotium > Cibotium barometz. Next base: position 4,354,437 of record NC_141058.1, read on the forward strand.
ACAGTTTCCCCAAAGGGTGCCCCCCTTAAGAATACTTACCTTCAGAAAAGAATCTTAAGAGTGCTCCCTTAAGCCACTATTCCACTTGAATACTTACCTTTTTAAAAGAACCTTTATGATTCTCTCACCTGGCACATGAGTAGGCAATAAGGTACATCACTCGTTTATAAACACATCACACATATACGAAACCCTAAAGGAGATGTATAAGAAGACAATCTTTGTGTCCAACTGCACCTCATAGTGCATCCTTGTTGGAAAGCTATGGAGCCACATAGTATTTAAGTGGACCCACAAAGATGTTGATGCCAAATCTTGGCATGCCTTTGGCATGATGGTGGTGGACTTGGAACTAGAGATCTTCTTTGAGATTTTTAGGTACTAGCCACAAGGATTCTCCTTGAGAGAAAAGTAGAATAGCCACAAGGATTCTCCTTGAGAGCAAAGTAGAAAAGCTTGTGTTCCTTATGAAGGGTATTTAAGACGATCTACACATCATTCTAAGGGCACCTTCCATTTGAAGGTGATTTAAGATGGGATCAAAGTATAAAAGCTTGTGTTCCATGTAAAGGGTATGTAAGATGATCTCAACATCATACCAAGGGTACCTTCCATGATGTTGCCCAAAAATCCACCTTTTTTACTATGTCAGAATAAGCTATGGTAACAAGTCCATAAAGATCCATCCAAAAGACCCATAAAAATTAAGCACAAACCTCTGATCCTATTCTTTAGAAAGAAAACATATCATGCCATGAGTGAACATCAAAATCATCATGAGAATAGAATCCGCATAGTGTATGAAAACTTTCTCATGTGGTCGGTGCACCTACTTTTATCATCATGAAGGTTGTTTTTCACATTATGTACAGTTTTCACCAGTATGTGTCTTGAAAAATCTTTTCACATTAAAAATATGTCATGGTCATCATTTCTCAAGCCCTGTACAGTTTTCACCAGCATGTGTCTTGGAAAATCTTTTCACATTAAAAATATGTCATGGTCATCATTTCTCAAGCCCAATCTTGTCCTTGATAATCAATGAACAATTAATACCAACTAGTGTCGAATCAATGTGAGTGAAGACATGCATGAATCCGTGGTACAAGTCTACATGGCCCGATCTGACATGTGTCCTTAAAACCATCTTCATCAAGCCCACCATGTGTGAACACTCATGTCACAAGCCAATTAGATCAAATCCATCGGGTTCCATAGATTTTGAACTCGCCATGAGCATGATTGCATTGAAACCATTGACCAGTTTAAATATGTGCCCATTCAAAACCATGCCTAATGGAAACCACCAGATTTGACTTAAAATCATTGACCTAGTCAAATCCATTGTATAAACACTTCATCAAATTTGTCATATAAGTGAATTTGTATGAACTTAAACTATCAAGTTTAAGCAGTGAACCATGATCCATTGAATACATTGACCTTATCAAACCCATCACTATTTTGAATCCATGATCCCATCGAATACATTGACCTTATCAAACCCATTACTATTTTGGATCCATACTTTAAATCTGTTGATATAGTCAAACTTGTGCCAATTCAAACTTGTTGATTCCAAAGTTAACACCCAGTTGTGACCATTATTGATGAATACATTGATTGGATTGAACTCATGACACTCCAAACCCTTGATACGACCACGAAAGACCAAATATACATGCATGTGATTAAATAGGTGCAAATTAAAATCCATGCACGATTCAATTCATCGTACAATTAGTGCAAATCCATCATATAAACAAAAAATATTCACACTATGTACAACATAAAATCATCAGATTTCATCGAATGTCACAGGGGGAGTAACTAGGCTTGTAGTACCCACATCAATTATTGTTGTAGTTGCAAAGGTGATTGGATTTCCTCCAAAGGATCTACATTTGTGACTCATGTAAGGTCTACCTTTAGAATGCTTGTGGTGTCGATTCCATATAATATCTCATTGAGCATAGGGACTAAGGCTTTGTAGTGGTCACCCACGCACGTGCAATTGTGCAGCCTAGGCTTCTAAATAAGCCTGGTCCATGGTAGTTTGCTTGTAGTTTCTTCCATTTTATCTTAAAGTTTGCCAAACTTGGTATCATAGATCTAGTGGGGAGTTTCTTAGAGGTGTCTCATCCTATTGGAAAACACATGGTATTTACATTCATGCCAATATGTAGGGCTAGGTTATAGTCATAGGCAGGCTAGGTTATAGTCACATGGTCTTTACACTCATGCCAATATGTAGGGCTAGGTTATAGTCATAGGCAGGCTCGCGCACTAGCCACCAAGGCTAATAGGCATAACCTACCCAACTCTGCCAGTGGTGTGGACAATTTCATAGAGGCATCTCATCCTATTAGACAACACATGGTCTTTGCACTCATGCTAATGGATGGGGCCATTGTTCACAGAAAATTGACCTTTAGTGTATTTTTAACCAGCTGAAATTCAAATTTCCTAACAAGAATTTAACGTCATCCTTAAGAAAACCAGTGGAATTTTTACATATTTAGTTATAAAACAAGAAAAGCAATGAAACTTTTACATATTTAGTTATAAAACCGGCTAGTAGCAAGATTTTATAACCTAACCAACTCTGCTATATAACTACCTCTTGAGCTAGCTTCTCTTCGTTTGCTAGCCTTCTCAAGTAATGTAATACATAATTGAATAATAAAATAGTTTTCTCCTCTTCCATGCCATCGCTGTTTTTTTGTGTGCATCTCATGTGTGTGTGGGTGTGCGTGTGTGTGTGCGCGTGCGTGTGCATGTGCGTGAGTGTGTGTGTGCGCGTGTGTGTGTGTGTGTGAGAGAGAGAGAGAGAGAGAGAGAGAGAGAGAGAGAGAGAGAGAGAGAGAGAGAGAGAGAGAGAGAGAGAGAGAGAGAGAGAGAGAGAGAGAGAGAGAGAGAGAGAGAGAGAGAGAGAGAGAGAGAGAGAGGCTTGTAATTTTTCCAATAGTCCCTTTGCGCAAGGGTAAGAGATAAGGCATTTATAATACATCTTTGGACTAAGCATGCCATGTTCTCATGCATAGTATGGTAGCCTTTTTCAATGCTCTTATCTTTACAAAGCTGCAACGTATAAACACATCTTGCTTTCTTGAGTTCTGTTGTTGTGACGCCTTGATATGGGACCCACAGATGTCATTTTGGGATGTGATTCAATCTCACCTCATGGCTCATTCATAATTAATTTGCGGCAAGTGTTCATGAGCTTTTGGTCATGCATTCCCTTCAATGTGACCTCCTTTTTGGCATTCAATAAAGCTCATGAACCCTTGCTACAATTCATTGCGAAGGAGCCCAGAGTTGAGAGCTAGTCACATCCCAAAATGACATCAATGGGCCCTATATCAACAAGGACTAGCATATCAACCCTATTCATGTGTTCATTTAAGAGGTGCAAGGCCACATCCTTACATATCATCATGTGTTCCATTGTTCTCCATCAACCACTTGTACTTTATGTGTGTTTGGCAAAACGTGGGGGTGTAATCTTAGGCCTCTTAAAGATTGCACATTTGCAAAGCATGGGGGTGTGAGCTTAGGCCTCTCAACAAAGACTACACATTTTCAAAGCTATCGGTGCTTCTGCCTATCAAATCAGCACATGTGACACTCTTCCATTGATACGGTCATGGATTTTCATAGTATGCACACCTTTGCAACTGGCATATGCATCATTTGACACTATACATAAACCGCTATCCTCATGATCAAAACAAGGTTGGGGTAATCCATCATCCCACATATTATGCATATCCTAGTTAGGGTAAAAAGAAAAACCTCCCTTGGTTCCTTGTCTTCTTATTGTACCTCCTCAAGCTCCTCTTGAGTGCATTATCACATTTTTCCTCCTCCTCTAGATGTGCCTTTGATGCGCACAATATGAATAGACATCCGACAAGCTTCACATGTTTTGTAATGCATTTTACTTACAAATTTTAGTTGTTCTTGATCCATTGGATTTGGTTTGAGATTCCTTATTGATGGTTTGTCTTCTTCCATATTTAGCTCCATAGTATGCTTATTACTTTCATCATTAGCAATTGGTTATGGTTCATTATGTGCTGGATATTGCAATAATGGTACCAAACCATCATTCCAAATATGTTCTTCTTGAACATTTATAATAGTTTCATGATCAAACCAATTTGAGGGAACTTTGTGTGTGTTTAATGGAGACAGTGATGGTTTATCAACTTGTTGTTGTTCTACCATTAGGACCCCATCATCCCCTAAATAATAACTGGTTAATCTTCAAGCAATGATGGAATTGTAACTCCAACTGGGTTAGGTCTTTAATTAATTATAAATTCTAATAGAGGTATTTGGAGTGGCGGACCAAGATCAACATAATGATCTTGGTATTTGGAGTGGCGAACCAAGATCATCATAAGATAGCGATTCTCCCCCCTTCATCTTCAAAATCAAAAGACATTTCAACAATAAACAAATCTAAAGATTTGGATTCATGAGAAGATGTTTTCTAAGACGCACCAAAGAACATCGTGGGAGGAAAGCAAGATGCTTGATTTAGCCTGTGTATCCTTAAGGTGGATGGTATCATGAAAACCAATAATCCTATCAAATACCATAGACAAGACTTCGTGACATTTCTAAGATCTTTGTGATAACTATAAAAATCTCTTGGTGGAGTTCAATGATATATTTTGATTGAAAATTTATAACTCTCATTTCTAGAGTTGGTTCTTTTCTTGTTGTGGGAATTATATATGTAGCACATTAGATGCTAGTTTTCCTTGACATAAAACTCTAAATGCTTTCACAATCCAAGATTGCATAAACATTAGAAGAACTGGCTTCTTTTGGATCCACCAAGTAATCTTTAACAATGCTAGTAGAAGATTAGTGACCCTTTCTAAATGCTTTCTCCATAAAGATTTTTTTTTGGCAAAACGAATAGAATTGGATCCGGCTAGAATCCTTTTGCTATTAATTGGTTTTGGTGCAATGATTACATGATTATAAGGTTCCTCTAGTTCTCTAATTCTAAGAGTACTGGTATTCTATAAGGTTTTTAGTAATCAAATTGGGTGTTACGGCCTGCTCCGCATTGGAACCTACTATGGAAATCACCCTTTCTTCCTAGTACCGGTATTCTATAAGGTTTTTAGTAATCAAATTGGGTGTTACAGCCTGCTCCGCATTGGAACCTACTATGGAAATCACCCTTTCTTCCTAGCTTAGGTTAAGCCGTTGTATATTTCCCCTTTTGTAAAAGCAATACCATTTTTGGCCAAAGACATGTACCATTTTTGTAAACTAGGATTGGACCTGCTTTTTTTATTAAAGCCCACCCTAATCTAGACACAAAGCCCTAGGTATCTTTAAGAAACAGGCATCTTTGAGAGCTCATTTTGCCTATAGCATGATTAGAGAGAGCTAGCTAGCATCACCTCCTCTCCTTCATTCCCCCTTTGAGCTTTATGCTCCCTATATTCATTGTAATCTTTACAAGGGATTAATCAAGGATTAATGATGTTCTCGCGTGTTGTTTTGCTCTCCTCTCCTTAATCATTCTTGTCTTTGAGCTTGCTTGCTTGTGTTCTATTCTTATGTTATTATGCTTGTGTGTGCATGAGAGTGATTAAATATGAGTGCTTATCAAAGGAGGCGATTGGAAGAAACGTGGGTGGCACAAGGAGATTTGACAATCTCCTCCTCTTCTCTATGAGCTTAGCTAGACTACCATGTACGCAAGGTGATTGACAACCACCTTGATTTGTTATAAGTGCTTACTTGCTTCCAAGGGGTGTTACGGTGGGTAGAACTTAGGTTCTCCCTGCGGCCGTCCCAATGACAAAAGGGAACATTGTCGTCGCGGAGGCCCCACAAGTGGTCGGGGATAGCACCTTGGCTTAGTTGCACTTAGCATGCCAGGAAAGGTAGTCCAAAGATCACTTAACTTAGCATGCCAGGAAAGGTAGTCCAAAGATCACTTTAATCACTTAACTTCTTTTTGTTGTTTTGTTTTGATCAAGTAGATTGATTGTAGAGAAAGAAGTTGTTAATGAATTATTAAAAACTTTTTTTTAATTGCACAATCAAATGCATTGCATCATGTGTAATTTCATCAAAAGCATTCTTTAATTTTGGTCTTTTCAAATTGTTATTTCATCCTTGTTATTTCACCTTTACAAGTTTCATTTTGGTAGAATAAGAAAGAAAAACATCTTGAAAAAATCATTAAAAGAACCCTCTTTTGCTCTCTATTTTTTTTTTCTACCATCACAGGCTTAGGGGCATGATTACCATTGTACTCAAACAACCCCCATAAACCCCCATTTTGACTCCTTAAGTGCTTTATTTGGATATCTTATGACCACTAAACCATAATTCATCCTCTCCCAAAAATCTAAACATCACTTCATTGGTTTTTTGAGATTAGGAGCTATTGTCATGGAATTTACAGCCAATCTTCCCAAATTAGGGTCATCCGGCTCAGATTCATCATCGCGCACAATATTTCATCGCACTGCTTCCATAACCAATAAGTATCTTGGATACTGTGTGGCACCTGTGGGCAATGGGGCTAGAATTACCATTCCATGATGTTGAGATTCAAGCTCGATGTCAGTGTGAGCCAGCTATGCTATGTGCTGGCATGTTAGGTAGGAACAGAAAGAAAAACATCTTGAAAAAATCATTAAAAGAACCCTCTTTTGCTCTCTATTTTTTTTTTCTACCATCACAGGCTTAGGGGCATGATTACCATTGTACTCAAACACCCCCCATAAACCCCCATTTTGACTCCTTAAGTGCTTTATTTGGATATCTTATGACCACTAAACCATAATTCATCCTCTCCCAAAAATCTAAACATCACTTCATTGGTTTTTTGAGATTAGGAGCTATTGTCATGGAATTTACAGCCAATCTTCCCAAATTAGGGTCATCCGGCTCAGATTCATCATCGCGCACAATATTTCATCGCACTGCTTCCATAACCAATAAGTATCTTGGATACTGTGTGGCACCTGTGGGCAATGGGGCTAGAATTACCATTCCATGATGTTGAGATTCAAGCTCGATGTCAGTGTGAGCCAGCTATGCTATGTGCTGGCATGTTAGGTAGGAACATGTGTGAGACATAAATGACCGCGTGTCCAGCTGGTCATAGTGTGTGGACATTAGCTAGGGTTAGATGTGTGTGGACACAACTCATAGTGTGTGGTGTGTATTATGGATTATGGCTTTATGCATTGTGTGAGAAGGGAGATGGCTTCCCTCTATGGTTAGGGTTTGCAATATACATTAGGGTTTGCTCCTGTGTGTGTGTCTCCTCTCTCTCTACCGCTTTTTCAACATGGTATTAGAGCCTTGTGATGTCTATTAGGGTTTATGAGTGAGTGAGAGAAGAAGAAGAAGAAGCTGTGAAGCTTGCCATTGATGCTGTAAAGCTTGGAGCACACCGATTACTATCAGATCTGAGAGCTTGGCCTACCAGGTAAGGTATTCTAAACATCCTTGAGCGGATTGCAGGTGATTCAGGCAAAAACAAAGCAAATTAGAGCAACTCAAAGCAAAGAAAAATTCTGGTTTTTGAAAGCTTTCCATTAAAGCTTGGAAGCACTGATGTATGGTGGAAATACATGATGTAAATCTGGCAAAAGACACATGTATCTGACAAGGAGGAATGTATTGGCAACTCCTATGCAAGCCTTAAACTGATTTTGGAGCAATTTACATGCATTTGAATGAGTGAAAAATTCTGGTTTTTGAGCTCTCACAAAACAGAGAAAAGTAACTCAAAATTTGATGCATTTGGAGCATGTTTTTGGCAAAAATCAAGGCATTGACTGGTTGCACACATACCTAGGCTACCTCATCAATTAACATTATAATCACTCCCAAATCACTGTAGAGCAGGCGGCGCAGACTGCACAGAGAAACAGGGCAAAAATTTGATCATTTTGAAGCGAGGAGGTCGATTACAACTTCTGTGCTTGATATATTTCAAAATTTCTTTAGCAATTGGTTGCTACACATACTAGAGAAGAGGGCTACATGGTTGGTTTGATCAATTATGCCTAATTGAGCTGGGAACGAGCTGATTAAAAAGCATGTCCACTAGTTGCAGAGAAACAGAGTGATTTTAATTGAGCAATTAATCCTTGGTCTTATACAATTGGACAAATTCCTCTTACACGGAGTTAGTGGACACTATTGCTAAGCTAATGAATTCTTGGTTGCTCAATTTGGACAAATATTGAAGAATTTAGAGCAAAATTACTACTGGTTTTTCTACTTTTTCTGGTTTTTTCCAAAATAGAGAAAGGGGTTTTCAAAAATTGATCTGTACACATGTCCGATAGTGTTGATATTCAACATTGAGGTTGTTTAGGTGTCAATGCAAGTTGTCCATACTTGATTGCACCACTACATTGTGATTTGGAGCCTTGGAAGGCGCATCAAATCAGGGTATCTCGGACTGTGTGAGCCAGTTCATTTTGGATGCGTACAGGTTGATTTTCTACATCAAATTTGAAGATTGGTGGTTACTTTGGAGTATCTGGAACACTCATTGGAGTGTGGTTGAGCTGAGGAAGGCTCATTTACAAATTTGGAATTGTGCGGAAGGTGTATTGCATTGAGCAAACATGTCGGATAATCCAGTACAAATTGTTGGTGAAAAGCTGGATAGGAAGAACTTCTAGGCAGCATGGAAGTACAGGATCAAAAGTTTTCTGAAGGGAAAAGGTTTTTGGAATCTCATTATAGGTGGTGCTGAGCCAGAGCTAGAGCTACCCCGACAACCTACACAGCAGCAGGTTATCGCTCATAAGCAATGGTCAGAAAGAGCATTCAAAGTGTTGCATTATCTGTCTATATGTATTTCGGATGCTATGCTCATACACATACAGGATGCTGAGAATCCCAAAGATGCATGGGATACTTTGGTAAAGATGTTTGATACAGACACGAGTGCTCGCAAGTCTCAATTGCGACAACAGATACATAATGTGAAGCGGAATAAAAGGAGCATACATGATTATGTGCAAGAAATAAAGAAGTTTGCAGATGCATTGGCAACAATAAATGCCCCCATGCATGATGATGATTTGGTGGATATTACCTTGCGTGGTCTTGGCAAGGAGTATAAATCTTTTGATACATCTATCTCGGTTTGGAGTACAGGTTTACCAAACTTTGATGAGTTGGTTTCACTCTTGCTTGTTGAGGAAATCAAACTCAGTGATTCATTTCTGGATGCATCTACTAGCCATGATGATAATGGCAGAAATCAGGCTTTCTACTCGCAAAGAGGTTTTAGAGGCAGGGGGAGATTCACATCATGTGGCCGTGGTAATGGTCGTGGATGGCAAGACAGGCCACAACAGAATTTTCAGCCTTCATATGGTGCTAGAGGTAGTCGTGGATATACACCTCAGAGAGGCAGAGGTAATCCTCGTGGTAGAGGACGTTGGCAAGGCCAACAAACATCTATGCAAGATGTGGAATGCCATTACTGTGGGAAGTTTGGTCATATGGCAAGAGATTGTTTCCGTAAATAGAATGATTTGAGAGGGGGTAGAGCACAACATCGTGGAAATTATGCACAACATGGTGGTGGAAATTATGCATCAAGCAGTAATGATGGCACCGCAAATCACTTGTTTGCCATGAAACATGTTGTTGGATCTATGATGACAAATGCTGAAAATGATGATACTTGGTATATGGACTCTGGAGCATCAAACCATATGACGTGTCATGGTGAATGGTTTGAGCATATGAAACCTATGGATGTGAAAGGCTATGTGGAAACAGGAGATGATACTCAGCATGCCATTACACATGTTGGAAGTGTACCATTGGTTATGCACAATGGTCAAACAAAATCTATGTCAGATGTATTGTATGTGCCTTCGATTACAAAAAGCTTGGCCTCAGTTGGTCAAATGGTGGAACAGGGATTACAGGTTCGTTTCAACGAGCATGGTTGTTTCATTGAGAACTTCAAACATGGATGTAGAGTCATTGCTAAAGGCAAGAAAGAAGGCAGATTGTTTAAGCTGGATGCTGGAATTCCTGAGTTAAAATCAGCCATGTTCTCTAAAAGTAGGAATGTGGTACACAGGACATTGATATGTGGCATAAGAGGATTGGACATGTCAATATACAAAGGTTAAAGAACATGCAGACAAGAGGCATTGTCAGTGGGCTGCCTAGATTCAAGTATGACGGGCATATGCATGTTTGTGAAGCCTGTCAGTTTGGAAAGCAGGCAAGGTTGCGGTTTCCTAGAGAAGGAAATATGAGTAGCAGGCCACTTGAGATAGTACATAGCGATGTATGGGGTCCTGCACAAAACCCATCTATCAAAGGCAGTTTATATTATGTGACATTCATAGATGATTTCAGCAGGATGACATGGATATACTTTCTCAGAGAGAAGAGTGAAGTGTTGGAAAAGTTTATGGATTTCAAAGCTTTTGCAGAAAAGTAATATGGCTGTTGGATTAAATGTTTGAGGACAGATGGAGGTGGTGAATACACCTCAAAAGCTTTTGAGCAATTCTTGAGGAAGCATGGTATAAGAAGACAGTTGACTTGCAGGTATACACCTCAGCAAAATGGTGTGGCTGAGAGAAAGAATAGAGTCATATATGAAGTGGCCAGGGCAATGCTCAATGAAAAGAGCATGCCAGATTATTATTGGGCAGAAGCTTGTGCTACTGTAGTGTATATACTGAATAAAACACCTACAGCAGCCATTCATGGAAGTACGCCAGAGATGCGGCTTACAGGTTATAGGCCAGACATTGGACACCTCAAAGTTTTTGGATGCATAGCTTATGTACATGTGCCTGATGAAAGAAGAAGGAAGTTGGATCCTAAGGCAGAAAAATGTGTGTTTGTTGGATATGCATAGGATCGTAAGGCATACAAATGTTATAATCCACAAACTAGACAAGTGGTTATCTCACGAGATGTGGTGTTTGATGAGCTTGCTAGTTGGTACAAAGCAAAGGATGAGGGTGTCATTGAGTCACTTGAAGCAGATGTGCCTGTGAACTTGCCACAAGCAAGTTCTAGTTCTACTTCTATGTCTGGGGGCCAGCAGCAGCAGCAGAGGCTGAGAGTAGTACTGTACGTCCATGGTCAGGACGTTTGAGGCATGAGAGTGTGAGCACTGGGAGTAGTGCTGTGGATAAAGGAAAGAAGAAGGTTGAAGGCATTGGAATTACAGGTTATGAGTCATCGAGTTCAGAGAGTTTGGATGAGGAACTTGGCATACCTGTTTTACGCACACCTAGTGCAAGGCAGGATAGATATGTGCCACCACATGCTAGAGTGACAGGTGTTCAGAGTGATCCGCATGCATTGCGGAGATCCCAAAGGGTCAGATATCCCGTTGACAGGTTGACATACCGTGATTTTGCTATGCATTATGCATATATGACATCTATGGTGAAGCATGTGGAACCTACATGCTATACAGAAGCTATTGGAAAGCATGTATGGGAGAAAGCAATGGATGCTGAGATGGACGCATTGGTTCATAATGATACATGGGATTTGGTTGCACTACCACAGGACAAAAATGTCATTGGTTGTAAATGGGTTTACAAAGTGAAGTGCAAGTCTGATGGTTCCATTGAGAGACATAAAGCAAGATTGGTAGCTAAGGGTTATGCACAAACCCAAGGTTTGGACTATGATGAAACGTTTAGTCCAGTGGCAAAGATGGGAACAGTAAGAGCAGTCATTGCTATGGCTGCAGCTAATGGTTGGGAAATGCATCAAATAGATATCAAAAATGCATTTCTAAATGGTGATCTACAAGAAGAGGTTTATATGGCACAGCCAGAAGGGTATGTACACCCAAGATATCCCACTCATGTATGTAGATTGAAAAAGGCATTATATGGGTTGAAGCAAGCACCTCGTGCTTGGAGTGATAAGATGAGCAGATATCTTATCTCTCTTGGATTCCAGATTTCTACAGCAGATTCTTCACTCTATGTGAAGAAGACAGATCATGGGATTGTTTTACTCGTCATCTATGTGGATGATTTGATTATCACAGGTGATCATGGTACAGATGTGATGCATGTCAAGGAAGCATTGAGTGGGCAATTTGACATGAAAGACCTTGGTGAGTTGAGATACTTTCTTGGAATTGAGGTGGTCAAAGACCATGCAGGTACATGGTTAGTGCAACGCCAATATGCATTGGATATGTTGGCAAAGTATGGCATGACAGGGTGTAAGCCTATGAGTACACCTTTGGAGCAAAATGTGAAGTTGCGGGCTGATTTTGGTGAGGAGTTGGATGATCCATCTATGTACAAAAAGATGGTTGTGGTAGTCTCATTTACGTGACTATCACATGCCCGGATTTGAGTTATGCTGTGGGGCTAGTAAGTCAGTTTATGCAGAGCCCCAGGAAACCTCATTTGGATGCAGTGAGACGCATCATGGGATATGTGAAGACCATTGCACATTATGGTCTACTTATGAGAGTGGTAAAGGCTTGGATATACATGGCTACACAGATGGTGATTAGGCAGGTAGCTCATATGACAGGAGGTCTACTAGTGGATATGCTTTTATACTTGGAAGTGCCGTGGTGAGTTGGAGTAGCAAGAAGCAACCTACAGTTGCTTTATCCAGTACAGAGGCTGAATATAGGGGTGTAGCCATTGCTACTTGTGAAGCTGTATGGTTAAAGAATCTCTTGGCAGATTTGGGTGAGCCTATTGATGGCAAAGTTGTCATTCATTGTGACAACATGAGCAGTATACAGTTGGCCAAGAATCCAGTGTTTCATGTGAGGACCAAACACATAGAGGTCCATTATCACTTTGTCAGAGAGAAGGTGCTAGATGGTACAGTTGATCTACAGTATGTGAGAGGACTGAAGAGCAGGTGGCAGACATCTTTACAAGCCACTTAGCAGGGAAAAGTTTGAGTACTTCCGTACTATGTTGGGAGTACATGGGATGAGCTTGAGGGGGAGTGTTGAGAGCTTTGATATCCCAAGCTCATCTACATCTTCATCTATAGCAGTACATCATGAGCTTGAGAGGGGCTATTGAGATTCAAGCTCAATGTCAGTGTGAGCTAGTTATGCTATGTGCTGGCATGTTAGGTAGGAACATGTGTGAGACATAAATGACCGCGTGTCCAGCTGGTCATAGTGTGTGGACATTAGCTAGGGTTAGATGTGTGTGGACACAACTCATAGTGTGTGGTGTGTATTATGGATTATGGCTTTATGCATTGTGTGAGAAGGGAGATGGCTTCCCTCTATGGTTAGGGTTTGCAATATACATTAGGGTTTGCTCTTGTGTGTGTGTCTCCTCTCCCTCTACCGCTTTTTCAACACATGAGAGCCTTACCACCTGTGTACCCCCAACTTGAGAGGTTAGCACTACAACATGTCAGGAGCACAATATCATTTTCTAGTAACATTCCTGCAGCATGGGTGTCGAGGTTTTTTAACGTTGCTCAGTAGTATTTTTTCTCTACTAATACCATTGCCCAGTAGCGTCAGCAAAATCTTGCTACTCTCAGTAGTGACTTGGGCAAAATGTATTCCTGCCTATTTTGCGGCAGTGCCTTTTTACCCCTCCTCAAAACATCATTTGAAAAGTACATCGTAGGATTCTTGCAGGTATGTGTCCCTCCTTCTCTTCCACCCACCTCTTTCACTCATACTTAAGCAAGATATGTGCTTTTTTCTTTATTTCTATGCATGAGAGCTTTCATATGAAAGCTTATCTTCATCTCCTATACAAACAAGCATTCCATGAAAGCTTCATCTCCCCTCTCTTGTAAGGTTTTCCCCTTTGTTTTCTCTCTTTCTCCTCTCTTTTCCCTCTCTTGAAGCTTAACCCTAATCCTAGCTTTTACATAGAAACCCTAATATAGAGCTTTCATGGAGAGCTCTCCATCAAAGATCTTTATTGGGATTTCGATTTAGAAGCTAGGGTTAGGGTTGTATGAGCCATGCACTTTTTATTATTAAGGCTCTATTTTTCACAAGCTTTCTATTAGTATTAGTGTTAGGGTCTAGGTTAGAGTGGCTCACATTGCTCTTCTCCTCTTGCACTTCTCCTCTTCTCTTCTTCCACTTCTCTTCTCCTCTTTCTTTCTACGACTTCTCTTCCCCTCTTGCACTTCTCCTCTTCTCTTCTTCCACTTCTCTTCTCCTCTTCCTTTCTCATATATAATAAAACATGGTTTACTTATAGCTTTTTTTGTGTAGAGAACTAATAAAATGATTCCTAATTAATTTATTTTGGTTTTATTTTGTAGGCTCTTTTTCTACATCTTCAATTCAATACAAACAAGCCTCTTGAAGAGTAAGAGCTCAACACTTACACCATTCTTGATGTTTTTCATTAACGGTGCACCCCTGAGAGTGCTTGGGAGTTTTTTTTTAAATTAATTATTTGTAGCTTCATGCATAGAGCCTCATGAAGCCTCTTTGCATATAGCTTCATGAACCTCTATGCATGAAGCTCTATTGATAGAGGCTATTTGCATGAGACTCTATACTTTATGCATTATGGCTTCATACATGAAGCCTTTATGCATAAAGCCTCTTTGCATAAAGCTCATGAATCTCTACACATCAAGCTCCATGCATAATGGCTTCATGCACATGAAGCCTTTATGCGTTATGGCTCTATGCATGAAGCCTTTATGCATGAAGCCATAATTGATTAAGCCTTATGCATAGAGGCTTTATTCTTAAACCTCTATGCATTATGCATTAATTGTGGATGCATAATGCATAGAGGCTTAAGCATAAAACCTCAGTATATGCATAAAGCTTATGCATAATGTTTAATGATAATTTATAGAGGCTTAAGACTTAAGAATTATGGCTAAGCATAATTAAGCCTCTTAAGCCTCTCTGCATGAAGCATTAATGCATAAAGCCTCTTTGCATAAGGCTCCATGCATAATGGCTTCATGCATGAGGCCTTTATGCATTATGGCTCTCTGCATGAAGTCATAATGCTTAAGCCTTATGCATGCATAAAGCATAGAGGCTTCATTACATAAACGTTTACTAACATACGCTTTGTTTATTTTTGTGCTTCTACTCATAGATTGGAACTTGTTTTTTAATGAAAATTGTACTTCTCAACAAACATTCAACTCCTCTAAATTAAGGTAAGAGCACTTCTCTTTCACAAACCCTTTCTTTACTTCTTTATGGTATACCCTCGGGCATGCATTCATTTTTTAAATCATGCATGCATTCATTTTTTAAATCTTATGCATAAGACTTATGTATAAAGCCTCTTTGCATAAAGCTCATGATGAAGCCTTTATCCATTATGGCTCTATGTATGAAGCCTTTATGCATAAGCTTTATGCATAGAGGCTCTATGCATAAGCTCTATACATAGAGGCTTAAGCATAAGGCTTAATGCACAAAGCCCTTATGATTAAGTCTCTATACATAAAGCTTTGAGGCTTAAGCATAAAGCCTCTATGCATAAGGCTTAAGAATAATGTTTAAGCCTTATGTATAGAGGCTTAAGCATAAGGGCTTTATGCATAAGGCTTAACCCTTATGTATAAGAGCTATGCATAGAGGAGAATCCAATGTGGCTATGTGCAAGTGGTAAGAAAACTTGTTAAGCGTTGGAACTAGTAGTATTTGAAGATGGCATGTGCAATAACTTAATGAACTGTGAAGTACCTTGCAGAGCCATAAGAAACATCCAGTTGATGAGGATAGAGATGATGACAAGGGGGGGGAGAGGATGATATCACTACCTCCGTAAGTATTTATGCATATTACGTAGACTAATTTCTACCTCTTGCTTGTGCTATGACTCTTAATGTGTTGCACTCTTTCCAATGTAGAAAACAAGTGATCGTGAGAGGGAGGATGTACCTTTACCTAAGAAAAGAAAGTGTGATGCTTCCTCCCCTGCTAGTGGACGAGAGTGTTGCTGCAAGGTGATTCTCATATCCTTGTTGTGGGTGTCCTATGCACGATAGAATCCTAATGCATTTCACTCTTGCCATTTTGTAGAGGGTTGAAGTGCCTGTAGCTCCACAAAAGACAAATAGGAGAATAAAGCTCGATGCTTCCTCCCCTGCTGGACTTTGCCAGCATGTCGATGATGAGAAGGCGATGCAGGAGTGTTGTCAGGTGATTCCCCTCTCCTTGTTAGAAAGTGGTGGTGGGTGTACTATGCACATTAATCAATTCCATTATGAACGTTCTTTGTGAAAGAAGCCCGAGTTTGTAAGCGTTGAAACTAGTAGGATTCGAGTGCTAGCAAACGGAAGTAGAAACCTCTCACGTGGGGTAGGGTTTCCCACTCGGGGCCTCGCCCACGGATGTCTGGGTAAGGGACTAGTCCGGCGGTTCTCCAGAAACCGAGACCGAAAAAAACTTTCCTTGCCCAGAAAGCACGGGCGATTCCTCCAGGAAAATATTCTAACGAAAATCTATCTAACGGGGTCAAGAGCCTTAACTATCCTTTCTATTTTGACCAAACTTGTAGGTCACATGGCCGAATGAAGGAAGGGACTTGCACTTGGTTCATAGAAATCATCGTTTTAAGTGAGGCACAGCCGTTGATTCTTTCCCATAGAACAAGAATCTCCTTGGGACTTACTTTAACTATTGTAACTTAATCCTAACTGAATTTTGTTATAGGAATCCACTGATCCAGCCTACCCCAACCGGCCCATGGGTTAGCCAACCGCCCAACCACTGTATTGGTGGGATCCCTCTTTTTAAAAAATTAAGTTGTGTTTATCTCGGGTACTGGGGAAAATAATTCCCAGGCCCCCTAGCCGGCACTCATGCAATTATATTTAATAGACACACCACTTACATACCACTCATGCAATTATATTAAATAGACACACCACTTACACACCACTCATGCAATTATATTAAATAGACACACCACTTACACACCCAATATGAAGTTTCCTTTTCTCAGAATCAACTATCTTCAAGACAGAATTGGAATAAAGCCACAGTGTTTCCATCATGATTTTCAATGTTCCAGTTCCATTGTTTTACAAACAAGTCTCATCCGGGCTCTCCATTGAAGACCAGGTAGTCAACCAACGAGATCCAATTTCACAGTTTTACAGTTCACTTAAATAATTCTCTTGCCAATAATATTTAAAATCTTTGTATATAGAATATCGTGAAAATTCCTCTTTTTGCATCTATGTATGCACATACAAAAATAAATATAACAAAAATTCATCTTTTCTCCATTTAAACATTTATGCATAAATACTATAAAAGTATTTTCAAAAAATGTAACAAAAATCCTTCTTTTAGCATTAAAATGCTTATGCATAGAATATGATGAGAATTCCTCTTTTTGCATTATCAAATTTATGCATATAATTAAATTTATTTTTTTAAATGGTAAAATTTTGCCATAGCTTCGCTACATTTTCTGAGAATACTCAAAATTCTATTTTTAAATAATTACACATAATTATAAAATATGGTGAGACTTCCTCTTTTAATCTAAAACTTCATTATGCATACTTAAGCATAATTACATTTAAACCTCTTGTTTATTTTTAAAAATATCCCCTTATTATTTCCATATGAAAATAATTACAAAAATGTTAGCATAAACTCTCTTTCAACTTAAAATGAATAATTATGAATTTTCTAATCATAAAACAAACTTGAATGAATTAATCCTTATTTTAATTAGAATAAAAAATCATAAAAATATTTAATCTCTATCTCTAGCTTGTCAAGCCTAGAGTTTTGGTTAAGAAAATGAGATTAATACTAAGGTCCATTCTTCCAAGAAGGATTAATCCATAAAGGTGAGCATCCTTACAAAAAGAGAGATTTACTAATCAAAAATATTATATTTAAGTATACAAGATTAGCATTAATCCATTTAAACAATATGAATCACTAAAAGATTGGTTTTGAGAAAGAAACCATTAATTAAAATGCTTCCCAAGCATTAGAGAGGTTGGGAAGCAGATTACCATTCCAAAAAGAGAAGAACACCATTGATTTAAGGCTTACCCTTGGTTTTTGGCTTGATTCTTTAAGAAGAAATGAAGCTCCCAAGAGAAAGCTTGGCCACCAAGATGAAGAGGGTAATCTCCAGATTTGTGAAGCTCCAAAGCTTCTCAAAGGAGAGGTAAAATAGAGGGATAATAAAATTACACTAAATTGAAGATTATATTGGTATGTAAATACACAAAGATGAAAATACACTAAATTGAAGATTATATTGGTATGTAAATACACAAAGATGAAAATACAAAGGAATGAGGGTCTACTTATAGGTGAGGGAGGCCACCAACCAAGTCCAACTGGGATCTAGAGGCTTCTAGCTTCAGTTTGATCTATTTTGGACAAGTTTTGGACCAGTTTGGCTCACTTTTTGATCCAGTTTGAAAGAGGAGAGATGAAATATCTCAATTTTTTTGAATTAAAAATGTGGAGTAATGATGTGATTTAGGTGCCTCCTTCATGAGCCCCCTCCCTCCTTACTGAGGTGTCAAAATTTTATTTTTTACTAATAAACCTCAATTTTTACTAATAAACCCTAGTACTAGTCAACTCTTCATCTTATGTGAGAATTTACTCCTTTTTGGGGGATTTTCTTTTATTCTTGTATTTTTCTCATCCCAACACTTGGATTAACCCCATTGGCTATTTAGAACACTCTTTGGACCTTAATCCATAATTTTTTGAAAATGTGGACCCTTAGGGTAAGGTGTCTAATACACATTTTATTTAATTTCTAATGCATATTAGAAAACTCTTTTTAAACTTCTGGTTCAGGGGAATTCATCTCAAATAAAAGGGATAACTTTATATCCAAAAATATCTCAAAATTATATTATCTCTCTCTAGAATATTTTCTCTCTCTAGACCAAAAACAAGGGAAAACAATAGTTTCTTGCATTCTAAAATAGGGGATGATTACATGGAACTTAGAGGAGATCTTATACATCTTTTAGGATTGAGGAGGAACCTTACATCCTCTCCCATTTGAAAAACACGAGATGTTCTCATCTCGCAATGTTGGGGTAGTCCTTTACCAGTTCAGCATCATGTAGCACAATGAGGCAGAATCATCTACCCATATTCCTTAGAGAAAGTAGTCTAATTTTTTAAAGGTGGTGGCTCTTTGCTTCTTTGAGAGGCTTTGGTTTTCTGTCTTTTGGGACGGGGCAGTGTCGGCAGTTTCCCCCAAAGCTGCGGACAACCTGAGAGCCTTCTCTTGAACATTAAGGATTTCTTCCGGTTGGAGTTTCATCTGGCCTTGAGTCTGAGAAGTCAACTGTTTGTCATCCAGCACATGACTCGGGCTGGGTACATACTTTTTAAGTAAACTGACATGGAATACATTATGTACTTTGAGATGGGGAGGCAGAAGAAGTTCATAAGCTAGATCTCCTACTTTCTTAGTAATGGCGTACGGCCCACAGTATCTTGGAGATAGCTTTTTGTACTTCCCTAGAGATAAAGAACTTCTCTTGGGTCGTACATGTAACATACCCATTGTAAATAACACTGTACTTGCTTCAGAGTTGAAAAATATATCTTAGCTTGTCATTTTTCCGATCAAAAAACTTCTATTTTTGGAAAATGAGCCATTTTTGCTTAGAAATTTGTAATTTTGAATCCAAATTTGAAATCTACGCGTAATTTTACGCTTAAAATAGTTTTTTCTGAATTAAAAACGGGTACCCGGAATGGGTTTAATTAAGCTTTTAAGCCCTTAAATCTGCGAACTTCCGACCAAAAATAGTAACTATCCAGGCGTCTAATCAACGAACGGAACACGCCCCCATGGTCACGGGGCAAGGCCGGACATTTTCGTCAAATAAAATTTTTTGACCCCCCCGGGGCGGCGGGCGGCCGGCGTGGGCCCCACCACGGGCGCCGCCCGTGAAAAAAACCGACAATCCGCCCGGGACACCCAAGCGTGTACACGACCTAGACGCACCCTCCAGCACACCCCTACACGTACCCCCTCCTCCCAGAACCCTCTATCCACAGGTGTCGCGCTCTCTCTCTCTTGGGGACACCTCCACCCCCATGTGTCACACTTTCTCTCTCCTCGAGACACCTCCACCCCCAGGTGTCTCACGCCCACACCTCTCCCGGACACCTACACCACCCAGGTGTCACCCTCCCGTACCCGGACGTCCACCCTCCAGCACCTATAAAAGGACCCTCCCAGCCCCCTTCTCCAGACAAGCCCCCAGCAAGCCTCTACGCGCAAGCTCTCTCTCAAGCTCTAGGACATGTCCTACACTCTTCTCCCCCCCCCCCCCCCCCCCCCCCCCCCGTGTGAATAGACTTTAAGTGTGCCTCTCCTTCAACCCTTGCCTTGCTCTTCCCTAGGCCTCCCTAGACGTACACTCTTCTCAAGAGCTCTCCAGGTTAAGGACACCCCTCTCAATTCCCCCCCCCCCCCATATGCGGCGACTTAAACTTAGGCTAAGAGGTCGTTCCTGCCCATAAGCCCAACAAGCTTTTCCTACCCCAAACGGACTCCGTTTTCGAATCCGTTTGAACCAATAGAATTCTCTCTTTTCTCTCCACGCTCCCAACCTCTTATATTCACCTCGTTTTCTCTCTATCCTCTTAAAACTCTAGTGCTCCTATGGCGCCGAAACGCCGCCGAATTGAAGAACCGCGCGCTGCCCAAGGAGGGAATGAAGCAAATCGTGTCCCTGCAATCGACTTCACCCCTCTTGAAGTGAATAGGCATGAAAACGATAACCAGGTTGGTCATTTAATAAGTTTAAGTAAAAATTCTCTCTTATGAAGCTTAATGCTAAGATTCGTAATAATAGGAAAGGAACCAAGGTTAAACCCCTAGTATAGATGGCCTAAAGTACCTTATGGTTACTCTTAAGTAAAGTTATAGCAAAATAATCTTGCTTTTGAATCATTGTCTTTTCAAAACGATGGGTTTTGTTAATGTGTGAATTCATTGAATAAAGGCTATGTCTTTCTTTTATTGGATATACTGCTGGTTTATTGCTAACATGCAGGTACAGCTTCTCCCCCCCTTAGCTAACTCCGTGCTTGTCTGTGTAGACGGGCGGAGGATATAGCGAGGCCGGGAGTCGGCCCAGGGCAATCCCCTCCTATGCCACTGGGAATTGGTTTTCACCATCAGGGTGATGTATATATGCTGCCTAGTTCTGTGGGTCCAGGCTAGTGCGGTGACTTAACCCCCACCTCATGAGGAGACGTCCCCTCCGAAGAGCGAGAGGGTTTGGTACAAGCGTCAGTACCTGAGGGGGTGACAGGACGGCTTGGCCCTCATCGTCTGGCTGACGATGAGGACGATATAGCGAGGCCGGGAGTCGGCCCAGGGCAATCCCCTCCTATGCCACTGGGAATTGGTTTTCACCATCAGGGTGATGTATATATGCTGCCTAGTTCTGTGGGTCCAGGCTAGTGCGGTGACTTAACCCCCACCTCATGAGGAGACGTCCCCTCCGAAGAGCGAGAGGGTTTGGTACAAGCGTCAGTACCTGAGGGGGTGACAGGACGGCTTGGCCCTCATCGTCTGGCTGACGACGAGGGGAGACGGTCCGTGAGGTTTACCCAGCTGGTTGAGGCTGGAAGATCGAATTCTAGATTATCGATGTAGTTGTGGTTATGGTTATGGTTTGGACATGAGCTTGGATTGGAATATCGGCCCGGGTTCGGGGTCTTTGTAAATATTTTTTCACTGTAAGTATGTTTGTTGATTTCAATGTTATGCTAAGGAAGATTTCCTTAAAGGAATCAAGTGTAATTAATTAACAAAGGAATTTGTTTTTAAGTGTTTCACAGTGTGATAGGACTTAATTAGAAAATAATTGAATGGGTGAGTGCGTGGAAAGTGGGAGAATGGATGCCCTGACGGTACCATTCTAAGGATGGGTGGACCCGATGAGTCGGGTAGCTTTCTACTAGTCGTAACTTACGATACTTAGGGAATAATAGAGTCACGAACAAGACTTGTTTTAGGGGACCGAGCCAGCGGCCGTGCCTCTTGAAATATGGGGGAAAAAGGCGTTGGCTTCCTTGAACCAAGTGTGGGTCTTGTTCCATCTCCACGCACATCTCGTGCTGGGGATTAGAATTTCCTTTAGGATGACTACGTTTCCCCTGCGAGATAGAGTTAGGTCCGTCCGTTTGCTCGTAACCTCGTATTTCTACGAGATCGAGGTGTCGTCGATCGGAAAATAACACGAGACTTGACCGCCTATCAAAAGGATTCCCCCGCCCTACGGGTCGGGGGCCTTACACGTGGTATCAGAGCGCGTTTAGACTTGGGAGATTTTATATTGTATTCTCTTGTTACTCTAGAAATTCTTGTTAAACTAATCTAGTTACGGCTGGATGCAGGAGGACGAGATGGATCCCTATTCTCGCTTCCTGGTATTCCAATGCATGTTCATGACTGCTTGTCGCTCTTCCGAATTCGAGTTCCGTGACACTATGATGCACATTGTAGACAAGCTAACCCTTCCTCTTTACACTCGCATCGAAAGGGGATGGAACAGAACTGAGTATTGGCATCGTCGATCTACCTACTTCATCATTCGAGCTGAGCACGTCGGCAATCTCACCAACGACTTGAGGCGGATCCGATATGCCGAGATGTTGCGGATGGTTCGCCTGTTCTGGTTTATTGGCACTCCTCGTAACACCTATGTCACTATCGATGGGAATCGCATGCTGCAGAATCGTTGGGTTTATGATAAGGTGACTCAAGTTGTATCCCCAGATAGAGTAGCCGTTACCCGTCTTTCTAGACGAGGTTTACCTCCCCTACCAGAGACTTATCGAGTTCTTGAAACCATGGGAGAACCCCCCTACTTTTTCAATGCTACCACCGCAGATCTTTATTAGGTTTCCTAGAGGACTACCATGTAAATAAATAAGATTGGATTTAGTCCAATCCTTGTAAATGGCTTGGTTTACTTGTAAATGGCTTGGTTTACTTGTAAATATTAAAGCTTGGAATAAAAGGTTTTGATTTTCACACTCATTGTCTTATGTGTATTAAACCGCCTAAGTGACATGATTCTAAATTTAGCTTCATATTGATAACCAGGATCGTCAACTTCTTGCTCCCAATGCATTATATACAGATACACAGGAGAAGAAGCTTCTCCTCAAACAAATGCAACCTCCCTCATTTAATGGGGCAGGTTCAAAGATTGAAAGGGATGCAGAAGTTTGGATAGAAGCCATGGACGATTACTTTTCGGCCGCTGGTACAGGAATTGGGAATCAATCTATGCTTGCCAGATTCCGTCTTACCGGGGACGCCAAACTTTGGTGGAAGCAATGGTGCCGAGATAAGGGCGTCACTGAAGATACCCAAACCTGGAGTGACATTAAGCAAGCTGTGAAGGGCCGTTATCTTCCCCCATCTCATGAATCTATTAAGATGAACGAGTTCTTCAGCCTCAAGCAGCTTAGCTTAACCTTGGAGGAATACTACTCAAAATTTGTCACACTTGGCAAATATGCTCCACCTATGTCGATCACTCAACAAGTGGCCCGATTTTGCCAAGGGCTGAATGAACCTTTGGATTCTCGCCTTGAAGCAATGAGGCCAACTACCTTACAAGATGCTCTTACTCGAGCCAAACCTCTGGCTAAAGAAGTAAAGAGTGGTCAAGCAAAGAAGAGAGTCTATCCTGAGTCTAACCCAAGGGGGCGCCTTCAGAGGAATTACCAATCGAATTCCCGCCACAATACTATTGGTCAGTACCCCAATAATTTTGTCCCCCGCAGTTATGCTAATTCCACTTCAGAATCCTATGGGGACCAAAGGTGCTTTTATTGCAATGAAGTTGGCCACTTCCGGAATGAATGCCCCAAACTTGCAAGATCCTCTCTCAATCCTAATGTCATTCCTGCTCCACAAGGCGGCCGGGGAGTTCAAGGTCGTGGGACTCCTAATAACCGCCAGGCTGGACGAGGTGGTGGTGGACGTGGTAGAGGTCGTGGAGTGACTGCCCGTGTCTGCTCTATGATTGGTGAACCGACTTTAGAGATGGAAGAAGAAGAGCAAGCCACCATTCATGCAGCTATAGAACATCAAGGACCTAATCAGCAGTTTTCTGTTATCCAAGCTCCGGCCACTTATCAAGGTAGATCTTTCCAGCTTTTGGTTGATTGTGGTAGTACGCATTCGTTTCTTTCTCCAAAATGCTTGCGTAAGCTACAGTTAGATCAAAAACCAGCCCAAGCAATGATTGTTGAGTTAGCTAGTGGAAAAGAAGAAGTATCCCGACATTGTGTGGGAGATCTTGAATTTGAATTGGATGGTGAATCAACCCATGGGTATTTTAGAAGCTTACCATTAGGGATTTATGATGGAATCCTTGGTATGGATTGGTTAATTGCAAACAATGCTGACATTCACTGTGCTGAAGGAAGCATCACCTTTAAGAATAGTCAAGGACAGGTAGTATCAGCCCAGGGAAAAACAGGTAAACCCAAATTTCATTTGGTCAAAGCTAATCGTCTTCTTAAGGGAGTGCGCAAGGGCCAACAGATCTTCCTTGTCAAACTCAACAAGGTAGAAGAAAGCAACCCAGATTTAGAACCCTCTTGGCTCCAGGAGTTTTCAGATATCTTTCCAGAGGAACTTACAAAACTACCCCCATCTCGAGAAGTAGATCATGGGATTGAGTTAATCCCTGGTGCTGAATCAGTTTCAAGGAGACCTTACAAAATGTCTCTTCCCGAAGCCATAGAGCTCAAGGAACAACTTAGGCAGCTTATTGAGCAAGGATTCATTCGCCCTAGTAATTCCCCATGGGGAGCGCCTGTTCTTTTCCAGAGAAAGAAGGATGGCTCGCTTCGGCTTTGTATTGACTACCGAGGCCTAAACAAGGTCACTGTCAAAAACAAATACCCCATTCCTCGCATCGACGAACTTCTTGACAGACTTTATGGATCCAAAGTTTTCTCCAAGATGGATTTAAGGTCTGGCTACTATCAAATTAGGATCAAGGAATCAGATATCTCAAAAACCGCTTTCAATACCCGCTATGGCCACTATGAATTTACAGTCATGCCATTCGGATTAACCAATGCTCCCGCCACCTTCAACCGCCTGATGCAGGATATCTTCCGACCCTACTTGGATGAATTTGTCCTTGTCTTCTTCGATGACATCTTGGTCTATTCTCAGTCTATAGAGGAACATGAGGAGCATGTACGCAAAGTATTGCAAATACTGCGCGAACATAAGCTCTATGCCAAGAAAAGCAAATGTACCTTCTTCACTTCCCAAATTGAATATCTAGGGTTCATTGTCTCCTCAAAGGGCATCTCAGTAGACCCTGCCAAAGTCAAGGATATATTGGAATGGCCACCCCCTAGGACAGTCAAAGAAATCCGTGGGTTTCTAGGCATCACAGGATGGTATAGGATATTCATCAAGGATTATGCCAAGATAGCCGCACCCTTAACTGATCTCCTCAAGAAGGAATGTAAGATAGTATGGCTACCAATCCACCAAATCAGTTTTAGCCAACTTAAAGCTATCCTCACCTCAGCACCAGTTCTGAAGCTCCCTGACTTCACCAAAGAGTTTGAGGTTGTCACTGATGCTAGTGGCCTTGCACTTGGTGGTGTCTTAATTCAAGAAGGAAGGCCTGTGGCTTACACTTCTCGTAAGCTTAAATCCTATGAAGTCAATTATGCCACCCATGATTTGGAACTCCTTGCAGTTGTTCATTGTTTCAAGTTATGGAGACACTATCTCCTAGGCCGTAAGTTTCTGCTTGTAACTGACCACCAGAGCTTAAAGTGGATCTTCACCCAGCCCAATCTCAACATGAGGCAAAGGAGGTGGATTGAGATTCTGCAAGAGTTTGATTTTGATATCAAATTTCGTCCTGGAAAGGATAATGTTGTAGCAGATGCCCTCAGTCGCAAATCCTTCCTAAGTGCAATCTCTATGCCAAATAACCCCATCCTAGAGAAGGTAAAGCAGGTTTCACTTCATGACCCTGATTACCAAAAGCTAGTAAGCCTGGTTCACAAGGAGGCACCCACAGAAAAGGAAAATATATTGATCAAGGGATACACCCTCGATGATGAATGCCTCTACTTCATGCATAGGTTATGTATTCCCAAAGATCTTGCACTAAAGAAGATGATCTTGTATGAAGCTCATGATAGCCCAGTAGCAGGACATCCAGGTTATGCAAAAACCTTGAATGCCTTAAGGAGAAGTTATTTTTGGCCTGGAATGAAGAGAGATATCCTTCAATACATCAGACAATGCCTTTCATGTCAAAGGATTAAAGCTGAAAGAATCAAAATGCCCGGGAAACTCCAACCTCTGGACATTCCTCAGATGAAGTGGGAATGTATCAGTATGGATTTTGTCACAAGTCTTCCCACAACACAAGGAGGGTATGATTCTATATTAGTAGTTGTGGATATGCTTACCAAAGTCACTCATATTATCCCAGTAAAGAAGACATTTAAATCTTCTGATATTGCCCGCCTTTTCATCAAGGAAATCTTTAGGCTTCATGGATTGCCAAAAAGAATAGTCAGTGACCGGGACTCTGACTTCACTTCAAAGTTCTGGACATCATTATTCCAGGCTATTGGAACACAACTTTGTTTCAGTACAGCTTACCACCCAGAAACAGATGGTCAAACTGAGAGAGTTAATCAGGTTATAGAAGACATCCTGAGAGCCTATTGTGGGCGTGAACCAAAGAAGTGGATTCAGTATCTCCCTCTAGTGGAATTCTCTTACAATACATCCTATCACCAAAGCATAGGGATGTCACCATTCAAAGCTCTTTATGGTCAGGAATGTTTGTCTCCCTTAAATTTCTCTGACCCCACACTAAAGGTTGAAGCCTCCAGGATAATGCTTGAAGAAATGGAAGAACAAACCAAAGCTATTCGTAAGGATATTAAAGCCGCCCAGGATCGACAGAAGCATTATGCTGATACCAAAAGATCTGACAGAATTTTTCAGCAAGGAGACAAAGTTTTTCTTCGAGTGCGGCCAAAGAGAAGTTCTCTATCTCTTGGAAAATTTAGGAAATTGAGTCCAAGGTATTGTGGGCCTTATGAAGTCATCAAATGTTTGGAGAAACATGCCTACAAACTTCGCCTCCCAACCCACCTCAAGATCCATGATGTATTCCATGTAAGCTTACTAAAGCCATATGTGCCTCATCCTGATCATGTTCTTGATGATGAACAAATTGTAATGCCAACTCAGGGAGTCCTTGAAATGAGACCTAATAGAATCATCGACTCTAGAGAAAGAGTGCTTCGCAATAGAATCCTTAGGGAACATTTAGTGGAATGGAAAGATTACCCTGAGGAGGATGCCACTTGGGAGGAAGAGTCAACCCTCCAAAAGAATTACCCAGAGTTCGTGCCGAGATGAGGACATCTCGAGTTCTTTTAGTAGGGAAGGATGTAACATACCCATTGTAAATAACACTGTACTTGCTTCAGAGTTGAAAAATATATCTTAGCTTGTCATTTTTCCGATCAAAAAACTTCTATTTTTGGAAAATGAGCCATTTTTGCTTAGAAATTTGTAATTTTGAATCCAAATTTGAAATCTACGCGTAATTTTACGCTTAAAATAGTTTTTTCTGAATTAAAAACGGGTACCCGGAATGGGTTTAATTAAGCTTTTAAGCCCTTAAATCTGCGAACTTCCGACCAAAAATAGTAACTATCCAGGCGTCTAATCAACGAACGGAACACGCCCCCATGGTCACGGGGCAAGGCCGGACATTTTCGTCAAATAAAATTTTTTGACCCCCCCGGGGCGGCGGGCGGCCGGCGTGGGCCCCACCACGGGCGCCGCCCGTGAAAAAAACCGACAATCCGCCCGGGACACCCAAGCGTGTACACGACCTAGACGCACCCTCCAGCACACCCCTACACGTACCCCCTCCTCCCAGAACCCTCTATCCACAGGTGTCGCGCTCTCTCTCTCTTGGGGACACCTCCACCCCCATGTGTCACACTTTCTCTCTCCTCGAGACACCTCCACCCCCAGGTGTCTCACGCCCACACCTCTCCCGGACACCTACACCACCCAGGTGTCACCCTCCCGTACCCGGACGTCCACCCTCCAGCACCTATAAAAGGACCCTCCCAGCCCCCTTCTCCAGACAAGCCCCCAGCAAGCCTCTACGCGCAAGCTCTCTCTCAAGCTCTAGGACATGTCCTACACTCTTCTCCCCCCCCCCCCCCCCCGTGTGAATAGACTTTAAGTGTGCCTCTCCTTCAACCCTTGCCTTGCTCTTCCCTAGGCCTCCCTAGACGTACACTCTTCTCAAGAGCTCTCCAGGTTAAGGACACCCCTCTCAATTCCCCCCCCCCCCCCCCATATGCGGCGACTTAAACTTAGGCTAAGAGGTCGTTCCTGCCCATAAGCCCAACAAGCTTTTCCTACCCCAAACGGACTCCGTTTTCGAATCCGTTTGAACCAATAGAATTCTCTCTTTTCTCTCCACGCTCCCAACCTCTTATATTCACCTCGTTTTCTCTCTATCCTCTTAAAACTCTAGTGCTCCTATGGCGCCGAAACGCCGCCGAATTGAAGAACCGCGCGCTGCCCAAGGAGGGAATGAAGCAAATCGTGTCCCTGCAATCGACTTCACCCCTCTTGAAGTGAATAGGCATGAAAACGATAACCAGGTTGGTCATTTAATAAGTTTAAGTAAAAATTCTCTCTTATGAAGCTTAATGCTAAGATTCGTAATAATAGGAAAGGAACCAAGGTTAAACCCCTAGTATAGATGGCCTAAAGTACCTTATGGTTACTCTTAAGTAAAGTTATAGCAAAATAATCTTGCTTTTGAATCATTGTCTTTTCAAAACGATGGGTTTTGTTAATGTGTGAATTCATTGAATAAAGGCTATGTCTTTCTTTTATTGGATATACTGCTGGTTTATTGCTAACATGCAGGTACAGCTTCTCCCCCCCTTAGCTAACTCCGTGCTTGTCTGTGTAGACGGGCGGAGGATATAGCGAGGCCGGGAGTCGGCCCAGGGCAATCCCCTCCTATGCCACTGGGAATTGGTTTTCACCATCAGGGTGATGTATATATGCTGCCTAGTTCTGTGGGTCCAGGCTAGTGCGGTGACTTAACCCCCACCTCATGAGGAGACGTCCCCTCCGAAGAGCGAGAGGGTTTGGTACAAGCGTCAGTACCTGAGGGGGTGACAGGACGGCTTGGCCCTCATCGTCTGGCTGACGACGAGGGGAGACGGTCCGTGAGGTTTACCCAGCTGGTTGAGGCTGGAAGATCGAATTCTAGATTATCGATGTAGTTGTGGTTATGGTTATGGTTTGGACATGAGCTTGGATTGGAATATCGGCCCGGGTTCGGGGTCTTTGTAAATATTTTTTCACTGTAAGTATGTTTGTTGATTTCAATGTTATGCTAAGGAAGATTTCCTTAAAGGAATCAAGTGTAATTAATTAACAAAGGAATTTGTTTTTAAGTGTTTCACAGTGTGATAGGACTTAATTAGAAAATAATTGAATGGGTGAGTGCGTGGAAAGTGGGAGAATGGATGCCCTGACGGTACCATTCTAAGGATGGGTGGACCCGATGAGTCGGGTAGCTTTCTACTAGTCGTAACTTACGATACTTAGGGAATAATAGAGTCACGAACAAGACTTGTTTTAGGGGACCGAGCCAGCGGCCGTGCCTCTTGAAATATGGGGGAAAAAGGCGTTGGCTTCCTTGAACCAAGTGTGGGTCTTGTTCCATCTCCACGCACATCTCGTGCTGGGGATTAGAATTTCCTTTAGGATGACTACGTTTCCCCTGCGAGATAGAGTTAGGTCCGTCCGTTTGCTCGTAACCTCGTATTTCTACGAGATCGAGGTGTCGTCGATCGGAAAATAACACGAGACTTGACCGCCTATCAAAAGGATTCCCCCGCCCTACGGGTCGGGGGCCTTACAGTACATGATTAAAGACCATATCTGATTCTTCAAACACTCTCTCCGTTCTTTTCTTGTTTGCATACTGCTTTTGTCTATCCTGGGCAGCCTTAATATCTTTGCGGATTGCCTGCATTTGATGCTCCATATATCATCAAGCATCTGTCTGGACATCTCGACCATGATCAATGGGTCGGATCAATTTAAAGGTGTGAGGAAATCTTGTCTGTACAAAGCTTTGAATGGACTCATCTCAATACTTCGGTGATAAGAGGCATTGTAAGAGAGATGCAAAATATTGGAGAAGGTGTGATTGTGAAGATTAAAGTACCGGCTAGAAACACTACCCTCATGGATTATGCAGGTGTAGTAGAAGTGACATGATTAGCAGACATGACATGAAAATCATGCCATGATTCTCTAGCGTGAGGGCATGATTGATAATCATGCCATGATTCACGCTGTGATTTGTTGGGGCATGATTGATGACATGGTATTCATGGCATTAACGTTGTGCTTTTTTTATTTTTTATTTTATCATCATAAACTGGTGACATTCCATTGATTGATGATGTGGAAATCATGCCATGATTCGTTTGGCATGATTGATGATATGTCACTATGATCGATGGCAATAATGACGCGTCAAACACACACCATGATTCTGTAGACTCTACAAAATCATGGTTTCCAGGGGTGGAATGAACCATCAGAATTTGGCATTAGCAATTGGAATGTGTAAAAGGAATGGTTAATTGTTCGTTTTTTCATGGTGGGGAGGCCGTGATTTTGCACAATCATGTTTTTAGGATTCTGTGATTATGCAAATTGCAAAATCACGGTATATCCAGGCCATGTTGAGTTTTGTGGAGGGGAGTGCAGAATGAGAATAGACATTGATATGAGGGTGGGATGAGCAGAAAATAGACAGGATGAGAAAAATATGAAAAACATAACCATGGAAATAGAAACCTACCGAGGTGTTATTGATTCACTGAACAAGCATAATATCTTTTGGAAAAAAACACAAAGCAAGTGAAGAAGGAGAACAAGGTCCATGAGTCCTACCTAAGGGTTGTAGTGTTGGTGAAGAGAAGGTGAGTAGATAAAAGATAAATAAGAAGAAGGGCGATGAAGAGCTCCTAGGAAGAAGACAAAAATGAAAAGATTGAAAAACAATGCCAACAACAATGGAAAAAATTACTTATTTAAAACCAAGGGGATCACAACGTTGGGGGTTTAATGATGATGATGCATGGCATAATTTAACTAGTCTTGGAATTTGTGCCATGATCACAATGGTCGGCATGATCACGTCATCCAACACAACCATGATTCTTAGAGAATCACGCCAAGTGAAATTTCCAAGGGGGATCTAATTCAATCATATCCAGGCATATAACTTTACTAAAGATGATTTTCATAACATTTTTTGAGGCGTGATTCTATAGGTGAGGGAATCATGGCTATAATTCTCTCAGGTTCATAGTAATAAGACAATGGGGTGCTGGCCATTAGGGGGTTTGATTTGGATCCTTATCTATTTGGCAACCGATTTTGGCCCTCCAAGATAATGATAGGAAGAAGCCATCTAGCATGATTCTGCATCATGGCCGTGAGTGTGAGTTAGGCAGAGAGGGTATGAAGCTTGTTAGTGCTTCGGGGCTTGTGTTGTTAAATCATGAAGTGTTTTTGGCTAGATGCTCCATGGGGTAGGCCCAAGAATATATGGATAAGGCTCTTGATGTAGAGGGAGCATATTGGTGTAACTTTTACAACTCCTCTCAGTGGAACATAGTAGCTCTTGCTCCATCCGTTGAATTAGCCAATCTATCGAATCTATAGGTAGCAAGTTTTGGTGGGAAAATGTCCGTGAATATGTGTTTAAGTTTGTCAACTAGAATGGATTTTCCCTTCAGGTAGGGAATTGGATAATTTGCATGTGTTACCCTAGTTTGATTGGCATTTTCTGCGACATCAAGTTGGGAAGATTCTTATGGCTTTTTGTTAGGTTCTTGTGGCTTCCCAATCGCATGTTCAGTATTTACTGACTTTCATCTCCATTCCCATCGAGGCTTAGTCTCGCTAATTGATTTAGTGAGCTTAGTTCTTAACTCGGATCTTATCTTAGGCACCCATATGTGTTTTGTCACTTGACGTGGTAGATTGGTGTTCTTGGGTAAGACCCATTTCAGCCTTTCATTTTTGTCACCACTTTTTGTGGTTGGATCGGTCATGGTGTGGTGACTGGCAGTTGTTGCTGATGAGGTTTGTGGACAAAAGGATTTGCCATAGGATTTTGTGACTTGGGTAGCCAGATTTTCATGCTCCCTTCACCCTTGTGCTTTCGACAACCTTTTGGGAACCCAATAGCGATGGACATGATGAGGCTATTGGTTCTAAGAATTTCACTATGGAGTGGGATTAGTGCCTCTATCTATCACAATTGTTGCCTCATTTTGGAATACTTGTGGTGCCTCAGGTGCCGGAAGACATAGTAGCATTGTGGATGCCTCTAGTTGCTCAATTTTGAGATCATGGGTGGTTGCTACATTGCTCCATATAGGGGCAGCAATGTGTACTTGTAGTTCCCTTATGACAAGTGAGTAGTCCTTTGCTCCCAATTGACTTTGCAAAAGATTAAGATTTTTCCGAGCCAACATTTCCTCTTTTAGGCACCTACAAGCATGACAAAATCCTTACATAGCCATGGATTATTTTTGGTGGAAACATAACTTTAAAATATCCCAAAGGTCCTATGGTTCCTACATGCACACTCTTAACTCTAGCTGATGTGTGTTCCAACCTTGGTTTTTCAGCTTCTCCCATGTCTCATACGAGAGAAAGTTGTGACTTGCCCCTGAGTCAACCATTGCGAGGAGATGATTAGTGGTCCCTCCCATAGAGAGTCCACAAGCTCTATCTCAAGATCCTCTTCCTCAATTAGGGTTAGAGTAGCCATGTTTATGAGTGTCAGTCCACTTTGTTTTGCCTTGCCTTGGGCTACCCTGGCCTTAACCTCATCTTGTGCTTCTTTTTGGGCCTTTCTTGTCTCAAATTTTCCTGCCCTTTTTTGTGTGCCTATTCCAACATGTATTGGGCTAAGGGGCCAAAGTGTTTCTTGAGTTTGCTACCATTTATGTAACCTTACATCTCAATGCCATCAATTATCTCAATATGGGCTACACCCTGGGGGTGAGTTCTCTGCAACTCGAAATGGCCCTAACCCTCAGTATCTTAGTTTTTTTGGCTTAGAAGAACCAACCCCGTACATAAGTACTAGGTCGCCTTCCTGCAACTCTTTAGATTTTAGATTGTGTTCAAACCACCATTTGCATCCGAGCTTTTCTATGATTATGCTATGCAGAGTGATTAGTCTTATTGAGCGATTACTCTAGTCTTACTGAGCGATTATTCTAGTCTCATTGAGCTTTTCTAATTCAACAAATCTTTTGGCTAAAGCATTCTCCCTTTGGCATTCTTTAATAGTTATCCTCAAGGGGCACTAAATATTCCATAGGCATCGCTACCTTAATTTTGTAGGCAAGCTAAAAAGGGGTTTGTCTCGTGGATACATTATTATAGGAGGTCCTATAGGCCCAAATTGCAGCTATTTATGTTTCTAATCATTTTGGTTAGCTTCCCCAGTCTTGCTGATGATACTACAAAGGACTTTATTCATACTTTTTACCTGCCTATTAGCCTGAGGATAGTAGGATGAAGACTTATGGTGTATCACCCACATAAATCCTGTCAACAAGTGTTCAATGATCTCGTTGATAAAATGGGAGACCTTATACACAAATATGAATATGATATGCAAATTTTACAGTTGTACAAGCATCTACCTTTTGTTGAGGAGCCTTTACCTCTACCCATTTCATGAAATAGTATGTAGCCAACAATTAAGTATTGGGCTTACGTTTGTCGCATGGCTAGGCTTATGGGTCCAACGAAGTCTATTCCCCATTTCTCAAAGAGTTGTCACACAATGATCAGAACTGATGGCATTATGTCTTGTCTATGGGTAATGTGGAAGCATGGACATTCATCACAATGTTTGGTAAACTCCATGGCATCACCAAACATTGTTGGCCACCATAACCCGGATTGTAAGATTTTCCTTGCCATTACTTTGCCCGCCGCAAAATTTCATCCGACAATTCCGCTATGAGCCTCTTCCAGGATGGTAAAAAATTCATCCTCCCTGACACACCTTCTCAACATATGATCTTTGTCTAACTTATACAATTGGCTAGTGATTAACTAACAAGGTGAAGCTAACTTAATAAGTCTTCTCGCATCCTACCCTTGTTTAATGGCTTATCCTATGAAAATCCATAGGCAAGATACTCAGAGATTTCTTCACTCCATTTTGGTACCGAATCTAATTTGAATCGAACAGCATCCGATAATTCATCAACACCAATGACAGCTTTGTCATTAGGTATACATGTGGTCTCTGCTAGTATATGTTATGACTATAAAGTCAAACTCATTTAATAGCAACAACCAGCACATAATTTTTCTTGTCAATGACTAAATACAACAAAGCTTGATGATCCACAAAGAAGATGAAATTATTAGCCAACAAGTAGTCTCTGTACTTTTTCATTACTGCATACACCATGGCTAGTCATTTCCTTTCAATTATGTTATAATTCATCTCAGCATCATTGAGATGCCAACTTCCAAAGTAGATTGGGTAATCCAATTTATGCTCCCCTGGCTATGCTAAAACACACCCAATTGTGAAGTTTGATGCATCGATATGCACATGAAACACAAGGTCCCAATTTGGTGGCCTTAAGATGGATGAACTAGCTAATTCCCTCTTTAATTCATTGTACACCTACTGACACTCTTTGGTCCAATCAAATACAATCAAAAGCTTATACAGTGGCCTAGTAATATCATCATAGAACACGATAAACCTCTGGTAATAGCCAATGTGTCCCATGAACCGTTATAGTGCCTTGTAGTTGGTGGGTGGTAGTAGTTCTAGGATGCATTTTACCTTATTATCATATGTGGAGATCCCATTTTTGGACACAATGTGTCCCACTATTACTCCATGCTTTACCCAAAATTGGCATTTTAAAGGGTTCAATGATATACGATACAATCAACACCTCTCAAACACCTTTTTCAGATAAGCTAAATGGTCTAACCATTGAAAATGTACATAGAGATCATCAATAAATACCTTTAGCCATTTCTGTAGATAATACTTAAAGGTTGTGCTCATTATTCTCTAAAAGGTTAAGGGAGCATTGGTCAATCCAAATGGCATGACCTTATGTAAGGTCCCTCCCAATTTTAATATAGATTTCAAGAAGGAAAGAGGTGCACTTAGAGAAGAGTAAGACAATAAGACTAGAAACATTAGGGAAGTGATAGAGTAAAAATATTAGCTCCAAAAAAGAAATAAGAAGATAAGAATAGTTCTATTAAGACATAAGTATCTCCAAAAATAAAATTTTAAATTTAGGTGATACGAGGTCGTATTTAGAGTACTTTTACATATTTAGAGTCCATGCATACTAAAAATGTGAAAAAACAACGCGTTTCTAAAGATAGCACGTTTGCGATTATATACAAACATTTTTCCCTATTCTACTCACGTGTAGCCTTGTAGACTAGATGCCTTCCGGTTCTTTTGACTGGTTATATGACCATATTTTGAGTTTTTATCAGAGAGTTATGGCTGAAACAATTTGCCAATTCTGTCAAGGTCTCTACACAAAGAAATTATAAGAATGCAGCTAGTAGGCCACAAGGTGATTCTAGACCTTGAGATGCAGATATCCCTTCATTCTTATCTAATCTTTTGGAAAAGAAAGCTAGATTGTTATGACCTTTATGAGGAAGAGACAACTACTCCATAGCTTTTCTTTTAAAGAAAGAATAGTATGCCGTAGTCCTGCTGCCAAGAGAAGGCTACTTTGCCATAGACCTTCGAAAGAGAGAAAAGTCAGAGTACTAGTAAGAGGAGATAAAGCTTGGGGATGATCGGATGATTTTAGTCATAAGAGAAGGTATTAGAAGACTCTCTATTCTCATGTATCAAGTTCTGAAACTCTTATCAAAGACAACGATAAAACAATAAATTTCTATAAGGTATATATATATATTGTTTTTCAATTATATATCATTCTTAGGGGTTGAGGTATGGCCCCGGCTTCTCTATTAATTGTTAATAGTGATCTATTTGATTGATTTACTAGTTAAAGTTTGTATTCTTTTAAACAACAGCATATGTCTTAATAAAGAATGTCTTATCGCAATCTCAAGTTGAAATGCTAAAATCTTTGTTGTGAAAAGGATTGTTTTCTTAAGAAGGTAACATGGATTCTAGTCCTATGCTTTAGTTGAGGAAATCGATTGTTATCTTGGGTAAATGAAGGTACAGGTACAACTTCTCCCTGCCTTGACGATGCCCCGTTCTTGTGCTTGTGTAGCTGGACGGCAGAGACGTTAGTAAGGCCCAGAGTCCACCGCCCATGGTATCCCTCACACCATTGGGAGAATGAGGTTCGCCGATTGAGGCGAGTAATTGTGATGCTGCCTAGTGTTGAGGGCCTAGGCTAGTGCGGTGAATTAGCCACCCTAGTGCGTAGACATCCCTCTGAGGGGCGGGAGTATCGAGCGACGGAGCATGAGAGGGCGACAGGCTGGCTTGAGTCCTCGCTCTACTAGCAGGTTGACGACGAGGTGTATGGTCCCGTATGGTTTTGCCCAGCATGTAGAGGCTGGAAAGCTGAATTCTAGATCATCGGTAGTATAAAGGAAAAGAATAGGAGAGCCAATTAGCTTGTATGGAATTGATTCTTGTATAAACGGTTTTTTTATAAATCTTGTCTTTGGCATTATTGTACTGTGGAACGAGGCTATTTTAACGAACCTTGTGAAAGGGCCTTTAATTAAGGAACATATTTATTTATGTCCAAGAGTGTGGTTGGATTAATTAGAAAACAAATTGACGCGTGAGTAGGGTGGAAAGTGGGAGGATGGAATGCCCCGATAGCACCATCCTACGGACGGGTGGACCCAATTAGTCGGGTAGCTTTCCAACATATTAAGTAAAAGCCCTATGCTAGATAAATAGATTCTCGAGGAACTCTATTCTAGGAGACTAGGCCAGCGCTGTGCCCTGCATGGATGAGGAAAAAAGCGTTGTTTCTAGGAATCAAGATTAGAAGTTACCCAAATTATGATCAATTAACCTATGGGTAATTTGACTTTTAGAAGACCATGCTCCCCCTGTGGGATAGGACTAGGTCTTACCTACAAATTATATCCTTGAATCTTTACATGGTCAAGGTGTCGACGAGTAGAAAATTTTCTCCAATCTAAGACCTAGTAGACTATCTTAAGTGTTTCTCCTATTTTGGATGGGGGGAACCTTACAAATAGTATCAGAGCTGATCTTAGTTCCTAGGATTCATTTTTTAAAGGTTAACTATCAAGGGATTAAAACAAGTGATTGTTTATCATATGAGGACGAATCAATCATCTCTACTAGCCATAGAAGTGATTTGAATATCCTCACATGTTGAGACAATCATCCTATGAAATTGTGCTTGTATCTTGGTGGCGGTGCACACGCAAGATATTTGTACAATAAATTTAAGAAATAAGATTGGGGAGGAAACCTTTTGAGGAAAAACATATAGGGTGATCAAATTAAGAAACTAGTGAGAGACTGAATGACTAGAAGGATAGACCAAAACTTTGTTTAGAGTAATTTTCAGGCTATATCTCATTAATTTGTATATTATTAATTATTAAGATTATAACTCCATTAAGGTTTGAATAGTTGACGTGGTGTGAATGTCATCCATTGGATGCTTTACACTAGGACGATCATCCAAGATCTTGAACCCATCTCAGACAAACATGGGTCTAACTTTGGATGTGTAATTCCCAGAGGATCATGCTCTTAGATGTGTTAATCCCAAGATACTAGATGTGTAATTTCTAGAAAACTAATCATCTCAGACGTGTTAATCCTAATAATCTTTGGATATGTCAATCCCAAGGCACCAGATGTGTAATTCTCAAAAAATGAAGATCTCATATGTATTAATCTTGAGTGTCTTCAGATGTGGTGCTATGATAAGTATTTAATAGTTTTGAACTTTTCATGGATACAATGAAAGAAACAAGTTCTCCCTTGCTCGTCTAAAAATCATAAGAAATGCCAAATTAGTTGGAAGCACTGTTGTCAATCCAACCACACTGGAACCAGAATAAGTTATGGGATGCCATGAAAGTACACCTTCATGAAAGGTTTTGTCCTCTAGGATTTCGAGAGAGTAAAATGAATAAATTTTTGAAGCTAACCCAAGAAGAGAAGACCTTGGAAGAATACCACCAAAATCTTGCTAAACTTCTCCGATTAGCTTCAGAGATGGATGAGGTAATTCTTCTCCATTGATTCATTTGGAAGCTTAATCTACCTTTGAATGACCTTACAAGAATGTAAAACCATCCGAGTCTATTTCAGAAGCCATAATTATAGCCAGAGACTATGTAAAGTTTTTTTATATGGAAAGTGTCGAGAAGGACATGAGTCCTTCCATGTTAATCAAGAAGAGGTTTCCTAATTCAAGAGGAACGTCAAGCCCACCCTTGGCTACAAGGAATCATGAGCTAGAGCAAAATTAGGTCAAGAAATAGGGATAGCAGGGTTAAAGATAATCGAATTCAACAAGTATTTCTGTGAGTAAATAGAAGAGGATTGGTGCAAGATTCATGTGAAGTAATGTACATGATGAATAGAGGTATTCTAGAAGACGATACTAAGATTATGCAATTGCTATCATAGGTTAGATTGCGTAAAGGATTGATTTCCTTACGTTTTTCTATGACACTTTGTTTAGTACCATATTACATGGGGGTATAGAATAAGAAATTCGTAAGGAAAGATTATGATTTTTTTAAAAAAAATAGGTTCATATCGTATGAGAGGTATATGGATACATGAACTTAGGATAATAAGGCCAATTAACTTTAAAATAATAAAGACATTTTGGGGGCACAACAAAACAAGCCAAACACATGAAATAAGGGACTCTTTAGGAAAAATGTTTAGATAAAAGAAGATTTCTACCTAGTGGAGACACCATTTTAGAAGAGACAAGAGGATTTACTTAGATACTACCCCAACTCGCGAGATGAGGACATCTCGAATCTTTTAAGTGGGGGAGATTGTAAGGTCCCTCCCAATTTTAATATAGATTTCAAGAAGGAAAGAGGTGCACGTAGAGA
Source organism: Cibotium barometz (assembly GCF_041138505.1). Lineage (NCBI taxonomy): Eukaryota > Viridiplantae > Streptophyta > Polypodiopsida > Cyatheales > Cibotiaceae > Cibotium > Cibotium barometz. Next base: position 4,393,670 of record NC_141058.1, read on the forward strand.
AGAGTGAGATAATAAGACTAGAAACATTAGGAAAGTGATAGAGTAAAAATATTAGCTCCAAAAATCCTAAAAGAAATAAGAAGATAAGAATAGTTCTATTAAGAGATAAGTATCTCCAAAAATAGAAATTTGAATTTAGGTGATACGAGGTCGTATTTAGAGTACCTTTACATATTTAGAGTCTATGCATACTAAAAATGTGGAAAAGCAATGCGTTTCTAAAGATAGCACGTTTGCGGCTATATACAGACGTTTTTTGCCTATTCTACCCACGCAACTTCGTAGACTAGATGCCTTCCAATTCTTTTGACTGGTTATATGACCATATTCTGAGTTTTTATCAGAGAGTTATGGCTGAAATAATTCGCCGATTCTGTTAAGCTCTCTACACAGAGCAATTGTAAGAATACAGCTAGTAGAGCCACAAGGTGATTCTAGACCTTGAGATACATATATCCTTTCATGCTTATCTAATCTCTTGGAAAAGAAAGCTAGATTGCTATGACCTTTATGAGGAAGAGACTACTACTCTATAGCTTTTCTTTTAAAGAAAGAATAGTATGTCGTAGCCCCACCGAAAGAGAGAAAAGTCAGAGTACGAGAAAGAGGAGATAAAGCTTGGGGATGATCGAATGATTTCAATCGTAAGAGAAGGTATTAGAAGACTCTCTATTCTCATATATCAAGTTTTGAAACTCTTATTAATAAGCAAAGACAACGATAAATGATACATTTCTATAAGGTATATATATATATATTGTTTTTCAATTATATATCATTCTTAGGGGTTGAGGTATGGCCCCGGCTTCTCTATTAATTCTTAATAGTGATTTATTTGATTGATTTACTAGTTAAAGTTTGTGTTATCTTAAACAACAGCATATGCCTTAATAAAGAATGTCTTATCGCAATCTCAAGTTGAAATGCTAAAATCTTTATAAAAAGGATTGTTTTCTTAAGAAGGTAACATGGATTCTAGTCCTATGCTTTAGTTGAGTAAATGGATTGTTATCTTGGTTAAATTAAGGTACAGGTACAACTTCTCCCTGCCTTGATGCTACCCGTTCTTGTGCTTGTGTAGCTGGACGGCGGAGACGTTAGTAAGGCCCGGAGTCCGCCCATGGTATCCCTTATATCATTGGGAGAATAAGGTTCGTCGATTGAGGCGAGTAATTATGATGCTACCTAGTTTTGAGGGCCCAGGCTAGTGCGGTGAATTAGCCCACCCTAGTGCGTAGGCATCCCTCTAAGGGGCGGGAGGATCAAGCGACGGAGCCTGAGAGGGCAACGGCTTGAGTCCTCGCCCAGTGGGGTTGACGACGAGGTGTATGGTCTCGTAGGATTTTGCCCAGCATGTAGAGGTTGGGGAAGGCCAAATTCTAGATCATCGGAAGTATAAAAGGAAAAGAATAAGAGAGCCGGTTTAGCTTGTATGGAGGAATTGATTCTTGTATAAACATTTTTTTTATAAATCTTGTCTTTGGCATTATTGTAGTGTGGAAAGAGGATGTTTTAACGAACCTTGTGAAAGGGCCTTAATTAAGGAACATGTTTATTTATGTCAAACAGTGTGGTAGGATTAATTAGAAAACAAATTGACACGTGAGTAGGGTGGAAAGTGGGAGGATGGAATGCCCCGATGACACCATTCTATAGATGGGTGGGCCCGATTAGTCGGGTAGCTTTCCAACAAATTAAGTGAAAGCCCTACGCTAGATAAATAGATTCTCGAGCAACTCTATTCTAGGAGACTAGGCCAGCGGCTGTGCCTTGCATGGATGAGGAAAAAAGCGTTGTCTCTAGGAATCAAGATTAGTAGTTGCCCAAATTATTTAACCCATGGATAATTTGACTTTTAGAAGACCACGCTCCCCCTGCGAGATAGGACTAGGTCTTACCTACAAATCGTATCCTTGAATCTTTACATGGTCAAGGTGTCGAGCGACGAGTAGGAAATTTTCTCCAAGCTAAGACTTAGTAGACTATCTTAAGTGTTTTCCCTATTTTGAAAGGGGGGAACCTTACACCTTATATGTAAAGGTTTCCTAGGTGGTGGTGAAAGCAATTTTGTATCGGTCCTCCCAGTGCAATGGATACTCGGTTGTATCCTGAAACCCCAACCAAAAAATTAGACTTTCACACCTTCCACCCTTACAGAAGGTGCTCTCTGTATGTATGGCAATGGGTAATGATCCCTACAGGTCACCACATTCACCTTCTTTAAGTCAATACACACGCAAAGCTTTTCGATTTTCTTGGGTATGATCACAATTGTTGGTGAAACCCAATCCATGTGCTCAATTTCATAAATGAAATCTGCAACAATGAGTTTATCAATTTCCTCCTTTTTTACAATTGCTAAATATTTTGGATTCATTTGGTATGGACGTTGCTTAACCAGCCTCAAACCTTCCATGATAGGGATGGTGTGTTGCACCACTTTTGGCAGCACTCCCTTCGTGTCCTTATAACTCCAAGCAAAGTAGTCCTTAAATTCTTTGAACAAGGTTATCAACGTCTCTTCTTCCTAGGGTGAGGTCTGTGGCAATGAAGAAAGGTTTGGGGTCTTCACTGGTCTCTACAATATTCACCTCTACAAGTCCATCACCTCTTTCACCTTTGCAAGTCCATCATACAAGGAGCCTGTTTGATCACCCTTCGAGCATTGTTCACGTAGGTGAACTACCTTCCTCTCATCAGCATCAAAGGGTTTGAAATGGTTAGGAACCTTCCGCAAATTTGAGCTCCTCGTCCTCCCTTCCTATCAAAGCTCTTTTTTCCTTTCGTTCCGCTTCAACCACCGCCAAAGCTTTGTTTTGTTTCCTTCTTGCTGACCTTGTGAGCTTAGGGGGACCTTGGCTAAATTTTTTCTCTTACGACATTAGTAACATTAACCAGCTTAACTCCTTTCCCCAATTCTTAAAAAATTCCTCAAGAACTTCAAGAGCTTCAACGTATCTCAGCCATTGTGCATTCATGGGTCCTCTTCTTAGAATCTCACCGTGATTTGCTCGATAACGTTTCTTCTTCAGCCATCTTTGAAACTTCAACCTTGCGGCTGAAATCAAGGTTTTTCCTCTTTATTAGGTTCAGATCCTTGCTCGTTTGAAGAGCTCTCCTCAGACTGGTTCATCACACTGAGGATCACAACATTCGTATGATAACTAGCATCTCATCTTTCTCATCATGTTCCACAAACTTCATCCTAGTCTTTCCCATGACATCTATTGTGGCTAATATATGCATCCAATTCTTGCAAAAATCATCATTTGGAAGAGAATCATACAAGAAGATGTTCTCTTCTTATGAAGGGTCTAGTGGTTTCAAGAGTTCCACATAGTTACGAGGTGGTTTTATGTGTAGTTTTGAATCATTCCCAAGCAACCCCCCATCCATTGGACGTGTCTTGCAAGTTTGTACAACCACTTTATGCATCTTCCAAGTTCGCACATCCACTTTTAGGATTTGTGAATCCTTCCATAGATAGATGTGATCTGTGACTCCCAATCATGTGATAATTTGGCACTTCTCATAAAAGGCCTTTCGAGAATCACATTGTGCGAATCTGCATGCCCGGTAAAATTCATCATGGGCAAGCGTATAGTAGTAGCGAAAAGAGAAGACTTTCATCTTCAAGTTCTAGAGAACTCCCATGGGTCATGACATGGTACCACGTCAACCATCTTTACAATGAGGTTTGTCTACTCTAAGGTTGGCTTTCCCCATTTCTCCCAACATTGTTTTGTGATGATTCTCATTCTAGCTCACCCATCTAGGATCGCAAGAGCTTGATAACCTTTGTACACAGCTAGAAGTGTTGCATTTGTGTCATCATTCTCGTAATACTTTCCCATTTGGTTAACCAGGATTCGGACAAGTTCAAGTAGATTACCTCTACCTTCCTCTTTATCTACATCCTTTCCTATTTGGTTAACCAGGATTCTTGTAATACTTTCCCATTTGGTTAACCAGGATTCGGACAAGTTCAAGTAGATTACCTCTACCTTCCTCTTTATCTACATCCTTTCCAAGAGACAAAAGTATTCCTTCATAGGTTGGAGGATCGGTTTGCATTTGGCTTTTCCATCCAGTATTTCATATCAGTCCACAATCTGAAATTTTCTCTTAGCCAAGTTCCAAATGGCATCTTCATTTTTATAGTAGAGAGAAATGTGTATAGCCCATCCAACCTCATTAATGTATGAGCCTAAAACCCTTCCTTCCTCAACCGAGTCGGTTTCACCCTCACTGTGTTCTGAAACAGTATGTGGCACATTCAGCCATTTGGCTTTCATCACGATATTTTGCCTAGGATAGACTGTTTCAACCGCCCAACTAGCTTATGGCCTTTCATCACACAATCACATTCTGACTCTCTTGGACTAAGGCTCGTGCAACCTCTAGCTTTTTGATCTCCTTCTGGGCATTTGGGTATTTGCCCAAGGTATTCACCCACTCCCCTTGATGTCTAGGGCTCTTCCCCACTAGTTTGATTTCCTTCCATGTTACTTCCTCATATTTCTTGGTCAACACTTGTTCTTGGTTTGACTTAGTGGGGATACATTTTCAATCATTCCCTCATCTGAATCATCCTGAATTTCCGTTGCAATAGCATCTCCTCATCCCACCTTCTTTACTCTTTGTCTTCTTCCCGTTATTCGCGTAGAAGACTTAGCTAATGGTTCTCCCTTGTCTTTCGGGGTCTTCAATGCTTGTGCACAAATTTCCATTGCAACTTGCAACAACATCTCCTCATTCCACCTTCTTTACTCTTTGTCTTCTTCCCGTTATTTGCGTAGAAGACTTAGCTAATGGTTCTCCCTTGTCTTTTGGCATCTTTAATGCTTGTGCACGAGTTATGACATTGAGTGGTATCATTACCATCCTAGATTGCACCCTAATCATTTAGACTCCCGTGGTTAGATTGATAGTTTTTGAAGACTCTCAAGTGTCCTTGTAAGGATAGTCCTTGATCGTATGGTCAATTCCACACTTTACACAACTCCACCCAGGGTATATGTTGACTTGAGTAGTTTGCGAGTTTATTGCATTAAACTTATGAGGACACTTAGCCACTTAGTGAGGTCCTTAATAGTGGTAGCATTACAGAGGGGCTCTCCTCCACTGTGGTATTAATCTCCTGGTCCTTCCATTGCACTGCAACTTGGAATACTAGTACTGGTGTATTCCCTTACATTAGGAAATACTCTGAGATTACCTTCCAATTATAACCAATTTCCTCTATAGTTGGTTTAGGCTCCTATACATATTCTCCTTCCTCCAGCATCTCCTCAATGATCATTTAATTAATTAACGTTATGCGGTGTGTTGATGGTTGTGCTGGTAGAATAGGCAGGGTATAGGTTGTTGAGATGGTTGTGCTAGTAGAATAGGCGTGGTATAGGTTGTTGAGATGTCAAGCTCAACATGAGCTGACACTCACAAAGCGCCTGCATGGCCATTCGACATTTACATCACTGACAAGTTTGGTAGTCGGCACACCAACATATCTTCGTGAGAGATTCTATAGCTGGACTACACCGACTAGTCCACACCTACCCACTCCACTTAGCGTATTCACATTATGGACCACTTGTATATACTCTATTATGTGTGTTAGTCACTTTATCTTCTTTGTAAATCTTTTTTGTTGTATAAAGAAGAAGAAGAATTTTTAGCCTCTCACCTTGTGTGTTCTCTTCTAGGGTTTGTGTGAGTGAGTGTGTGTGTGCTTGCAAGAGCTCAAGCTCTCTTCTCCCCTACACCTTCTCATGGTATTAGAGCTTGGTTCAGGCTAAGGGAGCGGGGCAAGAAAGAGAAGCACAGGAAGCAGTACAAGGGTAAGAGCTTCATCTACTCTTCCCCCTTTGTGTTGGCTACCACACCCTTGTCGCGGGAGCTCTTCTCAAGAGGCATCGACAAACGAACTCTGATTGAGAAGCTTTCTTCACGTGAGCAGAGCTACACGGCAACTATATTTTTTGATGGAAAGAAGTCCGTTGGACAAAATTTTCAGGGTTGAAAATGCATTTCGGGCACGTCTGGACCCCCGTTTTTCAGTTCGCAAGCATTCACGGGCACTGTAGGTAAGTTTCTATTCTATGTAGAACTTTTTTTTCAGAACTGCAGAAAGGGCGATTGGTTGTGCAAACACTGTGTGTGCTGTAAAGAGGTCTCAAAGTTGCCATTGGGTGTATGTATGCAAATTAAGGTCACTGGTTGTGACATTGTGGGTGCAATATAGTACCGTTGCAGAGAATACAGTAGCTTGTGCAGGTCAAACAAGAGTGTTGTTTTTGGTAAATTTGTATTACTACAGACAAGATGCTGAATGATGGAATAACCCAGATTGTTGCTGAGAAGCTTGACAAGAATAACTTCCATGCTTGGAGGTTTAGATTGATAAATTTCCTAATGGAAAAAGGGTACTGGGGAAAGTGAACATGAGGAAGCACCAGAGATACCGGAGATTAATCCAACTGCTGCAGATGTAAAAGAATTCAAGGTTTGGAATCAAGGAGCAAGGAAAGTCATGTATTGGCTTTCTATTAGTATACATGACACCATGATTGGGCATATACAAGATGCCAAGTCACCTAAGGAGGCATGGGACACCTTGGTGAAGCTGTATGCAACCAACATCAAGGCACGAAAGATTCAGTTGAAGAATGAGCTTCATACTATGGAGAAGAAAAATATGTTTGTGAATGATTATGCCTTGAAGATCAAGGGCATTGTGGAATCCCTTGCATCAATTGGTGTTTTTGTTAATGATTATGATAAGGTGGAAGTGTGTCTATGTAGTCTCGGGCCAAGATACAAAGCGTCCAAGACGTCTATTCAGACTCATGAGAACATTCCCAAATTCACAGATTTGGTGTCAATGCTGATCATTGAAGAGAAGAATTTGGGTAAAGATCAACAGTCTTCACAAAACAAAAACAGTTCAAAGCAGCAAGCCTTCTACACAAGTTCAGGTAGAGGAAGAGGTAGAGATTGTGTACATGGCTAAGGTGGTGGCCAATGTTTAACCACTTCAGGAGGTACACCCTTCATATTTGTATATTTCTAGGCAAAGCAATCCTAAAATTCCATGAGGAGGTCAGTAAGGTCCTTTTCTTCTTCTGCGGAGAGTTCTTCCCCAATGTAGATGGTGGGTCTCGGATCTTCCCCTAAGCCTGCCAGGTTGATCTCCTTATGGTCGGACCATCATAAGATGTTCCTGGCTTCCTATCATGGATTCTTTGGACCCTTTTTTATTGTACAATACAGTCTCCTAGGCTTGCTAGGTTGATCTCCTTAACCTTGGCCGGCGGACCATCATAAGATGTTCCTAGCATCCCATCATGGATTCTTTGGACCCTTTTGTATTGTACAATACAGTCTCTTACCTTGTAGACTTTGAAGTGGTCAGTGGACTTGTTTGGTCTCTTTAGCTTTAGCGCTTTCCTCATCCATTCTTTCTTTGGCCTCCAACTCAGCTTGCGCCAACTTTTTATTTTGTACTTTGTGTGCAAAGAAACAATGCTTTTGAGGTTCAGATTTGGAGTTGACTGACTCTTCTTTTTTATTGGTCATAGTGTTAACCAGAATGGGCATCTCGTTGAGCTCCTTTTGCCAGACCTGGCAAAAGTCAGAATCTGCATTAATAGCCTCCACATACCTCAGCCTAGTGTTCTTCCAATTTTATCGGGAAGATGTAAGCTTCCTTTCCTATGAAGCCTTTTGTTTTAAGGGTCTTACAGGGAAGTTTTTCCCATAATGGCCTTACCTCTTTGGTGCTTTATAAGTTCATGGCTCATAGCATCAGCTATATAGGTGGTGCTGAGCATGTAGATGGATGTGATCTCTTGTCCGTTTGCTATGGCAAATCTTGTGCCTGTGTGTTTTAGAAGTGCATCCAGTTGTTAGTGCGCCTTCCGCCCTGGGAGGGCTGGAAGACTCCAGAAGTGCATCCAGTTCTTAGAGTCTTCCGGCCCTGGGAGGGCTACAAATTCCATGTTATCTCATTCATCATCCAACGTTTTATGGCATGTTTGGCACAGGCGTACTGCTGTGTACCATAGTCACTGAATCCCCCACTCATTGGATGGATCTTCCAAGTGCGTAGGCTAACCTTTAGAGTTTAATATTTTTTCCGAACATAAACGTGATCCGTGTCCCAGTCATGGATCATCCTGGTTTCTCTCATGAAGAGCCGTCCTAGAATTAAATCGTAGGAAATAGGCTACTGGAAAAAGTTCATCACCACAAAGGTGTGTCGGAAAGTGGTTTTGAGAATCTTAATCTTTAAATCTCGCAAAAGACCTATGGGCTTTATAGTGGCTCTATTATCTAGTTTCACAATCAATGTAGTGTCATCCATAGTAGGAGGTTTTTCCCATTTTTCCTAGCATTTATTGGTAACAATGCTCACTCCAGCCCCACCATCTAGGATGGCGGTGACTTGAAGTTCATCAAAATCTAGGGGTAGTGCTGCATTGAGTTCATCCCCTTCAAAATATTTCCTTAACTTGTTCACATGGACTGTAGGAATGCCGGTGTTTCCATCTAGTTCTATGGACCCTTCCTCATCGATCTCATTGGAGTTTCTTGGTTCCACCTGCTCCTCCATTCCTGCTCCAAGCTTTCCTTCTATAGATTCGAGCTTCCTTTAAGTAGGGTGCCAATGGGAATCTTGACTTGTGAGAAGATAGAAAGGAAGAGAGGCCGACCCTTCCTCATCGATCTCATTGGAGTTTCTTGGTTCCACCTGCTCCTCCATTCCTTCTCCAAGCTTTCCTTCTATAGATTCGAGCTTCCTTTAAGTAGGGTGCCAATGGGAATCTTGACTTGTGAGAAGATAGAAAGGAAGAGAGGCCTCCAATATCTCTTATAGAATGGGTGTAGGTTCATGAATTTGGTTATCCCTATTCATGCTTAGGACTTTCAAGGTGTAGGGTATATGGATATGAACATCAGTGTTTGATCTTCTTGGGTGGTCATCCCTCAGATTCTTAACATATGCAGTAACAGGGTTCACCTGATGAGGGATTGTTGTGACTTCTGGTTCAACTTCTTGGGGGATATTCTCAAGGAGTGCTCGGCCGTTGAGGCCTCTATTAGGCTCCTAAGTTTCCTTGGTTAATTTTACACTAGGCATAGGGGAACTCTCGTCATTTGATCTGCTTGAGGTTTCTCCTCCATTTGAGCTTGACAGTTCTTGACTAGTGTAACGTACCCATCTTCACTAATAAAGAAATGTCCATGTGATTATGAGTTTTATGGTATAAATATCAATGATTTTATTATTTGAGTCATTTCTACTTAGAATCTTCAAATTCTGAGCCCAAATTTGGAATCTACGCGCGATTTTACCCTAATATAGGATTTTACAGCATACAAAACGGATATCGGATCAAGCCTATACGCTAATTTCAATCATTTTAGTTAAAAAACGGCGACCTTTAAACCTTAATAAATGCACGACCGCACGTCCGATTGATGAATGGTCTGAACCCCTGCGACCAGGAGAACCGCCCGGACAAAAAAAAATTTCGCCCCCCGGGGCGGTCCGGCATGCAAATCGAGGCAGGCGTCCCAAATTTGGGTACCCCGCCCCAAAATTTGGTCCGTACACACTTACTAGGGCACCCGTACAATGGCCGCCCAAGAACCAAAGGACGGCCGCCCACTGTATGGTCCACGCGTACCCTGACACCCAGACCGGATAAGGTACATGCGTACCACTCCTTTCCCAGACAACCGACACCGTACCTTTCCCGTAGACCCATGCAGGCCCCACTGATCCATAGCCTTTGAAGGTACACCGTCCTTTCGTCCTTGCTTTGTGCAGCGCCCGCACCCTCACCCCTCAGCTATATAAACCCCCGGGGTGCTCCTCAGTCGGCACACATTTCTGTGTAGCGTATGCCCTGTTGTGCCGCCGTCCGTACCGCCGTAGCGTACTTGCTGCAAGTACAGCCGCCCTTGCAGCCACCCCTCTCACACCCCCTCATTTGGCTCTTTTCAGATAAGCCAATTTTCCTCCATCCCCCTCTTGCTATGGGCCAGTGTCCTTAACTCTCCCCCTCCCCCCCCGTGTGAATAGACTTACAGAGAGGCTTGCAGCAACCCCTCCCAGCCCTCTCCACGTTTTTGCCTTTGCCCTTAAGGACATCTCACAATTCCCCCCCCATTTGCGTAGACTTTAGTAAGGGATTTTTGACTCAAGCGAGGGTTCGTGCGCCATATTCTTTTGCTCATACGGTGAGCAAACGAGCTCGGAATTCAGATCCGACTGAAGCGTTTCGATCGCAGCAGCGAGCTCTACAAGGCGACGCCTAAGATGGCCTCATCTCGGAGACAAAAAAATACTGCCTCAAGAGGGGCACGTAACAACGAGATGGAGGGAGATGCGCCCCCCCAATGCGGCTCCACAGTCCTCCCTTTTCAAGCCCCTCAAGGAAACGGTGGCCAGGTTAGCTTGGTTAACTTTCAAAAGAAGAGATTTTTTCTTAAATTAGTATTAATGAATGGTGTCTTTTTCTTTTAAAATGAGGACATAAAAATTATATGAAGTAACGACTTATGTGATGTTGTATTCGATAAATTGCGTTGAAATTGTTTTCTTCATGAATTATGAATGCTATATTTAGAAAATTGCATTGAAGTTGTTATCTTTAGAATTCAAGATTTTTTTTTTTGGCTTCAACGCTAACTCCGTTCCGTGCTTGTGTAGCCGGGCGGCATCGTTAGCAAAGCCCGGGAAAAGCCAAGGTATCCCTCATACCTTTGGGAGAATAAGGATCGCCGATTGAGGCGAGAGATTATGAGGCTGCCTAGTTCTGAGGGCCCAGGCTAGTGCGGTAAATAAGCCCACCCTAGTGTGCAGACATCCCTCTGAGGGGCGGGAGGATCGAGCGATGGAGCCTGAGAGGGCGACATGCCGGCTTGAGTCCTCGCCAGCGGCCGACGATGAGGTGTATGGTCCCGTAGGGTTTTGCCCAGCATGTAGAGGCTGGAAGGCCGAATTCTAGATCATCGGCAGAATAAGAATAAGAGAGCCAGTTTGGCTTGTATGGCATTGGTTCATGTATAAACTTTTTATATAATTACATCTTGTCTTTGGTATGATTGTATTGTGTAAGAAGGCTGTTTTAACGAACCTTGTGAAGAAGGGCCCTAATTAAGGAATATGTTTATTTATGTCAAACAGTGTGGTAGTATTAATTAGAAAACAAATTGATGCGTGAGTAGGGTGGAAAGTGGGAGGATGGAATGCCCTGACGGCACCATCGGGGGTGGACCCGCCGATTAGTCGGGTAGCTTTCCAACAGATTAAGTGAAAGCCCTACGTTAGATAGTTAGGTTCTTGGGCAACTCTATTCTAGAAAACTAGGCTAGCGGGCGGCGGCTGTGCCTTGCATAAGATGAGGAAAAAAGCGTTGTCTCTAGATATCAAGTCTAGTAGTTGCCCAATTTATGATCAATTGCCCTATGGGCGATTTGATGTTTAGAAAATCACGCTCCCTCTGCGGGATAGAGCTAGGTCATACCTATGAATCGTATCCTTGAATCTCTACAGGGTCAAGGTGTCGATGAACAGGAAATTTTTCCCAAGATAAGACTTAGCGGACTATCTTAAGTGTTTCTCCCAATTTTAAAAGGGAGGAACCTTACAATTGGTATCAGAGCCTGTTTGGCTCCTAGAAATTGCAGTTTAAGGACTGTTTTGTAATAAATATTTTACCTACATAATGCTAATTAGTAAAGACATCCTACTAAAACAAATAAATTAAATTGATGTTTGAATGATTGTAGGAAGAGGAAGATGCCTACTCCAAATTTCTAGTTTTCCAATGCATCTTCGAGACTGCTAGTCACTCCCCGAATTTCGAGTTCCGCGACACCATGGTGCAGATATTAGAGAAGATATCCCTCCCTCATTTCTCTCGTATTCAGAGAGGATGGGGTAGAGATTTCTGGAGTCGTGGGCCGAGATACTTCATCATCCGAGCAGATCAGATTGGGAACCTCACCACCGACCTTAAGCGGATTCGTTGGATTGAGAAGCTGAAGATGATCCGCTTATTTTGGTTCGTCGGTACCCCCAGGGCCGACACCTCGGTGACTATAGATGGGGTTCGCATACCTCAGGATCGTTGGGTGTATGACAAAGTGATGCAGGTCTTACCTGCTGATAGAGTAGCAGTGTTGGGACCTACCCCAATCTACCACCCTTACCATCAGTTTTTAGAGTCTTAGAAACTACAGCGGAACCCCCATATTTCACCTATGTGGACCGCTCTACCCTTATGTCATAGTCAAGCCTAGGAATTTCCCTTCATAGCAAATAAGACTGATTATAGTCTTAGAACTTTGTAATAAAACTTGTCCTTGTAAATATTTGGAAATAAAATAATTTCAATGTTTTACTCTCCAAAAATTAAGCGTTGTGCAAATATGAATCTTGTAATCTTAAAAATTGATTTTACGATGATGGCCAGGACGACCACCCTCCACCTCCCAATGCGCTTTACACCGATACCCAGGAGAAGAAGCTCCTGCTCAAGCAAATGCAACCTCCCTCCTTTAAAGGAGAAGGTTCAAAGGTTGAGAAGGATGCTGAAGTCTGGATTGAGGCGATGGACGATTATTTCTCTGCTGCTGGTACTGGAGTAGCAAATCAGTCTATGCTCGTACGGTTTCGCCTCATTGGAGATGCTAAACTCTGGTGGAAACAGTGGTGCCATGACAAGGAAGTCACCGAGCATTCTCAAACATGGGAAGACATCAAGCAGGCAATGAAGGAAAGATATCTTCCTCCATCCCATGAGTCCATAAAGTTGAATGAGTTTTTTAGTCTTAGATAGTGCAGCTTAACTCTTGAGGACTACTATTCCAAATTTATTACCCTTCGGAAGTATGCCCAGCTATGACTACTTCCCAGCAAGTGGCTCGTTTCTGCCAAGGGCTAAATGAACCCCTAGATTCCCGCCTTGAAGCAATGAGGCCAAGCACATTACAGGACGCTCTCATACGAGCTAAGCCCCTTGTGAAAGAAATGAAGGCTAACAAACCAAAGAATCAAAAGAGATCTTACCCTGAGGCAAACCTTAGAGATCAACCCTACAAGAAACCCCAACAGAATTTTCCCTACTACAACAGAGGGCGACAAGGCAACTCTTTTGCCCCCCGCTCGTATGCTGCTTCTTCCAGAGAAGGCCCTCTGTGTTTTGAGTGCAATGAGCCGGGACACTTTAGAGCCAACTGTCCCAAGATGGCAACATCATTTCCCCAAGGTAACAGAGGAAATCAAGGCCGTGGAACCCCTACCCACCAAGGTGCAAGAGGCAGTGGCCGCGGAGGAACAGTTGCTAGAACTGCCTGTGTTATAAGTGAAGAACCGACCTTGGAAACGGCTGAAGAAGAGCGCGCCACCGTCCATGCGGCGGTAGAACACCAAGGTCCAAATAAACAATTTGGTGTAATCCAAGCCCCCGCCACTCATCACGGTAAGCCATTTCAGCTTTTGATTGATTGTGGCAGTACCCATTCATTCCTTTCTCCTAGGTGCTTGCAAAAATTAAACTTGAGTCAAAAAACAGCTAGAAAAATGATTGTAGAGTTAGCCAGTGGGAAAGAAGTAGTATCTCGCCACTCTATAGGAAACCTTGATTTTGAGCTGGGTAATGAGCAAACTCATGGTCACTTTAGAGTCTTGCCACTAGGAATTTATGATGGAATCCTTGGGATGGATTGGTTAATTGCAAACAAAGCTAGCATTCATTGTAACCAGGGGAGTATCACTTTTGAAAATGAGCATGGCCAAGTAATATCTGTTCAGGGGATCACAGGAAAACCTAAGTCTAGAGTAGTCAAGGCAAAACATCTTCTCAAGGGAACACGTAAGGGTCAGCAAGTTTTCTTAGTCAAACTCAACAAAGTTATTGAACCTAGTATGGAGACAGAACCCTCTTAGCTCCAAGAATTCTCTGATATCTTCCCTGACGAGCTTACAGGGTTACCGCCTTCTCGAGAAGTCGACCATGAAATCGAGGTGATCCCTGGAGCTCAACCCGTCTCAAAAACTCCCTATAAAATGTCCCTTCCTGAAGCCATTGAACTTAAGGAGCAACTTTCCCAACTCATTGAACAAGGATTTGTACGCCCCAGTAGCTCTCCTTGGGGAGCACCTGTTCTTTTCCAAAAAAAGAAGGACGGGACTCTCCGCCTCTGCATAGATTATCGAGGGCTCAATCAAGTCACTGTCAAGAATAAGTATCCTATCCCTCGCATCGATGAACTTCTTGACAGGCTTCATGGGGCCAAAGTCTTCTCAAAAATAGATTTGAGGTCTGGTTACTATCAGATCAAAGTCAAGGAAGCAGATATACCCAAAACAACCTTCAATACCCGTTATGGCCACTATGAGTTTACTGTGATGTCATTCGGGTTAACCAATGCTCCTGCAACCTTCAACCGCCTAATGCAAGATATATTCCGTCCTTACCTGGATGAATTTGTGCTTGTTTTCTTTGATGACATCTTAATCTACTCCAAATCAATGGAAGAGCATGAGGAGCATGTACGTAGAGTTCTGCAATTGCTGCGCACACACAAACTCTATGCCAAGAAGAGCAAATGTACCTTCTTTACTCATCAAATTGAGTATCTTGGATTCATCGTCTCTAAAGATGGCATCTCAGTAGACCCTGCCAAGGTCAAGGATATTCTAGAATGGCCACCCCCTAAATCAGTTCGTGAAATTCTTGGGTTCTTGGGAATCACGGGTTGGTATAGGATTTTTATCAAATATTATGCCTTGGTAGCTGCACCCTTGACAGATCTTCTTAAGAAGGATTGCAAAATAGTGTGGCTGCCAATCCATCAAAACAGCTTTGATCAGCTGAAAGTCATTATTACTTCTGCCCCAGTCTTAAAGCTTCCTGATTTCTCCAAGGAATTTGAAGTGGTTACCGATGCTAGTAGTCTAGCACTTGGTGGTGTCTTAGGCCAAGAAGGAAGACCAGTCGCTTATACTTCCCGCAAGCTGAAGCAATATGAAGCAAACTATGCCACCCATGATTTGGAGCTCTTAGCAGTTGTTCATTGCCTCAAATTATGGAGACATTATCTCTTGGGAGGCAAATTCCAGCTTGTAAATGACCACAAAAGTCTAAAGTGGATCTTCACCCAGCCTAACCTCAACATGCGGCAAAGGAGATGGATTGAAATTCTACAAGAATATGATTTCGACATCAAATTCCGCCCTGGGAAAGATAATGTGGTAGCTGATGCACTTAGCCGCAAATCTTTCTTGAATGCAATTTCAATGCCAAATAATCCCATACTGGTCAAGGTGGAAGAAGTCTCATCTCATGACCTAGATTATCAGAGGATGATAAAGTTAGTAGAAAAAGGGAGACATTCAGAGAAAGAGAAGAATCTAATCAAGGGATACTCTACTCATGAAGGAAGCCTCTACTTCAATCACAGGCTATGTATCCCTAAGGATCCTGCTTTAAAGAAACTAATCCTCCATGAAGCTCATGATAGCCTTGCTGCAGGACACCCAGGTTATGCAAAAACATTAAATGCGGTAAGAAGGAGTTTTCATTGGGCAGGCTTGAAAAATGATGTGCTTCGGTACTTGAAACAATGTCTCTCATGCCAAAGGATCAAAGCTGAAAGGGTCAAGATGCCTGGAAAGCTTCAACCCTTAGATATTCCCCAAATGAAGTGGGAATGCATTAGTATGGATTTTGTCACAAGTCTCCCCACTGTTCAAGGAGGATATGACTCCATTCTAGTAGTAGTGGACTTACTTACCAAAGTAGCTCACCTTATACCAGCAAAGAAGACCTTCAAAGCTTCTGATGTTGCTCGAATATTCATCAAGGAAGTCCTCAAACTTCATGGTCTCCCAGAAAGGATAGTAAGTGATCGGGATTCTGACTTCACCTCAAAATTCTGGCAGTCTTTATTTCAAGCTCTGGGGACTCAACTTTGCTTTAGCACAGCTTATCATCCAGAGACCGATGGCCAGACTGAGAGAGTCAATCAAGTAATTGAAGACATTCTCAGAGCATACTGTGGACGGGAACCCAGAAGGTGGATTCAATACCTTCCTTTGGTAGAATTTGCCTACAATGTGTCTTATCATCAAAGCATAGGAATGTCACCATTCAAAGCACTCTATGGGCAAGAATGCTTGTCTCCTCTAAATTTCTCTGATCCGACCATAAGAGTTGAGGCATCCAGGAAAATGCTCGAAGAGATGGAGGAACAAACCAAGGCTATCCAAAAGGATATTAAAGCTGCCCAAGATCGACAAAAGCATTATGCTGACAACAAGAGGTCTGAAAGGATCTTCAAGGAAGGAGACAAAGTTCTTCTACGAGTGCGACCCAAACGAAGTTCTCTATCACTTGGGAAATATAAGAAGCTCAGCCCTAGGTATTGTGGTCCTTATACAGTTATCAAGTGTCTAGGTAAAAGTGCCTATAAACTCCAACTCCCAGCCCATATCAAAGTCCATAATGTATTTCATGTAAGTTTGTTAAAGCCATATGTCCCCAGTCTCGATCATATTCTTGATGATGAACAAGTTGTAATCCCTACTCAAGGAGTCCTTGAATTACAGCCCAGTAGCATCATAGATTCTAGGGAAAGGCAACTCCGAAATAGAACTCTTGTAGAACATCTAGTTCAGTGGAAAGATTACCCTGAAGAGGATGCAACTTGGGAAGATGAAACTACACTCTTAAAGGATTATCCCCAATTCATGACGAGATGAGGACATCTCGATTTCTTTAAGGGGGGAAGGATGTAACGTACCCATCTTCACTAATAAAGAAATGTCCATGTAATTATGAGTTTTTATGGTATAAATATCAATGATTTTATTATTTGAGTCATTTCTACTTAGAATCTTCAAATTCTGAGCCCAAATTTGGAATTTGCGCACGATTTTACCCTAATATAGGATTTTACAGCATCCAAAACGGACACCAGATCAAGCCTATACGCTAATTTCAATCATTTTAGTTAAAAAACGGCGACCTTTAAACCTTAATAAATGCACGACCGCACGTCCGATTGACGAACGGTCTGAATCCCTGCGACCAAGAGAACCTCCCGGACAAAAAAATTTTTCGCCCCCCGGGGCGGTCCGACACGCAAATCGAGGCGGGCATCCCAAATTTGGGTACCCCGTCCCAAAATTTGGTCCGTACACGCTTACTAGGGCGCCCGTACAATGGCCGCCCAAGAACCAAAGGACGACCGCCCACTGTATGGTCCACGCGTACCCTTAGTAGGTGGACACCTAGACCGGATAAGGTACATGCGTACCACTCCTTTCCCAGACAACCGACACCGTACCTTTCCCGTAGACCCATGCAGGCCACTGATCCATAGCCTTTGAAGGTACACCGTCCTTTCGTCCTTGCTTTGTGCAGCGCCCGCACCCTCACCCCTCAGCTATATAAACCCCCGGGGTGCTCCTCAGTCGGCACGCATTTCTGTGTAGCGTATGCCCTGTTGTGCCGCCGTCCGTACCGCCGTAGCGTACTTGCTGCAAGTACAGCCGCCCTTGCAGCCACCCCTCTCACACCCCCTCATTTGGCTCTTTTCAGATAAGCCAATTTTCCTCCATCCCCCTCTTGCTATGGGCCAGTGTCCTTAACTCTTCCCCCCCCCCCCCCCCGTGTGAATAGACTTACAGAGAGGCTTGCAGCAACCCCTCCCAGCCCTCTCCACGTTTTTGCCTTTGCCCTTAAGGACATCTCACAATTCCCCCCCCCCCATTTGCGTAGACTTTAGTAAGGGATTTTTGACTCAAGCGAGGGTTCGTGCGCCATATTCTTTTGCTCATACGGTGAGCAAACGAGCTCGGAATTCAGATCCGACTGAAGCGTTTCGATCGCAGCAGCGAGCTTTACAAGGCGACGCCTAAGATGGCCTCATCTCGGAGACGACAAAATACTGCCTCAAGAGGGGCACGTAACAACGAGATGGAGGGAGATGCGCCCCCCCAATGCGGCTCCACAGTCCTCCCTTTTCAAGCCCCTCAAGGAAACGGTGGCTAGGTTAGCTTGGTTAACTTTCAAAAGAAGAGATTTTTCCTTAAATTAGTATTAATGAATGGTGTCTTTTTCTTTTAAAATGAGGACATAAAAATTATATGAAGTAACGACTTATGTGATGTTGTATTCGATAAATTGCGTTGAAATTGTTTTCTTCATGAATTATGAATGCTATATTTAGAAAATTGCATTGAAGTTGTTATCTTTAGAATTCAAGATTTTTTTTTTTGGCTTCAACGCTAACTCCGTTCCGTGCTTGTGTAGCCGGGCGGCATCGTTAGCAAAGCCCGGGAAAAGCCAAGGTATCCCTCATACCTTTGGGAGAATAAGGATCGCCGATTGAGGCGAGAGATTATGAGGCTGCCTAGTTCTGAGGGCCCAGGCTAGTGCGGTAAATAAGCCCACCCTAGTGTGCAGACATCCCTCTGAGGGGCGGGAGGATCGAGCGATGGAGCCTGAGAGGGCGACAGGCCGGCTTGAGTCCTCGCCAGCGGCCGACGATGAGGTGTATGGTCCCGTAGGGTTTTGCCCAGCATGTAGAGGCTGGAAGGCCGAATTCTAGATCATCGGCAGAATAAGAATAAGAGAGCCAGTTTGGCTTGTATGGCATTGGTTCATGTATAAACTTTTTATATAATTACATCTTGTCTTTGGTATGATTGTATTGTGTAAGAAGGCTGTTTTAACGAACCTTGTGAAGAAGGGCCCTAATTAAGGAATATGTTTATTTATGTCAAACAGTGTGGTAGTATTAATTAGAAAACAAATTGATGCGTGAGTAGGGTGGAAAGTGGGAGGATGGAATGCCCTGACGGCACCATCCTACGGATGGGTGGACCCGATTAGTCGGGTAGCTTTCCAACAGATTAAGTGAAAGCCCTACGTTAGATAGTTAGGTTCTTGGGCAACTCTATTCTAGAAAACTAGGCCAGCGGCGGCGGCTGTGCCTTGCATAAGATGAGGAAAAAAGCGTTGTCTCTAGATATCAAGTCTAGTAGTTGCCCAATTTATGATCAATTGCCCTATGGGCGATTTGATGTTTAGAAAATCACGCTCCCCCTGTGGGATAGAGCTAGGTCATACCTATGAATCGTATCCTTGAATCTCTACAGGGTCAAGGTGTCGATGAATAGGAATTTTTTCCCAAGATAAGACTTAGCGGACTATCTTAAGTGTTTCTCCCAATTTTAAAAGGGAGGAACCTTACAACTAGCTCCTGAGCGGCCTTCAGCCTCCCTTTCTCCTTGCGATCAAGCGCAACATCAGGCAAACATTCATTCCTCTGTGAACAAATGACCATTCTTAATCTCCCAGAGGGTAAAAATTTCCATGTCCAGAGTGTGACTCTGCACCATTCACACATTCATGCACCTACCCTTAAGGAAATTGGTGTGAAACAACCCCTTATTTGACGACGTTGAACCCTCCTACGCACAATCACTTGCTAAATCTGACCCTTCAATTAATACAACGTGGAGTCAAATTATGTTGGCCTTTGATAGCACTAGTGAAAGTGAAGAACATCCAAGCACAGGACAAACCACCCCCATCTTAGAGACAGGAGGCTTGGCTGCCCAATGCATGGATAGACCATTGACTCAAGAGCAAGCCCCAAGATCCCCTACGCATTCACAAAGGACTCTTGCCTTGAGATTAATAAACTTTATCTTAGGAAATACACAATTAGAAGAGCCTCATCCCAAGGACACGGGTATAGATCATAAACCTCTAAGAGAACTGTTACATCCTTGCTAGATCCGAGATCAGACTCGGGTTGCGCAAGGCCTAGATAACCTAATTCAAACCAACCCAATAGTCTGAGGAGCCATGCCAACTATTGTGTCAGTAGATTCATTCCAGAATTGTAGGCCAGCACCAAGCCTAGGATAAGAACCAGCTCATCAAGGTCCCAAAAACCTCCTATACCAAAGAGAAAGAGCTCACCCAAAACTCTCCAACCAACACAACACGGCACATGTACAGTCACTACCCACCTCGTGGGGTGTATCTTGAACTCGGATACCATATAAATCCTTATGAAGCATAAACCGACCCACCACCGAGGCACGGTCCACAAATGGGATACTATACTCCAAGCCTAGCACCCCCACCTATCATACCCCAACCTGCGCCAGCTCCAACTATGGCAAGATTAACATGGAAAATGTTAAGGATAGCCATGGAAATAGGGAGGGGGGTAGCTTCAGGAATTGCACCATCACCAACATCTGCACAACTGCTGATGCAATGGCCAAGATTAGAAAGGAATAAACTGGCCCACATCTCCAAACTTATCACTAAGTTTGATGGGTCTGGAGATTCCATACCTTATCTGGAGATGTTTAACAAGATCTATAATGCATTTGGCCATGTGGAAGATTATGTCAAGGTGAGTGCCTTTGGCCTTGACCCTCAATGGAAAAGCAAGACAATGGCTTTGATCACTAAAAACAAAAGGCAAGACTACCTTTGACGCGTTGAAAGAGGCTTTCAAAGTAGGATATTTGAGATAGGGAACTCGATGGAGTCTGATTGAACAGTTGCATAATGTTAAGCAAAAAGAGGGAGAATCCATCCGAGACTGTATCAATTGGGTGAGATAACTTCACTCTCACTACTGTAACGATAGGGACAAGTTCTTTGAGAAAAGACTGATCGATCGATTCCTAGAGGGACTTGAAGATGTAGCCCTGCATAACTCCCTATATGCTCTGCGACATACCTCCTTTGAGAAATGCTATAGAAGCACCATGGATTTCAAAGATGATTTCAAGGGAACTCGTTCCCAAGAATTGCATAGGGAATGTTTGAAGCTTCCTTCAAATCCACAAGCATGAAAACTGAGGGGAAGGGAAAGGAATCCTCTTCAGACCAGCACCACAAAGAGAAACACTAGTCAAGCCTAATCATATGGCAAGATTAATGTCAAAGTGTTCAGGTGATGGCAAGATACCCAACCCATGGACCGATCAGTGGCCAAATAAAAATATTTGTATTTTTCCTTATACTAGAAGGGAAAGCACATCAATGGTATCAACAATTGCTTAAGTCAGAAGACATGATTATCTTTGCATGACTTAAGAGTGTGTTTGTACTCCATTTTGTATGAAGCAGAGATAAGTGGAACCCTATTTTCTACTCAATTGTCTCTCAATTATATAACATCAAGCAAGAGGAGCATGAGGAGTCAATGAGAGATTACGTCTCTCGTCTCAAGAACCTAAACTCTAGGTGTAAACCTAGAGAGAGGTTGATAGATGAGCAATTGTTACCATGCTTCTGTAGGGGAGTAAGGGATACTAAAATGCATGACTACTTGCTGTGTTGGGCCAAAACAACATCGCTTGATGATTATTGCAAGCTAGCCATCGACTTTGAGGATAACACGCTCAAGTTACAACCCGATGATACTGAATCTGTTACGCTTCGTTGTATGCATCGGGCCAAAAAAGTGTGACAACCTCAGAGAGATATGTTTAAAGGATATGACTCTACACGGCAACAAATAGATTTACTTACACCACCTGTGGAAGGGCTTTCATGAGGGAAAAATCTTTCAAACGTGCAAAACCAAACAAGGGGAATGTATAGAGTACCAAAGTGCCTATGAAAAGATGCAGGAGAGAAGAGAGCTTGAGCTCTTGCAAGCACACACACATACACTCACTCACACAAACCCTAGAAGAGAACACACAAGGTGAGAGGCTGAAAATTCTTCTTCTTCTTCACACAACAAAAAAGGTATGCAAAGAGGATAAAGTGACTAACACACATAATAGAGTATATACAAGTGGTCTATAATGTGAACACGCTAAGTGGAGTGGGTAGGTGAGGACAAGTCGGTGTAGTCCAGCTATAGAATCTCTCGCGAAGATATGTCGGTGCCAGCTACCAAACCCGCCAGTGATGTAAATGTCAAATGGTCATGCAGGCACCTCGTGAGTGTCAGCTCATGTTGAGCTTGACATCTCAACACTCCCGCTCAAGCTTAACTCCAGCTCATGAAATCCAAGCATATCTCGAATTCTGCGGAGTTTCTCAACTCCCAAGGCCTTTTTGAAGATGTCAGCAACCTGATCCTGTGTGCTGACGTAGGCCGCCTGCCAATACTCTCTCCTTGATAAAGTGGTAATGTACCTCAATGTGTTTCATCCGTGCATGGAAAACTGGGTTCCTAGCCAACTCTATACTGCTAAGATTATCACAATATATGACAACCTTTCTCTCCACATGCAACCCCAAATTAGCAACAAGTAGCTTGCGTAATGTACCTCAATGTGTTTCATCCGTGCATGGAAAACTGGGTTCCTAGCCAACTCTATACTGCTAAGATTATCACAATATATGACAACCTTTCTCTCCACATGCAACCCCAAATTAGCAAGTAGCCTGCTTATTACCGCAGCTCCTCTGCACTCTGCCTCTGTACTCGATAAGGCAATTGTGGGCTGCTTCTTGCTGCTCCATGTCACAGTAGTACTCCCCAATGAAAACATAAATCCACTGGTAGATCTCCTATCTGAGATGCCACCTGCCTAATCTGCATCTATGTATCCATATAGCTCCAATGTACACCTGCTGCATAAAACAATGCATAATCAACAGTGATCCTCAAATACCGAAGTGTACATCACACACTGTAAAGATGTGGTTTGCGTGGAACATACATAAACTGGCTCTCTAAGCTAATAGTGTAACTCAAATCTGGCCTACTGATCGTGACATAGATAAAACTCCCCACAATCTTCCTGTACATAGTGAGATTCTCCAACACATAACCTGCATCCGCAAAATAAGCTTGCCATTTTGATTTAACGGCATCGAGATTGACTTACAAATTAGACATCCCATACTTGGACAATATGTCTAATACATGTTGTCTCTGTAATAGCCAAATACCATGTGCGAATGACCTCAATTCCCAAAAAGTAGCACAGATCTCCCAAATCCTTTATCTTAAACTTCCTTTTGAGAAGACTTTTCACATGCTTAATCTCATCCAAGTTGTTACCCCAACAATAAGATCATCTACATAGATGGTGATGATCACAATACCCTTATCATTCTTGCGCACATACAAAGAGTGATTTGCATCTGCCATATGAAAACCAATAGTGACAAGATACTCAACCATCTTGTCATGCCATGCTCGTGGAGCTTGCTTCAGCCCATATTAAGCCTTACGAAACTTACATACATACTCATGGTGACTTGTATCCTCAAAACCAAGTGGCTGATCCATATACACTTCTTCTTGCAAGTCACCATGCAAGACCCTTTGGTGTATCTACCGTAACTCCTTGATGTAAGATAATGGCGGTAGCTCTTGTTAATCCTAGAATTGGATTAACATTCCCCCCTTCTTGAGATGACGATCGCGTCCACGTGATCATGTTGAAGACCTTTGTGTGGGGAGAATGAACAAGATTTGTCGATGGCTTTGATGTTGAATGACATTCAATGGTCTTTGTTCCTCCGGAAGGAATAAGAAAAGATAGTTAATGAATGAAGAGGTTAGTGATGTATTGGGAATTCCTAACGGGGTGGGGAGTTTTTGCGAATGATTGCATTTTTATATTTTGTGAGCTTTTTTTTTTTTTGGCTCACTTTGTTTTTGGCAATCATCGGCAAGGTTACATGTGATTTTTGTTAGTGGACACTAAGAGATGTTAATAATGGGAGAGAAGAGAGAGAAGGATCCGGAGGAACGTAGACTTAATCATTAGAACGAGTTGGTGATTCTTAATTCCTCATTTGATTCATTGAAGGCAATATTCATCATTTGAAGTAATTGGCTTGTGATGATGTCCCTTTGTGTGGCGGCAGGATTCTTGTCAAATGTTGTTGAGTAGGACCTGATCCTGTCTTTTCTTCCCAGATACTTTTTATGTTTTTATGCATAATTAAGTGCTCTTAGAAGTAGGATGAGGTTTATCGATGATGTATAGGATCCGAGGCCTTTCCTTTGAGTTCCCTATTAGAGATAGATGGCTTTGGCTGTGGGAATTTCTTCAGGAATAGATGTTGATTGCGAGGTCTTGGCATTGAACTTCGTATAGGTGAGGATGGGATTGAAGGAGTAGATACTTTATCCAAGTCAGTCGTTTGATGCAGATGGTAGGTCATTGTGTAGAGAGGCTTTTGTGGACGAGGCTTGTATCCTTTTGCATTCAGCATCATAGATATCCATTAAAGTTGGATCCTCTTCCTCGCAGTATGGTACTGTCAACTTTTTATTGTTGACCATCATGATGACTCTATCGCTAGCAAAGCACAATGGTGCTTGGGCAGCAGCAACAGTCCAGTTATGCCCCAAAATCAAATCTGCTTCCAACACATACTCAACACATTTATGCCCCAAGATTAAATCTGCTTCCAACACATACTCAACCACAAAAAACTTGCAAGTGAGGGGGTTGGTTTTAATATGCATTGTATGTTCAAAGTACCCCAAACATGGCATGGTCAAGTCTTGTGTAAAGGTAATCCTTTCAGGATGTGCCGTGAGTGTTGGTTGACCTAACAAATCCCATAGCTCGAGGGTCATGAGATTGTGTTCTCATGTTAAATAAAGCTGTGCTTGAGCCGTGGTGATTTTATTCGCAATTTCCAATCCAACAGAATCCTAGGCCCCTGCAAGGTTTCTTCCTCCCGTAAATAGCAATTGTACATTGCATGCAAGAGTGTTCAAGGTGACTATTTGCATGGATTCATCTAGTGAATACAATGATTCACTTATCTAAGGTCTGCCAATGATAACATCATACTCAAGGGAATCTAGGGTGACATGAAATGTAAATTCCATATCGCCACCATCGATCGTTCGAGTAGTGTATCTAAAGTTACCTGGAACTTCAATGTTTTATTCATTGGTTCCTTTTGCAAGACTATTGCTTGTCGGGGTGAGTTTAGGTTGTCCCAATGACATCCAAGTGTCTATTGTCATGATGTTATGACTTGCTCGAGGGCTAATCATGCGCGTTTGCATTGAACATCATTGCCTATAGGGAAATCCAACCATACCATGATAGAATCTTCCAAAGGAACCATGGGTGTTTCGGTTATTGTTTCAGCTTCAGATCCTATATTTGTTTCATATTCCCATTCACTTTCATCCTCTGTTTGGGTCTCAGCTTTTTCAAAAGTACCCAATGCGTACAATGGCACACTTGGCCCTTTGACAATTCTTAATGAGGGCTATTTGGAAACTTGCGAATCCTGATAGTCCTATTTTATGTAGTTCGTTATGTCCTTGTATAACTCAGGTTGAGCCATTAAAGGTGCAAGTGTTGATGTGATTCTGGCTTTATCATGAGAGAAGAGCCTTCCTCCGAATGAGGTTTTGAGAGATTGTTTTAATCTTGTAAGAGAATTATTGAATTTCTTACGTGCTTTCTCAAGCCTATAGTTTGTAGTACAATCTATTTTAAATGAATCTTCTATATAAAGTATGTTTTTCTCTTAAAAGGGGAAGCGGTACTCCTTTAGGCTTTGAATCTTAGTTGTTCTTTTAGGATTAGCATTATGAGACTCAGTCACAACCGGTGACCCTATGAGGTTTCGTATATGTCATGTGATCATTATTATCCATTTGGGGTGGTTAGGTGGGTTCTAGTTTCTTGATTGGTCTATGTAACGCATTGAGTGAAGAGTAAGAACTTGTTTCATCCTCACTTAGTGATGTACTAGAACTTGTTTCATTCTCTAACTTTCTTTGGTTTGTTAGTTTTTCACTGTGTTTACCCATGCAACGAGATCGAATTTTCTTTTGGGTTTTTATATCCTGTGTCGTACATATGGGTGTTGTGGTTCGTGTTGTGTCTTTTGATGTGGATGCTTCTGCATCATGTATAGCTTTTGGCTCTTTTGTGTTTATGACCCTATTTGGGTTTATGTCCATCACAGACTCCTTTTCCTTGTCTTTTCACTCGACCTTGGTTTCGATAGTTTTTTGTCCTTTGTTTTTCTTGGTTTTAGAAGGTTTTGCTCCTTCTTTTGGGTTCTATTTTAAAGCATATTCTTCTACCCATGTTGAGGTGTTGTCTTTTACATTCTTTTTGACTGTTTGTCGTGCCTTGGCTAGTAAGTGTGTAAGCACATTCAAGGGTACTGTGGATAATTTTTCGTTTTGTACACTTAAGATGTTAAGAGTTGTATTTTGTGAGACAAGTTGCATTGAAGCAACTCGTCTTGGGCAATCTTGGAACATGTGATCAATGCCACATCGTTCACACATTGGTCGTCGCAAGGTGTCAGTGACTATGGACATGGAAGTATTCCAAATTGTGCAGTCTGCCACCTTGTGAGGTCCATGATAATAGAAACACTAAAGTGTCCAATTAACTACTTCCTGAGCAGTTTCTACCCTTTGGACTGTTTCTGTTCGGTGCACGCCTCTTCGAGGTTTTGAGTCCATTGTGGATGAAGCTGGACACTTTTTAGTATCATGGTCAAAGGTTTTACAATATATGCAGTATAGAAGGACAGGTGCCTTGTATGCACAATGAGGATCGGGATGGTCGTAGAAGTGATTGCATTCAACACAAGGCATTTTGCTCGTCACTTTTATAGGCATTAAGGATGTTTGGTTTTGAAGATTTTCATCCTCTCTTACAGATGTTGGTTGTAAGGTTTTAAGCAAGGCTGCGAAAAATTCGGGGAATGTTCATTCTGAGATTGATCTTTCTTTTGCTATTGCTTCGCTTGGTTTAGATGAGAAACACCTCGTAGCATAATCATCTTCTAGCATGTTGTCATCTAAATGTATTGCTTCTTTACAACATTGATCGAATGCTTCCAGATTGGATACAATGATCAAGTTGTGTAAGTTGTTATTCTTCAAGCCCATTATAAAACATCTCCTCAATTGAACATCGCTAAACTTTTCCCATGACTCATAACGTGAGTCTAAGAGTTTTATCCGAAAGATAAAATCTCGAATGGATTCATTGGGTTGACGCTCAATTGAATAGAGTTCTGTTACTACACTCCATCGATCACCTTGTTTAGAAAAGCCATGTATAAAGACTGATTTCAAGGTTTTGAAGTTGGTCTTGATTGCCGGCATCAATGTGATGAACCATCGATGAGCTTTTTCCTCTAAGCATAAGTTCAACGCATGTACCTTAGTGGGGCAGTTGGGATTTCCAAAGACTTCACATCTCTATTCAAACATTTGAATGAATTGAACAGGGTCTGTTGTTTCGTCATATTTGCCCATAATTTTGAAAATTTGTATAGCCGTATTTCTGTATGAATCATTGAGGCCGTATGTGAGTGCTCTTGTTGGAAGAGACTTAGTGAGTCCTTGGGGGCCACCCCCCTTCCTAGACTAGTCAGTATGTCCAAGATGTGGGTATCTAGGAAGGAGTTGGTACTTATAGGATGTGCAGGAATGTTAGGCAAGGGACTAAAGCCCGGTGGGATCGAAGTCATAGGGGTTGTAAAACCTGATGACACACTTGTTATAGGCATGGCCAATGGCATTGGGAGGTGAATTTGTGGCATGGATCTCAATGGCTCAAAGATGTCAGCCATTGGGTTCAGTCCTTGCGTGACCCCTGGCAATCCCTCATCGTGGCCATGTCGGAGTGCTTAAATGCTCCTTAATGAGCAATTACAGTTTTTTTTTGCCTTTTATACTTTCCCTCGGCCCGTTACAGTCTCAAGAGGCTTGGCATACTCTTCGTTGGATCAAACAGGTGTCCGTTTACCCTAATTAGCTTAGGCACTATACGCACGAACGACCTGAGATATTTTTTCCAAAAAAGCGTATGCTAGGAACTTCCTAGATGGAAGAGGATGTCCTAAAACCTATTCTCCATCATTGTCTCAAGACAAAAAAGAAAAATTTGAGAATTTTTTTGCTATTTTGCAGCACGTTTTTGAGGGTGTTCCAAAAGGAATTTTGAAAAACTTTGTATAAGGGAGTTGTAGTATTTTTGGAGTACTACAACTTTGTTTTCCTGAGTTGTCCGTGATTTTGTCGTTTAGATCCTCAAAAAGTAACCCGAATATGGCTCGTCTCGTCATTTTCGCACTGTTTTTTTTTACGATTTTTCGTGGTTTTTGGGTTGTTTTTTGCCTCGATTTTCAGGTCGAATTTTGAGGTTGCTGGTCGGAGGCCAAAATGGTCGATTTTGACTTCGAATGAGTAGTTGAAAGTCGAAGATCTCGATGTCAGCTTTTCGATGAGCCCTAGAGCGTCTTCAACAGATATACGGTTTAGGAGATACGGGCCTCCAAATAGGGGTGTTTTCCAGAGTCTCTTTTTTTCCCCACGTGAAACTGGTATCACGCCGTGAACTGGTTTTCACGCGTGAACCAGACTTCACGCGAAAATTAAATTTTGATTCTTTTAACTTTTTTTTTTGGCCGTGTCGTAAACTAGTGTTTCACGCCGTAAACCGGTTTTCACGCGTGAACCAGACTTTACACGCGGAAATTAAATTTTGTTATTTTATTTTTTTTATTTTTATTTAGAGACTAGTAGAAAATACGAATTTTTTTTTGGGAGAACATTTTTTAAATTTAGAATGAAAGGGATATGGGCATTTTTCCAAAAAAGGTAAGTGGAATCAAAAAAGTCAACCCTTTAATGACACACCTTACACCCCCCAAAATGGATAAATTCACAACTCATAAGCATCTTCTCATTGAGTGCTCATTAGCCTTAATGAGTTATGTAAAAAGGTGATTAAGGATTAATCCAAGATTAATCTTTTCACTAATCTTTCCCTCTTTTACACTAATAAAGGACTCTAATTAACCACTAATCTATAATTAATTCACACAATTGAGCACACCATTGGTGGATAGAGCAAGGAAAAACTAATCTTTGTGCATCAACAATTGTGTAAATTAATCTAAATTAGGAGATTAATTAGACTCTTAATTAGAGTCTCCTCTTTAAGGCAAAATCAAGCAAAGAGAGTCAAATTTCTCCAATTGATCGAAACATTGATGTGATTAGGTGTTTTGATGTATCTAGATGCTCTCAAAACACTCAAAAACTCCAATTTCAACTACTCATATGATCAATTTAGACCCCAATTAATACATTTTCTAAATTTTCAGCCTCTTGAACAAGATTAATCACCCTTAATGACAAAAACCAGTCAATTAAGAGAAATTAGTCAAATTCAAGGATTTTTTGATGATTTTAAATTTTTTTGAAAGATTAAGCTACTCCAAATGCTTGCTAACACTCTAATCCAAGTAATTTCAACAAAAAACACACAATTAAACTAGAATTAATGATCTTAGATCTATGTTTAAACTTAAGAGAGCTAACATTCACTAAAAATTACATTCTATTGCACTGTTTGATGCAATGGATGCAAACTAAGCCTAATACAAACTATGAAACTATGTGCAAGCCCTAAGAACATGAAAAACCACAAAAACAACAAATAAATCTAAAAATTATGCAAAAAGCATTCTTTTCAAAAACAAAAAAGAGAGCTATTCTATACCAAATCTCACACAAATCACCATCAAATCCACATCTTTTTCATGGGAAACTACTAATCAAGATAATGGGTTATACGTAGATTAGAGATAAAACAATGGAAAAAGCCAAGGGATGGCTCCCCGGCAGTGGCGCCAAAAATGTTATGGCTCACTCTAACCCTCCTTAAAACACATCCAAAAAGAGATTACTTGGTGAACCGCAAATGTCATGAGGATCTTTCCAATGGCTGAGCTCATAACCTTGGAGGTCTCCAAGCTCTACAACTCCTTGAGAAGCAATTCCATCACGTCTCTCGCCACACCCATGAGCGTTGTCATACTATCACGTTGCACTATGTGTCCTCGTCCCTCCTCTCACCTCACTTCACTCACACACACTCACTACCATGCATTAGGGAGAGAGATTAGCAAGAAGATTAGCAAGAGCAAGACTCAATTGCACAATGGGAGAGTATGTTGTATTATGAGAGAAATTCACTTATATACATGGCCACCATAAGTGTTCACACTCACCTGGGCACTTTAGGTTCATAAGAGGCCGAATGCTATTACAATGACTACTCTCATAATATATCCATGAAGTACATCACTTATAGAACTTCATCCTATCTTGCTACCACACACTCTTGAAGCGAAAATCGCTATAAATACTCCGTCGTCATACTATTATGGGCGCCCGTCCAAGTTGTAGCTTTGGACACTATTGCTTCATATCATGAATGTATGACCCTTTGGTGTATCTACTGTAACTCCTTGATGTAAGATAATGGTGGTAGCTTTGGCGTTAATCCTTGAACTGGATTAACAATCTTCCTCCATGCTGCCCGACATATTCGTCTAAGGGGTCTCGACATGCGAGTGCTTTTCTGGGCTGTCTCGGCCACACAGCTTGTTCGTTATGTCTATGCTCTTTGGCATATGTATTTGAGGGTTCTCAACATGCGAGGGCTTTTTTGAGCTCTCTCAATCGGCCACATAGCTCCTCTGTTTCCTCTATGCTCTCCGGAATATGTATCTAAGGGTTCTCGACATGCGAGGACTTTTCTGAGCTCTCTCAGCCACATAGCTCCTCCGCAGCTTCCGGTCTTCCTCATCCATGGGTGCATGCTTCAACCTGTCTTGCTCATCCATCTGAGCATCCTCAAAGTGAACATTTTTCTCATTCATGCGAGCATTCATCATGTATGTATCCTGCTCCTTCATTTGAGTAGCCATTCGGGTAAATATGATGGCCTTTAAGCCTTTTTTTTTTGGGTGTCATGGGGCTGTCCAGCTACCTCTACTTATCTAGATTGGCATCTTCTTCTATCTTACAAAGAGCTTGCTGCTCCTCAATAGGTTCAAGTTTCCATACAGGAAATTCTACCTTCTCATGCTGCTTCAAGGCAGCCATACCTTCTGGGAATTCTCTCTGTTGGTTGTCTTTGTCTTTTGCTCTTCCTTCCGCTATCATGGCACATTGCACTTGTTCCAAACAATCCAATGCTTGCTTACTTATCCCTTTATTAGCATATCCAAAGATCAAAGAATTCTGAGAAACTACCTTCCAGACTAACAGTGTATTTGCCTAGACATCTCCGTCTTCCTCCTCTCTCTTCCTTGTTTGAGCATCCGGGAGACACACAAATTTTACTGATTCCGCTTCATTTTGTTTGGACACCACATCTTCCGGATTAATCACCAAGTTTTAGCCGAATCACCATAAACTGCATCATGAGCATGTGCCACTACTGCATGCAACCAGGGCATTTCCAAATGGGCTAATGGAAAGACGGTCGTCTCCCTAAGTATGCAATATGGGCAAGTAGACTACGCTCCTAGCTCACCAATGGAATGATAAACACTCCTTTCATCGCTAGGGGATTCAACCCGGTTAGGTGCATGGAAGCTTATCCCTTTCGGGAGAGAATGCTATGAACACCACTACCTTGACATAGACTTTACACACACAAGATCAATCTTGCCATAGCTCATTCACTCATCATCCCACTCATTCATGCATCCAATACAAGAAGAAAGCTAAGCTAATGCACACACAAGCTCACTCATAAGCACACAAGCTCAAAGCACACTTCATTCTCAAGCACTTACTTCCCTAGCATGCACACAAACCTTGAAGCTTAATGGAACTTGAAATAAACATGCATTCTCATTCACTACTCAAGCAATGCCTTGCCCATGGATAAGCTACAAGCTATGGAGAAGCTTAAGCTTGAATCCACTACCACACAAAGCCTGATAGAGAATCCACAAGTATCAACAAAGAAGCATGCACACTAGAGAATAGAAATGAGAAGAGAGAAAAACATCATCTCATTGCATTGAATTAGAAGAGCATTGCTCATACAATAGTGTAGATGGGGAGAGAGAAGAGCTTGCACCTCTATGAACAAGAGGGAGAGCTAGTCTCAAGAGAGCTCAAGTATGAGTTTAGCCCAAAGTGTATGTGAGCTCTCAAATGAGCCACTATTTATACTAAAACTCCTAAAACTCCCAAAACTTCCCATGTGGGATTATTCTCAAGCCCACTCCCACACTCACCCACAACTTGGAACTCTCTACAAGAGCCCTAAATAAGAATGTTAAGTCTCTTGTTTTCCTGCTTCCATCTTTGTGTTGCATCCTTGCATTGATCACCACTCGTCATGCAACATTCCCCCCTTCCTATTTTGCGCACGTCCTCGAGCGTGTAGATGCCAAGGAAGAGTAGAATCTCCAGTGTGTTCCTGCAAGCAAAATGATAGGTGGTTTGTGTGTTCTCTTTTTTTTTTTTTGAAAGCAAAAGTACTGACAGACAATAACAAAGCAAGAAATTTTACCGAATAAGACATGGCATTAAACGTCCAATTAGCTAGAGGAAGGAAACATTGAAGCAGTGTAGAGATTGAATAGGTTTGTTCAAGCCTTAATAATTATTACCTGCAGCTAACTAAAGTAAAGAATGTTTTATGCCAAATGTATTGTTCTTTTCCTAGAAGGCAAAAGACAACAGTTAATCGAGGGACTATCAAGTAGTATACCTAGTCTATGCTAAGTCAAAAATGTCAGTTCAACACTAATAAATCTGACATAATTATGTAGTGGCAGACTCTTGATATTGCTTAGTGTTATGGTTTAATATTTTAAGCACAACGACGACCATCCTGGATTAGACAAGCATTTCTCTTGGTGCCTTTCTGACCTTTTTTTTTTTGGGGAGGACAGGGCTCTCTTCAAGAGTATGTTTGCGCACCCGCGATATGGCTATTCCTTACTACATAAGGCATTGGTCTGGGAAAGGTATAGACCTCCCTCGCCTACCATGAATAACAAGGCAATAGGCCACAAACATATACACTTTTCTTTTATTTTTGTCATGCCAATTTTTGTTATGGAAGGTTTATTAGATTGTCCCTAAGTAATGTCCTAGTAAGGGCAAGATATCCACTGACGGTCCTATGATTAATTTAGTCTCTTTGTCCTAGGTCTGGAACTCTACCTTTAGCACAAAACACTAATTACTTTGTATTGCTAAACGGGTAAAAACAATTACGGTCAAACTTACACTATCAAGTCTAAAGCTACTAAAATGCTATCTACTCTAGACCAAAGGAGATGCATATTGCCATGCTTAGTAAAGTGAAATTTATAAACAATCAAGTAACAAGAAAAATACAGAAAACATTAGAGATTGGCATGAGTTCACCTGTTTCTGTTAAACCGCTGGTTGGTGAAGAATTGTTTGCACTTGATTGTATGACTGTCAGTTGCGATACTGAAGCGGAAGATATAGTTTGGTGCTTGTATCTGTTTTATTCCGACAAAACAATCTAAAGAGAAAGAAAATTAAAAAGACAAAAAATAAGAAACATTGGTGCTAAACACTGGATTTGGCCGAGGGGAAAAACCCAATGGGAAAAAGTGCCCTGGCTTCTAGTTCTTATTAAGAGAGTACAAGTGCTAGATAGTCTTGCACTGGGGGTGGATGTATGTCTGCATTCTCAGGTGGGTGGACATCAATAGCTTCAGGATGTAATGATAACCCAAAACGTAATCCTACCCATGGAGAAGATAGCAAGGGAAGAAGTGCATCTTCACTAACATATGGTATGGGCACACAGTAGGAAGGCTAAAGAGGCACCTATGGTTTTGAAACCGTTCTAAAGACTCACTCACATTGAGCCAAAACTGACATGTAGATTCATGGGGAAGAAGAACCTGCAAAATGGGAGGGGTTAGCAAACGAAGGGTGTCCTCGCGCCATGTTTGAGCTCTTTCCTCTTCCGGGAGTCTTTGTTGGTTGGGTCCACGTTGCGGCATCATAATTGCCCAGAGATTATGTCGTTGAGGTGTGACCCCCATGATCTGCTGCATCATACCAGTGCCATAGAGATGGAAGTATGTGCGACACTGCCAACATATATGGGAAGCATTCCCCAATACCATACGAGCACAGTCGCGGCGGCAGTGTGGAAATGGATGATGTTGCTGGTAGTATAACTCCACAAATTGTCTTCCACAGCAATCCTCACCCACTGGGGCATAAAAATATCGGAAGTGTGTCTGAAAAGGTGCAATGCTGTAGCCCCCTTGATGGTCAGGGTGAGTGCTATCTAGGTCCAAAGATGGACTGCATGTGTCCAGCCAAGTCTCCATTTGGTTATTCTACACAACACATAAGGAAGTGTTCAGATTTTTTTATTTAATGCAAGTTGAACGAAGAATGCTAGTATGTACAGGCATGACGGAAATAGAGCTAATAGATTCGATAGATGAATTGCCAAAAATTAGCTTTTGTAGCATGTTAGCTCTTTCAAAAATGAGTTTGCTTTTGGATGTAACATTATGCAAATTGTTTGTGGGGTGTTGATGTATGGCACAGGTTCCTTTTTGTTGGACTCTTTTTGGTACCCCTTTCAGAGTACGTGCAAGAGATTGAAGTTTAGTCGGAGGTGAGATTTTAGCGATAGGCATAGGAAATGCATTGGGACAAATAGGAGGAGGTGTGAATGGAGATGTTTGAACACTTCTGAGCTTTGGCAACCATATGGCAGCTGTGTTCTTGCCATCCCATTGGGCTTTCAAAATTTTCTTGGGTCTTCAGAGTGCCCAACTCTAACACCTATGCCTGTAGACTTATGGCTGGTAATGTAATTTGATTAGGGAAAGAGTAGAATACCGACGACATTCCAAATAGTTGGAGTTGTAGGAAGAACGCTCTTTCCTTGATAGTCAGGGAGTCTACTTGTGTAGGAGCCTGATTGAAAGTTATCGGCTTTCTAAGACAAACTTTGACATTGCTTGTGTTTTGAGGAATAGACTCTGATCTTGATTCGGTTGCAATATCCTCCTGATGTGTTGCCTCTGAGATAGAAGTGAGTAAAGGTACCCACTTGCCTTTTTCTTCCCATGTCAGTTTGGAGTATCCCTTCCTGTTCGAGACCTTCTGATGATGTCCGATTGACGCGTTAGCTTGTGTTTCCACCCGGACTCTTTCAGGCTTGGTAAGGCATGGTTTCCAGTATTGATTTGGTTTCTGTAAGTGAGGTGGTATTGACTGCTTTTGTTCTTGAGTAGATTCAGGAACATAATTATGTTTTGCTGTAGTAGTCCCTGCATTCTTTTTTGGTAGCCACAAGGTAGTAGCACCCTCGTAGTAGCCTTGTGCTTGCAGAACCTTCTTTGGGATCCACCGTTGTTGAGTGGTCTTGTTGGAGGTGGAACTGTTGGTTTTGGTGAACCTCCTCTTTAGCTTTGTATTCCTTGGATGTTCCTTGGCAGCGTTGGGTCTTGGCTTGCGAGCTGCTTTAGGCAACCAGATTTAAATTCTAAGTGCTTCCCCCCTTCCGTAGCCTTGCGCATATAAGAGAGATGTTGGCACATGCCATCCTTGAGTATTGTCATTGTCATTATTCACCCAAATCATTGGATCTTTTGAGGTTGTCTCTATCACAGTAGTGATGGTCTCCACCTTTTGAAAAGATGGGAGTGCCGAAGCACTTGATCCTATAAGGTAAGTAGAATTTACCAACAAGGTGTATTGTCGTGAGTTCCAGTCCATACCGCATCTGGTGGTTCTAATCCATGATCTACCTAAAACAACATCCACCACTGCTTGGCTCTTGTTAGCAACATAAAAAGTCACCTGCATAGATTGATCCTGAATGGACATATTAATACAGCACTTGCCTAGGGCTGGGGTTTCATCACTAGAGAAACTCTGGAAGTTCAATGATGCATTGGTGAGCAATGGTTGGCCTAATGATGTCCACGCTTCATAAGACAAAACATTGCAGTCAGCTCCCGAATCTATAAGTGCAGACGCTGCAAAGATTGCTCTTTGAGTAGGGATCCTTACATCAATATGAAAGGGATCTACAAAGTCTTCATCATCATTCAAGTGGATGGCCATGATAGCTGCCTTGCGGCGCTCTCGTGCTAGTGCTACTCTAGCCTTAGCTTCTTCTTTTGCTTGACTTTGTAACAAAACTTGAGCTTTTTTACGTGTCTGATTAGCATGTATGCGTATCAACATATCATCTATTAGAGGTTCTTCATAGCGCTTCAAGCGGCTACCATTGATGAAGTTAGTCATTGGCTCTCCATCTAAGGTTTCCAACCTTACTGCACCACTCATTCGTTGATCACAAATGGGCCAAGTCCTCGGCTTGCGTTTTTGTTTCTTCAATGTGTATAGCAACACTAGATCACCTCTCCTGAAGCGACCTTTCTTCACATGCGTATCATGCCAACGCTTTTGGCGTCATTTTTCAGCATACATGCCAATGACTGCCAATAGCCTGTCTTCATCTAGCCTCTCCAATTCATCGATCCGTGAAGAGAATTCATGATCCGTCCACTCAAGTTGTTTTGCAACTTGAAGTGTAGGTACAATAAATTCTATCGGAAGGATAGCGCCCAATCCAAAAACTAGATTGAAAGGTGTCGTGTGCCTATGGACGTTTTGTAGGTACAATAAATTCTATCGGAAGGATAGCGCCCAATCCAAAAACTAGATTGAAAGGTGTCGTGTGCCTATGGACGTTTTGTAAGCAATTCGGTAAGCCCATAGAACTGAGTGAAGTTTCTGTTCCCAATTTGTTCTATGTCCCTCAACAATCTTTGTAAGCGCAGTGCAAAGAGTCTTGTTTGTGCTCTCAGCTTGACCATTTGCTTGCGGGTGATAAGGCGCTGACCTCTTATGGATGACCGTAAAGTCTTCCAAAAGAAAGGTAATGACTTCATTGATAAAATGCACACCTTGGTCACTCACAATCTCAATAGGTAAACCGTAGAGTGTAAACACATGTTCGTATAAAAACTTTGCAGTGGTCCTAGCATCGTTTTTTACTGTGGATTTTGCTTCTAACCACTTTGTAAGATAATCTGTGGCTACAATGATATACTCAGCATGTGTATGGCGTGCTGGTGGTTTAATCGGTCCCACAAAATCAATTCCCCATTTTGCAAAAGCTTTAACCCCCATAATTGGTCTCAATGGCATGTCCTCGTACTTGGTAGGAGGTTTGGCTCTTTGACATTGATCACATCGTTTGACATACTTTGTTGCATCATGAAAAAGCATAGGCCACCATAGTCCTAACCATAGTATAAGTTTGGCAGTGGTTTCTCCACAGAAATGTCCACCCCCAACTCCTGAATGTGCATGAGTCAATACGCTAAGGTAGTCACTCTCACAAACACAAGTCCGTAGGTTTCCATCTTTGCCCCTTTTGTTAGCCTTCAATAATCTGAAAACTCACGGCTTCTACCTCTATGGCTCTCTTTCTATGCCTAGGCATCTTATCGTCCGTATGACCCTGCGTCAAATACTTCACAATGTACGAACTCCAATTGGGTGTTGTTGAAATATAAAATAGAGTCACATGAGGAATGGGTTTCCTTTGTTGACAAATTTTACAATTCCGTACGTACTCTTCTGTATCAGCATGAAGTGTTGGCCACCAATATCCTTCCCACAAAACTCTTTTAACCGTATCCTTCCCAGAGACATGTCTGCCTCCTAAGCTCACGTGGACATATGAGATAATCTCATCATATTGATCAGGGTCAGGGCATAGACGAAGTATTCCATCTTTTCCTAATTTATACAATCGTCCAGAAAGAAGCTTATAAGGAGCACAATGCTCTAAGGTCATTATTTTTTCATTGGTGGGACTAATGAAGTTAACAAATCCTGTCGTTAAAACTTGAATGATGGGTTCTGCCCATCTTGGTGCTGTCTCAACCAAGAATAGAGTAGCGTCAGGAATATCATCATCTATACCAATGGGTGCTTCTCCTGAAGTTATCCTGGAAAGATGATCAGCCCGCTGATGCATTTTTCCCTTCTTTACCGCTACTTCAAATTAAAATTGAAGTAGAATAACAAACCAGCCTACAATCCTTTCGGTTGCACATGGCTTGTTCACAAGGTAAAGCAAAGCTGGATGATCTACGAAGAATGTAAATTTGTTGGCCAAAAGGTAATGTCGAAACATCTTCACAGCATAGATCATAGCTAAGCCTTCTCTTTCGTGGTGGTGTAATTCTTTTCAGCACTATTCAACTGGCGGCTAGCATATGAGACTGGAAAGTCCATTTTGTTCTCGCCTGGTTGAGCTAAAATACAGCCAATTGCAAAAGCCGAAGCATCTATATGTACGTGGAATAAATTATCCCAATCCGGCGACCTGAGAATAGGTGCCGTCACTAATGCTTTCTTCAGCTTTTCAAAGGCTTCTTCACAATCCTCTGTCCATTCAAATACAACAAGGAGTGCGTACAATGGCCGTGCTATTTTAGCATACATCTAGATAAATCTACGATAGTAGCCACAATGACCCATGAAAACTTGTACCCCTTTTGCATTGTAAGGTCTAGGTAGCTCAACAATAACAGCTATCTTTTCCGCATCCGTGGATATACCATTCCTAGACACAATGTGGCCTAGAATCTTCCCTTGCCTAACCATAAACTTGCATTTATCAGGGTTAAGGCATATGCGATACACTTTGCATTTCTCAAAGATTTTTTTGAGATGCTCTATGTGTTTTTCTCTGTCGATGGAATGCACACACAAGTCATCCATGAATATTTCAAGAAATAATCACAGGTATTCTTTGAACGCATGGCTCATCAGCCTCTAAAAGATGGCTGGAGCGTTAGTCAAACCAAAAGGCATGACTCTATATGCAAACACTCCCCATTCTGTAGCAAATGCGGTTTTATGTTGATCCTTGGGATCAATAGATACCTGGTTGTAGCCCAAAAATCCATCAAGAAAATTGTATGCCTTCTTACCAGCTACCCTCTCCAATACATGATCAGTGAGTGGAAGCGGATAGTGGTCCCGGATAGTAGCAGCATTTACTTTCTTTTTAGATTGACACATACTCGTAGTTTTCCATTCTTCTTAGGTACTACCACAATCGGTGAAACCCATTCTGTATGTTCAATCTCATAAATAAATTCAACAGCTAACAGCTTGTCAATCTCTTCTTTGATCTTTTTGGCAAAATTATCGTTATACGTATAAGGACGCTGCTTGGACGGCTTGGCATCTTCTCGCATGGGCATTGTATGCTAGCAGATCTTTGGATCTACCCCTTTAAGGTCTTTGTAACTCCAAGCAAATATGTCTCGATACTCTCTCAGAGTA
This sequence comes from Cibotium barometz, assembly GCF_041138505.1. Taxonomy (NCBI): domain Eukaryota; kingdom Viridiplantae; phylum Streptophyta; class Polypodiopsida; order Cyatheales; family Cibotiaceae; genus Cibotium; species Cibotium barometz. The sequence continues at coordinate 4,432,853 of NC_141058.1, forward strand.
GAGATTAGCAATTCTTCCTCCGTTTGGGTTAAGTCTGTGGCAATCCACACGTTACGTGGCTCTTCGCTTGGTTCCGCCAGGTCTATTTTCTTGGCGTCCTCAGGGCCATCATAGGAAACTCCTGGTTCCTCAGTTTCTATCGAATAGGTTGTTGCAAGACTATTTTTCGATCTTGTATGGTGAATTTCTTAAAGTTTGAGGGGATATTTGTGGTATCCTCTTCTTCCTTTGAGTCATCACTCATGGAAGACCATGCTGCTTTTAGCATTTTCTTCTGTTCTTGCACTAGAGCTTTACGCTCCACTCTCGTCATGGTGCTTTGTTCAGTCTTGACTGAATGCACTGAAGCCTTAGATTTTAGCTTTGGTTTCCGTTTCCTCTTCTTCTTTGGGTTGTCACTCTCCGTCTCGTTTAGCTTTTGCACTAATTGAAAGCCGTATCTCCACTTTATCTCGTCTTTGATGCAATCATCAGCTCCCAAGTAGTACAAGTACTCGTTCTTCCCTACAAAGGTTGGAGGTGGGATAAAGTCTTCTTTATCCACATCTTCTCTTTCTTTTTGTTATTGTTGTCTCTTTTCCTTGACTTCCTGTTTGCGAAACTTCCGGTGACTCTTGCAAAACTTACGTTTCGGTTTGTCACTAGGAATACTCAGCAAGACCTCTCTGCCCTTTAACAACAATCTTATCTTCTCTAACTCTGATTTAGGGACTATGGCATCGTCATCAGAATCCTTCCCATTAGAGGATTCTAAGCATCTATCCTCATCTCCTTCGTCAGCTGAGCTGTACTCAAGAGGGGATACTTCCTCTACAGATACCATATCTCCTAGCAATAATGATTTGTTTGCTTCATACCTAGGGGCTTCTTGAGGTTCCTTTGCATAGATCGGTCTTAGCATTCTTACAGGAATAATGTCATACCCCATCTGGATCACAGAACTGTGTTTGCCTTGGCAATGCACAAGTGTCTATGGTAGCTAAAACATGGTTCCATTCTAAAGGATCTATCAAGTTCTCAGGAAAAGGTATAGGGATATACGCCTCATCCGTCACACTTCTGTCTATGGTAATATTTCTAGGTTGCAAGTCTCGACAAGATGCTCCACAGATCCATAGATGAGCTCTTTCTTCAGACATAGTTGCTCCCGATGCTTCTGAAGAAGCGGAATCAAACTCATCCACAGGAGAGTGCATCACATCTCGATAAGCATGGTTTTTCAGATTCACCCTCGTGGTTACATTCTCATGTCTGAGGTACAAGTAATTGTAACCCCAGTCTTGAATCATTTTGAATTGGCGCATGAATGGCCTCCCTAGGATCACTTCGTAATTTGTGTTCTTGCCAAAGTCTACGATAGCAAAGGTATGTCCGTACTCAATGCCACATGACTTGACTATAACGTTCTCAAGCAATCCTATGGGACTCTCTAGATTTCCGTCTGCCAATTGCAAACTCATCCTTGTACTTCTAATTGCAGGTTTTTCTCACATTTCCCATACAGTTTTTGTTGCTATACTCACCCCTGCTCCGCTATCTAGAATAGCTATAGATTCAATCTTGTTGATCTCCACAGGAAGCGTAGTATTTCCTTCATCGTCTTCACAATGCTTGCCAACTTTGTTCACAGGAACCGGAATTGTTTGCTTAAGCATTAGCTCAGAAGCCTTTGCCTTCAACAACTCCTTAACCTGGATGTTCTGGTTCCGCAATCCTTGCTCAGTTAATTGTGTAGCCACTTCTCCCCACAATCTTGGCCTAAGCTTTAAGAACTCTGCGAGTGGAATGGTACACGTAACTGGTGCCGACATTAAAGCTTGCAAACTCCCTATGTCTCGTTCCTGATGAGGTTATCGTGTCATTGATGGTACTCGCATGATTTGGCTATGTGCTTTGTACAGTCCTAAATATGAGGGCAGTGTCTTGCAAGTGAGCTTGTTGCTCTGAGCTGAGACAACAGTCTGAGTATCATCTGGTAGAGATAAAGCATCTAATTCTTGAACCCTTTGATTCGAGAATTCTACTATAGAAATGCAGAATGTAGCTCTCTCCTCTCAACTCTCTCCCTCTATCACACACCATAGACAAGCAAGAGAGTACGGAGATAAGATTAGACTCAATTGGCACAAAGGGGGATTGTGTTTTGTATTATGAGAATAATGTTATTTATACATTAGGCCCTTATTCACACTTGGGTACCCAAAACTTAATAAAGTATGGACTCAATGCTTACAAATTACATGGTTTTATGAGGGTTTTACAGATAATCTATTCTCATAATTACAACATTTAGAGTGCCATTACATGACATTTATTGTGCTATCTCTCATATATGTAATGGAGAGATGCTAAGTTAATCCCAAAATGGGGTTGACACTTGGTGAAATATTCCATCTATGTGGATTGTATTTGTACACATCTATGGTTTCAAGGACGAAACCTCTTAGGTAGGGATGGTTTATAACAAAGCTTAAAAGTTCTCATGTAATTTAGGCTTATGGACACATTAAAGTGTAATGTGAAAGGGGTAGTAAATGGCGGCTGAGGTCATGAATAAATAAAGATTAAAAAATCCATGGCCATCATTGGGTTACGCATTGAGGATAATATCATTCATCACATCAGCACAAAGAGCATGCCAAGGAAGCTTGAGATGAGCTAGAGAAAGTATTTGGAGCTAGGGCAAAAAATTAAGAAATAAATCTGAGAACACAAGTCTATGGGCTTGATATGGAGTTCAAAGACTCATTTATGGAGCATGTAGGTAAGATGAAGAGCATTATGATACAACTTATAGGTAACAACTCTTGCTAATCTTCCAAATCTTACTCTTAAAGGTGTTGAATACTCTTTGTTTAAAGAAGATAAGAAATGGGGCACGTAATGGCCCAATGTCATCATCAAAACAAGCCCAAGCTTGTATGTGATGCATGTGGAAAAGTAGGCCACCTTGAGAAGAATTGCTGGTCAAAGAAGAAGCAACAAAGTAACTTGATGGTGGAAGCAACTCATGAGGATGCTCCACAACAAGAACACCTTTTCTAGGTGTGATGATGTATGAGATGATATTTTATGTCATGTCTTATTTCTATGTCAACCTTGGGATTGGGTGACCCTTGGTCGAGATGTGACCATATGTGTGTGGATATGATGATGTCTATATTCATGTCCATGATGTTATGTAATCATCTCTAGCCACCAATGATGTAGGCTAAGTGATGTATATACGTGTGTCTCTGTTAAGGGGGGGCAAATGTCATGTCTATGTGTGTCACATTACCTTCTTGGGATAAGATCCATTTGGGCACCAAGGGGGGTATTGAAATATAGTACCCGTCATGTCATGTATGGGACACATGTATGTGTAAGTAAGGTAGAAGAAAACTAGGATGTTGAAATGGATGCAAGCAAAGGTTATTTGGATATGTGAATGGGTGAATGTAAAAGGTAGTCAATGGTCATAAATTAGGCACATGGAAGATGCAAGGGTACACAAGGCATGTGAACATTTATGAACATGTGACAAAAGTGTGCTTAGAACATGTGGATGAGAGCTCTATATGGATGAGAGCTCTATATGGATGTAACAAGTCATTCTCATAATTCAAAAACGTGATGTGTTGATTAGTCTTGACTCATATCTTAATCACTTCTATTAGTGTTGATATCACACGCTCTAATGATGTCTTCCTTCATCTTTTATCCACCATAGCTCTCTCTTGCAACTCTCTATAGACATCTCAAATCATGCATTTTCTCAACTCATGAAACATACCAACAAGGCAAAGAAAGGTCTTGCAATCTCTACATACATAAATGCAGGTTTCTTAAATGAGATGGAGCACATAGATTGGTGTCACTAGTGATCATAGTAGAATGGCAAGATCCACATATGCATGAACTTAAAAAAGGTAAATATTGCCACGGTTAGAGACCATTACCCATTGCCTTACACTAAACATGTGCTCAAACGAGTAGTAGGAAAAGAAGCTTATAGCTTGTTACATTGGTTCTCTAGATATTATAAAGTATCTATAGACGTAATATTACATTCACAAAACAGAGTGGGAAACATTCATATGTGACCTGCTTGTGAGAATTATGAAGGGAAAACACTTACATGAATCATTCAATTTTCCTTACATAAGGATTGTTCTAATTAGACTTAAAGGGAGCTAACTAAGTAACCAAGTGTCAGGATATTATGCTATGAAGCTCCAAGTGAGTCACCCTACCCTTAGCGTGAATTTCGTTTCCAAATATTGTATAAATAGAGGCATAGGGGTCTCATAAGTTCACGGCCATGCAATGCCAAAAGTGACCATTGCTCCAAGAGCACCACCCCCTTATGGTCATTGTAATCAAGACTAGGACTTTTGTGGTCTTGTGTGATAACCGTAGTGCTATAGCACATAGGCTTCACCAACTGATCTAGTTTGTGCTTGTTCCCTTGCATTCTCACTAATCTCCGGTTTGGTAAGCAACTTGACCCTTTTCAATCCTTCTTGTTGATGATTCATCAATAAATACTTGGCGCTCACTAGACTCCATTCCAACTAACAAAAGCTCTACAAGGTTTATACTCCACATCACTGATCTAGTCTCTTTTGTTGTGAAGGACTAGAGTCTCGTGTAATCGAGGAGGTCAACCCTCTAACGTATCATTCCCTAATGTCGGTGCATAAGACAAAGTCTCGTATTCGGAGGTCACATTAAAATAAGACCAAGTAATTATTCTACTTGGTCACAAATGCATAAGCACTTGAGCCAATGCCAAAATGAGATTCTTTTTATGCATATTTTGTGATTTTTTGGAGTTTTTATATATTTTAAAACTTTAAAAAAAATATTTTCAAGATTTTTCACTGCAAATCAATAAACAAACAAAGGAATAAAAATGTGCAAGGTGCTTATGAATAATGGAAATGTGTGTTTTTTTTGTTTTATTTCTTGCTTTTTGGAAATCCAGTTGGATCGGCGATCTAGATCTGGGAATTTTAGGAACGATCTAGATCTCAGATCAACAATCTAGAGATTATTTGAAAATTGGGGTGATTTCGAGCTTGCAACAACGATTCGAAAAATAGCCGATCTAAAAAGTGGGACAATTCAAATCCTAAACAGTATGAGGGTTGGATTAACGATCTGAATTTGACAACGATATGTATTTGGAATTACATGATTTAGAAATGGACATTTAAAAGTTAGGATGGCGATCCATACTAGTGAGTTGGGATCGATAATAAAACAAACAAATAGGGATCAATAATCCAGATTTGGGACCTAGACGACTTGAAAGTACATTTAAGACAATAGATGGCATTGGTCTCTATATACTTTTTTCAGATATAACATGGGTCATTACACAACTTTATACCCTCTACAAGAGAATATTTGATTGGTACCTTGACAACCCCCTTTTTTCTAGCTCAACTGTGTGGAAATGAAGATTATTTACCAATGATTATCTAATACAATCCACTTTCAACTCTAGATAATGATATGAACTTTGGATCGGTGATCCAAATGTTGACGATCTAAAAACTGGTTGATGAGCCCAAAATTCCAAAGAGTAACTGCACATATTAACGCCTAAATTAAGATAAACCAGGCAAAAATTATGAAAAATGTTAATGTAACTAATTTAAGGCTAATGCTCGTAATAATGATGAAAGTAACCAAGTGGATAGATAACCTACCTCAATCGCACTCGGGAGAGCCTGCTCTTCATTCCATCACTCATGTGAGATAAAGAATATAATAAATTGACAACAAAAAACGCAAAAAGGTTAAGGTTAGAAAGAAAACCTACTATAATAACACGAATCCAATCACAACAAACACACAAATCACACACATTAATACTCTAATCAACTCGATACCCTACTCTAAGACACATTTCCCTAATAATAGACCAAGGATTTTCATCCAGGGGCAAGATAAAGTGAGAAAAATAGAAGATTTTTGAGAAGAGAAAGGCTTTATTTCCTTCCTTCATCCAAGACTAGTTCTTCCCCAATAGTAATGCCATATGTTCATGTCAAAAAACCTTCTTACCCTCTTGCAAACAATCATAGGATAGTGTCTAAACCACTTATCTTGGATCGTGGAAGTGCCATTGGAAGAGGTGAAAGAGGCCAAGAGGAGTGCTAGTCCCTCTTGTTTGAGCTCTTGCTTTACTCTCAATCCTCTAAGGTAACCCTTCCAATGGCAATGGTCAAGCTAGAAAGCTTGAACTACTCTCCACTTCACTATGGTTAACCAAGAGTCCCTTTATGAAAATTGACCTCCTGAAGGCCCCATTCCCTTAATCATCTCCTTGTCATTTTTGAAGGATTTTGCTTGAGCATTGGGCACCTCATGATATGTTATACGTGCCTAAGAAAGTCCTGTTTGGTTGTCAATACTTGAAGAGGCTATGATACTTATTCCTTTTGTTTTCTCTAATCAACATGTACTTGGACTTTTGTTAGTTGATACATGTGTGTGTGTGTGTGTGTGTGTGTGTGTGTGTGTGTGTTTAATACCTATATCTTGTCGTGTCGTTCTCTTTCATGGGGTGTTGGACTATAAAAAGCCTCTTCTTGTTGTGTGTGTGTGTGTGCAAGTTGGGGAAGTTGGAAACGAAATTCCCTATTATCGCCCACAATTTTAGCCTAGTGGTAGTAGACAAACCGCTTGCACCACAATGTCTTGAGTTTAATCCCCATATCTTGCCGTGTCAAGCTCCTTTATGGAGTGCTATCACGTTGCCACTTTCTTCTTCTTCTTCTTCTTCTTCCTCCTCCTCCTCCTCCTCCTCCTCCTCCTCCTCCTCCTCCTCTTCTTCTTCTTCTTCTTCTTCTTCTTCTTCTTCTCTCTCTCTCTCTCTCTCTCTCTCTCTCTCTCCAAGGTTCTCCTTGTCAACTCTTAACTACATCCACTTGAATGTTGCAATGCCATTTGATAAGAACAACTCAGTATCTAGCATATTTAACATTGCATGATGCAACGGGAAAGGGATGCCTCAACTTTAACCTTCACCTGGCCAAGAATCTTGAAGTGTTTGTTATGACTGTAACAAGAAGAAAATGAGCCGGATCCACAAAATATAAAAATAGTGTAATTATGATAAAATTACTATCTTTTTCAAAATAGTCTCCATATTGGTTGAATGCAAACATATAATTATTGTTCCCCCCCCCCAAAAAAAAGACACGTGTATGTTGTTAGTATGATAGTTTTCCAAACCCTACACGCGCAGCCATTGTATTTGTGATATTTACTATTCAAACTTATTCTGTATTATTTGTTGACTCAAAATGGTAGGTCAAGGCACTAGCGTGGATTTCAAAATTGAAGTCCCTGGTGTCATTGTCATTGAGGCTAGCCGCCGCTGGTGGCATCCAGGGCCTAAATTTGACGGGTTACTAAAAATTTCAAGTGACATACACTTTTTCAAACTGCTTTTCACATGACATGAATCTCCAGAATCATGTTATTCAAATGGCAAGCAATTTATCAAAATGAAAAGCTTTTTTAAAAACTAAAAAACTATATGTAATAAAACAATCAATCTACAAACAAGCTTTTTTTATAAGTGAAAATTTAGGTATAATTGTTGATGAAACTTGTATATATATAAAGCATCCAATCTACAAACAAAAGGCTTCAATGTAATACATATGCTATGAAAGTACTAATGCGAGAGATGCGCGATAGCTTATCCTTGTATTACATATAGTATTTCTTCTACCAGCCATCTGAAATGTGTGTCCTACTTGCCAAAGTGGGTTTATTAGCCACCCTAGTACAACCTACTCACTAGTTGTGTTCAAGGCAAAATAGTTGGAGTGATGTTGTCAACCATCTTATGTACCCATACATTGCCCAACATGCTGTCCAGTCAAGATGCCTTGCATGTCCAACTTGCCAAAATTAGGCCCCTGACTACTGTTTAGTTGTGTTGTTGCACTTCATGGAATTAGTGAACAATTCACTCTAATGGCATCGCCCTCCTCGTTTTTCCTTGTAACCAAATATCAAAAACATCTTTCCTTGTAACCAAATATCAAAAACATCTTTCCAACAAACTTGTGATGCATCACGTGCATTAAGTGATAACAACATCAATGCATCAAGCGTCTCCAGACACAAGCTACTCTTTATGTCATTTTGTCGAGAGAAACCTCGCTCACATGATGCTGTACTCACTGGAATTACTATGCTTGCTTGCCATAAATGCATCACTCCTAGAAATGTGTCCCACCAAGTCTTTGTGTTGCTGCTGCAGATTGCCCAAGCATCATGCATACCTCTACTCCTAGCAACCTTGTACATCATGCCAACAAAATCCTCCCGTTCACCCAAACATTTCCTAATGTCAATTGTTGAATCATCAACATTAAGCTTGCCAATAAGCCTATCTAACCATTCTTTAGTCCTTTTATCCCTTTCAATTACATCTAAAGGATAGGCAGATGGATTAAATAGCTTGATCGAATTGAAAACCCCAAGATCAAGAAACCTATTATTTAAAGCATTCAAAACATCTTGTACAAATGTCCTTCCAATGCAAATACATTCAACAAGGGAACCACTTGCATTTTGAGCATCATGAGGCAGTACATTGAGATCAAGAGTTGCATCCTCCTCTTCTGAATCACTTGATGCTGCTCTGCCTCGTTTCTTTCTTCGAGCTAATTTTGGAACCGGCACAAAGTGTAGCACATGCTTATGAGTAAACCCATTAGAATCAACATATAACATATTCCCATCTTTTGACATGTTCAAAAACTTTGTAAGCTGTTTTGAACCAACACTAAATTGACCTTCATAAGATATATACCTTTTAGTGAGCTTCTCAAATGTCAAATCCAAGTAGACTCCAATCATAGTAACATCCATGTTCTCCCTCTGAAATTCTACATTTAATTTTTTCAATTCAACTAAAACATCAGCCTGCATCATAAACTGGACTAAGATTGTAGCATAATTGTACCATTTTTTCTCATGCATTCTCCATTGCTCCAAAATAACAAGCATTAAGGGAACCAATCTTTCCATTACTTGACCTCTAGATAACCATCGAATTGCATGGATTTGTAAAACTTTCAAGTCTGCAATATGATACTCACACATCAAATTTCGAAGTTCGACATGTCGATTTGTTGATTTCCCTAGCCATGCATATACCTTGTTCGCAACCTTATCAACAAAAGCAAACACATGAGGATTTGATGCAAAACCAATCTTTGTTGCAAGTGCCTCATGGTGGGCAATACAATGCACACCCATAATTCCTGAAGCCAATGCTTGAAACCGTGACACTGCACCTGTCTTATGACCTGTCATTGTTGAGGCACCATCCGTTACAAATGCAACTAGTTTCTTCAAACCCAGATTGCTCTCTAAGAGCATGGCATGGACAGCATTGTAGATTGCCTCCCCAGATCCATTATCAACTGGTAGCAATCTCACAAATTTACAACTGGGCTCTCTTTGCCATTCCCAGCCAAGTACAAAATGTAGATAATCAAATGTTTCTCCATGGTTCTATCTGTACTTTCATCAATGAGGATTGAAAAAATGGACTTCCACAAACTTCAACATACAAGTCTTGTCTAGTACAATCTCTTAAAGCTATCAAGAACTCTCTTCTAGATACGGGATTGGTATATGCACCATACTCATTAGATGATGGCATATTAGGAGTGCCAAGCTCCAAATGTAACTTTAATTGAGTGGGATATTTCTCCAATGCAATATTATTGCATGCACAAAAGTGTACGAGCTTCATACAAGTGATTATTCTAAACTGTTCAGAATGCACCATTTTGTTAATACCCCCATCTATTGGTCCTTTGCCACCAATAGCCTTTAGCTTTGCATGATAAATACTTGCAGCTCTCCTATGATCTGGAGATTTTGCATGCTCATTCAAGGCCAAAAGCTGAATGCTTTGGGATCCACCCATTGTGAAAGCATTCACTCTTCCATCTTCTTCACACACCAAGTGCATTTTATGCGGTCCTCATTACATGTAGACTTGCATAAATATGCCCAAGGATGTAGTAGAGTCCATTGAGTCTTCCACTTCCTTTTGGGTTTACTGCTGTGGAAGAAGACTCTTGGGAAATCTCATTACAAGTTTCCGAGCTCCCAACACTACTCTCATGTCCTACATTGGCACTAGTCTGTCTTGACAAAAAAGAATCTATTGAAGGCTGTGATTTTTTCTTTTTGCCGCATCCTCTATGAGGCACTAGATTGGGACGTTCAGCCAGGACGTAAAATATAAGAATAAAATAAGAAAAAGAAGCCATGTAATCCAAACTCAAACTAAAATATACTACACATACTAAGTTACTAACCCAAGCTCTGACATTCTTATTTTTTGTCCCAACAATCTCCAGCAACAAACAGAAGCAAGCAACAATTTCTTGGCATGCCTACGTCAGGTAGAGACGAGTAGAGTCCAGACCTGAGAGAGTTGCAAGCCTGAGGCGGTTCTCCTAACTCCCGAGTCCTTGTATGCGCCTTTATGAGAAGATCAGAGAGAGTCGTATTAACATCAAGAGTAGAACAACAAATCCATGAGATACTGAGGCATGGAAAAGACTCAAAAGAGACTAGCTATCTGTCTATCTCAGCATCATAGTGATCAAAGGTCGCTCTCAAATCAAATTTTAAATTAAAAAAAAACCCTCATTGATTTCTTTCTTTGGTACAGTAGGTGTGTAGGGTCTGGGGGCTTGGGCGACATACAACCAGGCAACAGTTCTCTTATAGAAAAGAGAGTTGCACATGAACATCTTGATTCCTACAGATTCCTAATTTCCTACTTCTTACTTTGCCAAATTTTAGTACAAAGCTCTCTTTCAGCATGGGCAAGGCTCTGGAGGACGAAGTTGCAACACAAGAGTCAGGACCAAACAATAGCTTTGGTAACCAAATTAATGTGCATGCAGCACGGTAACCACAAGGAAGCTCATTTATTTTGTAAATAAAGAGAGAACCTGTTGGATTGGAGGATCTTTGATTCGCGATCCCACTACTGGCGTGTGCTGGCATAGCCACGTATGTGGGGTGGACCACTAGTGGCGACTTGGCTGGCCCGCTAGAGAGAGATGCAACAATGGCAACTTGCGCGAGGGCTGGCCCACTAGAGAGAGATGCAACATTGGCAACTTGCAGGAGGGCTGGCCCGCTGGAGAGCGATGCAAGCCAACAAAGATGAACGAGGCGGCGAGGCCCCCCTTTGTGTAAAAGGTCAAGAATCGAGATGATTTATGTAAAAGGCCCAGCCTCCTAGGCTGCAAGAAGCAAGACTCTACAAGAGAATGAAAAAATAGAGGCTAGAGCAGCGAGCTGCAAGCCTTCATGTTTTAACTTTCAGAATCGCAATTTGTGAACGCCCTGGCCTGGGGCCCCTGGGCCCTTAGCAATGTAGTAGAGAAACGATAAACCAACACCAGTGGTGGCCACTTACCTTCCAAGTTCCAAGGTTGCAAACTTGCAACTTGTAGCAGCCAGCCTGCAGAGCCGATGCAGGGTCCAGCCTCCCAGGCTGCAAGCAGCACAAGAGAATGAAAGAACAGAGGCTAGAGCAGTTGCCAGGCTTACTGCATGCATTATTGCTGAATCCCGATTCCCCTACACGTGTCTAGTGTCCACTAGGCGGCCCAGTGCCAGGAGGCAATCGCTAGCCTGCAGGCTGCCATGCAAATGATGAATTAGCAATTTAGCAAATAATAAATTAGCTATTAGGCTAATAGAAAATTAGCAATCATGCAATAAAATGTGCCATGAAAATGATGAATTAGCAAATAATAAAGTAGCTATTAGCTAATATGTATTAGTAATCATGCAATAAAACGTGCCATGCAAATGATGAATTAGCAAATAATAAATTAGCTTAGCTATTAGCTAATAGCAATCATGCAATAAAACGTGAATATTTATTAATATTGATTAATTAATCAATTCCAATTTCCATTTCCTTTATAGTGAACTCGGAAGGTACCTAGGAATGTTTACACATCAAAAGTAAACTAGGTATTTATTAAGGAAACTAGGAATAAAAAGTAAACTAGGGATTGCATAACATGAGGAGTGATGGGGATAATAGTTTTAATTTAAAAAAATTCTATTGTGCCCTCTCCTTTCTCTTTGTCTCTTGGATCTCCATCTTGCTTAATGCCTCTGTCACACGCGCACGCACACACACACACACACACACACACACACACACACACACACACACACACACAACCGGTTGCATATACATCATCAAAAAAGATAGAAATCAATCAAGGAGGATTGAAATCGAAGCTTGGTGTTCTCTTTTACATGTTTGGTACTCTCTCTCTCTCTCTCTCTCTCTCTCTATATATATATATATATATATATATATATATATATATACACTCACACACATGTAGATATAGCTTTATATTGATATTTCAATCATTTTAATTTATAGCAATATGTGTTCTTGATGGATTGGATTAAAGATAGTCCAAGTGATTTTGACTTTGGAGAGTGCAATATGTGTTCTTGATGGATTGGATTAAAGATAGTCCAAGTGATTTTGACTTTGTAGAGTGCTTTGATTATGATACAAGTTGCTACATAACAAGCAATGATAAAAATGTAGATGAGCATTTTCAACACACTGTCAAATGAAATAGAAGGCAATAATAGTATCATTACTTCAATCAATACATTCCATTATGTATCTTCATTTTTTTCCTTTTGATAGAAAGAGTTATGAATTGATGAAAAAAACAACCCAAGGGGATATTTCAATGAAATTGAAGACATTGAAGTCTTGTGACACTAAGGGATGCTAGATTTGAAGAAGTGGAGAAGAAGAATGAAAGATAATCTTTATTTGGGAGTGAACGAGGATAGTTATGATTGCATTTGCTTAAAGTCCTCAACAAAGTTGAGGATTTCATGCATTGAAGAGTGGGGAAGCATTGTCAAAGCATGCCATAATAACAAGGAGGCTAAATATCACAAAGGGATAGATGAAACTCCTAAAACAGTCAAGTCTACATAGTGTATAGACATTAGAAAACATGGAATTCCTATCTTTTATGTGAAGGATTTCATTAATGCTTGTAATTGTAAGAGAGCCAATAAACAAGTCCATTGTGGAGGTTATCCTTTATTTCTTTCCAAAAGTAACCCAAAATGGTTTCTTCCAAACATAGTAGGTAAGGTGCACGTGGAGAATGCTTTGATGGAGATAATGATTAAGCACAAAGTGAGGATTGTAAAGGTTCATTCAAGCAAAAGCCATGGTTCATCAAAGATGGTCATTGTTATTTGTGCCATAGAGGTGGAAAAGCTAATAGAGCGGGACAATCAAGAGATCAAGGAGCTCAAAAACATTTGGTTGTCCATTCAAGGAACATGTGGAGTACTTTAATGATACAAATACAACATCCATTACATTACATTATGCTTATGAAGGACATGTCCCTAGCTCACACAATGAATTGTATCATCTACCAGTCCATCCAGATGTCATTGAATGTTACATGGAAGACTTGTTTGATGTGGGTAACTCTCGGCACGTAACAATCTATAGATTCTTTATGATCCCAAAGGAAGTCTCCATGTTACAGGTTACAATCTATAGATTCTTTATGATCCCAAAGGAAGTCTCCATGTTGTCATATCAAATATATAATTAAGGTAACATGTTAAGAATTGCTTTTATTTTTTTAAATTATTATATGAATTTGTATATGTACATATAGATTGATGCGATTCACCTTTGTAGGTAAACTTTCAAAAGGATGATTGGAAGGCAATGTCTTTATCATTTAAGGCACAAAATAAGGTCTACTCTATTGTTGAAAATGGTGTCCTTTGGGTTTTTTATTTTTTTAAATAACTTACCTATACTTCTTAGCATATTATTCTAATATAGGCGTTATGACCTATCTATAATTACTTAACACATTGTTCTTCTAATTATAGGTGCTACATTGTTAACCTTATAACCCTCATGTGAAGGAGGACAAAGATAAAACCTTCATTCTTATTATTCAAGATGAATGGATGTTATAGCGATGTTATTGCACTTCACAAAAAATAACTCATGGACCATTGATAGTACTTTTAAGACAAATGTATTTTGTCTTCCATTGTATGCAGATGTCTTGCCAAACTAACATGGGATTGGTATACCTATTTGGTTCATGATGTGCACCAATTATCTTGGGAGGAGCAAGCAAGAAAGCATTACCTTAGATCTAACAATGAAGATGGTACTCTTGAGGATGAATGATGTCCAACCCACCACTATTGTAATTGACAAGTTCCTACAAGAATTAAAGGCAATTCTCAAGGTGGTTAATGAAGATCCTCATAGTTAGTGTTATAAAGACCAAGTACGTTATCAACAAGTTGCATGTCATGTGATAGTGTGATGGTTCCATACAAAGAAATCTTGGGTGGAGAATCTTATTCCAAAGGCAAGGAATTATAAAATTCTAGAAGATATGATTTATCATTACATAATTTTCATGCATGCTCATTACATAGGATTGTTCTAATGCAGGTCCCAAAAGAATTGCATGCTCATTCCATAGGATTGTCGTAATGCAGGTCCCAAAGGAAATGCAAGATGTTATCTACACATCAATGACTGATCTTATGCACACTGTTACAAAATTTGACTTTGAACAAATTTACCAAGATCTTCTACACACATGACAATGTGCAACAATATGTCACAAATAGATGGTATGTGCATGATTATATATGTGGTGGGAATGATGGGCTGTTGATACAACCAACTTGGTGGAAAGGCTATGGAAATACATTAAATACACTCTCTTGCATACACGAATTAATAGATCTATCTTGGTGAAAAGGCTATGGCAATACATTAAATACACTCTCTTAGATGCATGAAATAATAGATCTATCTTAGATCTTCTACATTTGCTTGTGGGTGATTCCAAAATTGGTACTACATATGGGTGGAACATTGCTTGAGTTCTTTAAGCAAAAGCAATAAATAGGTGCTTTCAACATCATAGATCTAGAATACTTAATGTGATATTATCTATTGTATTACTTTCTAATTGAGTAAGTTTATTGCCTGTGTTAGCTGATTTTGGATGTGTCAACATCTGTGGATCATCAAAGAGGCATACTACAAGATTGTCATAGGGGGAGAAACTCGTGCAGTGTTATGAGAGTGTTCCATCTTCACTAGATACTATAAATGACATGACATTGTTATTCAAGAGATTAGAAGTACATCTATTCCAAATCATTTGTACCATGTGAGCATGTGATTGTCCTGATTGGACAAGTGATTACAAACACCTCTATGGCATACGATTAATAATCAAGGATCACTTCCCTCATTTACAAGCAATCCTCCCAATTGTTGATAATGTGCGTTCCTTGAGCATATATCAATCCAGAGGTTTCCTCGAAGCCCCAAGGAATTCAATGACACATGTATAAATGAAGAGATACACACCTACATTGAAGAAATCAAGAATCTCATTTCCACAATTGAAGCAAAGTTTAAAGAGAAAAACTCCAATGAAAAAAAAATCCTTTCTAAATCAACTCAAAATCTCCAAGGAGAGCCTTTCCATATCTATTACTCCAAAAGAGACTAATATGCCAACAAGAGGAAGCACTTGACAAATCCAAGCACATGTAACACAAACAAGGCTTGGCCATGGAAAGAAAGTAGAGCCTCACAACATGTCAGTGTTTTTAGAAGAAAAGGAGACTTTCCAACCCAACAAGTGTTCTTATAAAATTGGTGTATTGAGGCAAAAGCATCGACATGGGAGATATCGTGTTCGCTTCTTCGAAAAGAGATCATGTATTTAGTGTCCACATTGTTGCACAACAACTTTGACAATAGACCCTCTCATGTAGTACTTGCCATGATTTGTTACCCTTAACCATGAGGCATGCTCCAATTGGTGTCAAAACCACTTTTATCAATAAGAGTGTGAGAATTTGTGATGTTTCTCATAGCTTACCTTGTAAAATAATATCTTGTGACAAACCCAGATGATGGGATGACACTTCTCGTTGCAGATTTTCAATATTTTTGTGTCATAAGTGAGGCTTATGCTCTTGTAATAGAATCTATGCTTCTATTTTAAGTTATTTTTGGGAGCATGTACATGCATATAACTTTATGTGTATTTGGACCACAATATGTAAATATTTCTAGTCTTCCTATTTTACTTTGGATTTAGTAAAGTAGGAATATGGTAGGGAAAAATTATGTGTATTTGGACCACAATATGTAAATATTCCTAGTCTTCCTATTTTACTTTGGATTTAGTAAACTAGGAATATGGTAGGAATAGAATCTATGCTTCTATTTTAAGCTATTTTTGGGAGCATGTTGTGCGCTCTTGCCACACATGTCGGAGCTAGGGACTTGCCAAGCACCATGTGCGAGCCACGAATGGATGCAAGCACACAACCAGGAAACCAGCAAGCTCAAAATAGGGAGCAATGGTGTGTCACTCACCGCTCAGACCGCCGTCGTGAAGGATTCTCACGCCACGATGAAGAAGGAGCTGCCACAATGAAGAAGCAGCTACCGCCGTCGCTCTACCGCCGTGCCGCCACGCAATGCTCAATCGCTACACACTCTCTCTCTCTCTCTCTCTCTCTCACACACACACACACGCACACACACACGCACACACACACACACATACACACACACACACACACACACACACACACACACACACGCTGGAGAAGGAGATGGAGAAGATGAAGCAAGAGCACTCCTTCTATTCAACACTCAGAGAATGAGAGGTTTTAGGTTACATTTGACTTTTATATGTGACCTGGCCATTCACACATGGGCGCCCACACATGGCCGGCCGATCCTTACCCTTATCCTGTGATGAAATTCGAGGTGCGTCTCTCATCGGCGATCACCCAATCCCCTTACCCTTTACATGTGGTGCCGAGACAAGCGCGGCCCATGACTCAGAATACGTAAAATAAAAAGTAATACGTCTCAATGTCCGCCATAGGTTAACATGCCCCCCTTACAATGAACTTATGCCTTACCTTGTATCCCAGAACCTTGATCTTAAGGTCCCTTAGCATTCCAATAGGTTTAGCTATAGTTTCGTTTGCCATCTTAACCACTATGTTTGTGACTTCTAGTCGCAATGCTCACTCCAACACCACCATCGAGTATTCCCTTTAGAGTTAATCCCTTGGTAGTAATGGGGAGGGTTGCATTAGATTCGTCACCTTCAAAGTACTATCCCAGCTTGTTAACAGGTATTTCAACGACCGAGTCTCATCTAGGTTGGGCTGTAGATCCAAATGTTCCTCCACATCTTGAAGCGTGTTGGGTCTATTCATATTTGCAAATTATGGTAACCCCACCTTCAGTTCTCCATTGAGAAATGTCCGAAGAGCTAAGAATAGCTCAGGATCTCCGTATAACTTGGATATGATCATGGTTTTGGTTTCAGAGGACATGAAATCCATTAGTTTGGACACATTCAATGGTACTTTTTGAGATATCGGCCCTTGACTAGGGACTGGTGAAGATGGAATCACTTCCTCTTCGATGGGGTTAGGCATTCCCTCACTTCTTTCAAGCAAGAAGGGTGTCTGCCCACTTCCTGATGTCCTATCCTCACTTTCTTCCCGAATGATACTAGGTATAGCTAATGGTTTATGGCTCGTGTGAGGCTGAACTTGTGTAGGAAACACTGTGTCTGGGATCTTGATTTTTCTAGGTTCTGGCTCCAGTTCTCTTTGTGTTTCTTCCACCAAACCCCTTAAGTGTTGCACTCGTTTAATCTCCTCTACTGGGTTTGGGTAAGTCCCAATCTTTTTCTTGAGGGTTTTTGGCCCACGTGACTTGTCTTTGAGAGTCTCAGTCACTCTGGGTAGCCGAGAGGGCATTAGCTGACTTGGTTGTGGGGCAGGAGGAGTTTCCTTTTGTTTCCCCCAATTTATGTCTTTGCTTTATTCTCCTTTGTTGCGCTCCCGCGTGGGTTCCTCCTTTAAAGTAGTGGCTTTGGTCTCCATGGTTTCTATTGAATCAGAATCATCTTCAGGATCATTCATATACACAAGGTCGTCTCCTGTCCCTATATTAGTCTTTGAACTAGGTTTGGAGCTTGTGGCATTAAGCGATCTCTTCCGTCGCATTTTCTTTTTCTTTGCTCGAGCAATTGATGTAGTATCTACCTCAACCAAATTCAATGGCGTAATCTTGGGTGCACTTGGATTATGTGGACATTGAGAATCAAACGATTTATGCCACAACGATTACATGTAAGTACCGGCATTCCCGACGTGCTCCCTTGATTTGGTTGCATTTGAGTAGCGATCTTCTATAGCCTATTAGGACATTCCGCTACACGATGCGGTCCACCACAATCGTAGCATTGAAGAGGTGGTCTCCTGGCAAAGGTATTAAGGTTTTGCCCTCTTGTGGGGCGAGAGCAGCCGCTTGATATACAGGCTTGACTTGCCCGAAATGATCCTCCATGTAATACTGGGGAGTCATTTCAAACGTATCAATCCCATATGGAACAGTGGGGTCTATATCCTCTTCATAATCCCCACACGCACTATGTGACTCATAACCCATCTGGTTTATAGGGGTAACCCTCCCGATGTGGAGGTTGTGGTCCTAGCGCTGGCAGTGGTAACGGCATAGACTGGACTAAATTTGGGTTCCTTGGACCTATGTGTTAGACGGTTGCTCGACAGGTGGTGCAGGCATCAGTGCAAGTACTTGAGGTATGCTTGACCAGGCTAGTGGTGCCTGATTTGCTAACATACGCTTAAGTACTAGGCAATCCTTAGATTGATAGCCATACTTACCACATGTATTACAAGTCCCATTGAATTTAACTCTAAATGTGGGACATTCACTCATGCTATGTGGTCCTAAGCAAACCAAACACCATTGTTGCTCTCTTCTTGGGTACATATGGCTATTTTGAGGAGCTCGATTACCCCTAAAGTATTCTTGGAGAGCCTTAGTAAGGTCATCTATAGACATTTCGGATATCTTGGGCTCCTTGGCAATAGGTTTTACAGTCACTAACTCGTGCCCAGATACTTGTGAACTAATAGACTTTGTCTCTCTGAAGACACCTTTTTACCTGCAATCATCTAACTAGATTGCATTGGCAGTGACGTTGTAAGACCTCTAATGACTAGGCCATTGTTTATGTCCTCGTGGCGTAATCCTCGAATGAATCTATCAAAAAGTTGGTTGTTATTGAAGCGCTCATCGGGAGTACAACGAGAATTTAGATGCTTTAGTCGACTAATAAAGTCTCTCACTGACTCTCCTTCCTCGCGTTCAGCTTTTTGGAGTTGAGATGCTACACCCCAAAGCACACCCTCACGTATGTATTCTTTCAAGAACAATATCTTGAGAGTGGGATAGTGAGTACGCTCTTCAACCCTTAAAGTTTGATACCAATCTTCGGCTTTTCCACACTCAAGGTTAAGCCTAAGGCTTTACACTTATGTAGCTCATTGTGCTCTTCCAAGGAATCACACACGTGTTCAAAAACTTCAATGTGCTTCCTAACATCTTCATTACCACACTGAAGTTCTGATGAGTGAGCTTGGCAACTTGTACCACCTTGCTTTTAGGCTCTCTCTCTCAGGTATGCTACACATGTTTTTCGCAATAGATCATACGATCATTTGAGCAAACGCTGCTAGATCACCTAAGTGAGCAAGCATAGCTGGTGGAGGCACTTCTGGGATGGCCTGGTTGACAGGAGTTGGCATTGGTCTTGGTATGTATGCAGCTGACGCAGGATATGATCTGTGACTAGGCATAGCTCCTCTTGGATAAAGGTTCTGATAAGGCATTCGTGGAGCATACGCCATTGGCATAACAGGAGGCATAGGAGCTACATGAGCATGAGTAGCGATAGGTACATATGGTTGATATGCATTGGTACGCACTGTTGTAGGTACTGTACCACTAGGTAGCGGTGTTGTACTAACTACAGTGGTAACGGGTGCACTTTCCGTCATGCTCATCATCGGATTAGGCATTGTGGATTCCCCAATGGAAAGTTGAGCCAAAGTTGGAAAGCTAAAGTTACTGCTCGTGGGCTCAACCTGCATTGAGACTCCAGGAGGCGAAACAACATACGAAGGATCTACGGGACTCATCGAGGGAGTCTCCAATTGCGACAAGGTTGGTTGTTTCCAAAAATCTCATAGGGCCAGTTGAAACTAGGTTCACTCCCCTATTCTTCCTCTCTTGAATTGGATAATTCTATGGATAACTTCACATATCATTTATTGTTGTTCATCTAGATTGGTGGCACTAGATGTAGATCGTATGATTTCTAACCAACCTACATGGTATGTGTAACCCGTGTGTATAGGTCAGTCAGAGTCTCCGTGTGTAGGTCATATTCCCAATTTTCATTGTTGAGAAATATCCCATCTAAACTTGGCGTGCCAAAAGGTTCTCTCGAAGTGGACGCAATGTCACTTCTTGTGGTTTGACTTCTAGGGGCCTCTACTTTAGGAAGAGCATCAGAAGGTGGTAGCTCAGTAGGGCCTTCATTACATGAAGTGGGTAGAATATCCACATGGACACTTTTGGGAGGGCAGGGTCTACATGAGATGTGAATGGCGAATCTACTTCCCCACCTCCTTCGTTCACTTCACTTGTCGCAGGTTCAGAGCACGTAGCTCTACTAAAAGTGACTATTAGACAACTAAACATGCTAGATCCGGGTTGTGGGGCCCAAACCGGTACGTTTTGGCTTGCTTCCTCAGAGTTCTGGGTAGGATGCCCTTCCATGACTTCAGAGTCAGAGGACGAGTCACTGGCCGCTATTCGTGGATCTTGGGTTGCACTTCCTTGGGTTCCAACTGAAGGCCAAGATGCTAACATGGAGGGATGGTGTGAGCCTACATAAACTGAAATGCTTTCTAGTTGCACTTCCTTGGGTTCCAACTGAAGGCCAAGATGCTAACATGGAGGGATGGTGTGAGCCTACATAAACTGAAATGCTTTCTAGTTGCTCAGACTCTAGCACCCGACCAAAGCGTAGATGCATGTGACGTGGGTATGTGACGTGGGTATCCTACGGGCGTTGGTAACTACCCTTGAAGCCCACACAAGTGGTTTCTCAGGTGTTTTGCACCTCGTTTTTACTTGTTTTTGTCTTGTTTTCAACTCGTTTTTACCCCCTTACTTATGGTCAAAACTGGACTAAGGCCTGTGATAGCTCAAGAAGACGAGCGTATCGTTCAAGGAGTCCTAGCGTGCTTTACAGCACAGTGTTTGCCTATCCGAAGCTCCCGTGGCCCTCAGAACACTCTATTTGTGCCTAGGTGTGAGGCTAAAATGAGAAAGTCCAAGGGTGATTGTGGGGGGAAAGGTGAAGGCTTTGTCCCACATGCCCACTCCACTCCTTGGGGGAGTAGACTACATATAGAGCTTTACTCCCCTTAAGCTTTCACTTGAGAGAAAGCTATGGAGGCTCACTCTCCTATATATATATATATATATATATATCAAAAGAACGAGGTCACAGACCGAGGTCGGGGGTTGGGGTCGATTGGGGGTTTTTTCTTTTTCAAAATTTGTTTTTCTAATAAAAAATTTCTTTCCACACATAGGTTGGGTTGATTTAATTTTTTTATTTAATTTTATTAATTTTTTTATTTTTTTTAACTTAAAAAATATTTTTAGGAAAAAAGTCTTGAGGATAATGTTTTAGCTCATGTGCACCTAGGGCTGGCCGCTTGCCGCCGCCGACGACAGCAGCACAGCGCAACAGCTCTTCTAACCTCTGTCTACACGCGCGCACGCACACACTAACAGCTAACACACAGAACAGCTAACACACACACTAGCACGCACACACTAACAGCTAACACACAGAACTGAAAAATGAGAGGACTATCAACAACTCTTGAAACAATGCTTCAGACTTATCCTCCTTATGCTCCTCCCTAGCCAAGAATTTCTTCTTTCTCTGCTACATTTCCTCTTTCTGTTGAACATCCAAAATTCCTTCAGTTACTTCTTCACGAACATCCTTCTGTTCCTCCCAATCCAATGGAGACTTTAACTTTGCCTTAGAACGTGTAACTGCCATAACTTCTGAATCCCGTGCAACACACTCCGAACAGTCACATGTTATCTCACATTCTGCCATTACTCCACCTGCTCTTGCTTCCAAACAAACATCCACATTCACCATATTACTCTGAGGAGGTTTATTCACTTCCGCTTGCTGCACAGGAGGCGCAGGTAACTGTGGTAATTGTTGAGGAGGTCTTGGTTGATTCCACCCCTGCAGAGTCCAGTTCTGCTGATTCCAGCCTTGCTGATTCCAATTCGGGGGTGGCTGCCAATTTTGCTGTTGTGACCATCCCTGTTGTTGATTCCAATTCCTTCCCCATGATGGTCGAAAATTTTGCCATCCACCAAATCTTGATCTTCCCCCTTGATTAAAATTCCCCCTAAATGGTGGTCTCCCTGGCGGTCTCCAATTCGGATAGGGTTGATGTGGCCTCTGCCATCCTTGGTTTCCAAATGATCTCTGCTCATCCGGAGTTTCTGGAAAAATGCCATGAGACTGTGTCATATTTTGCTGCAACGTTTGCTGTATTCTTTCAAGAATTACCCCCCTAAAGCTAGGATTATACCAACAATCCGTGGTTTTGTGACCATCTTTGACACAAATGTCACAGTGCTCTATCCTCTTTTCTGACTCCTTTTGAAATCCTTTTGAAATCCCATCTCTTTCAATTTCTTTTCCACAGCCTTCTCAACTGACACCTCCTTAGTCTTTTCCTTTGACTTCTTACTTAACTTCCCCTTTAGTTTCTTCTTCTTATGCTCCTCATCCTCTGACTCTGAATCACTACTAGAATCATCGTCACTGCTTGAACTTGAATCCGCATCAGAATCCGTATCCGAATCTGACTCCGAATCCTCATCCGTACTGTCATCACTTGACTTCTTCCTCTTTTTCTCCTTCTTCTTCTTCTTTCTCTTTGAATGCCTTTTTCCAGAGCTCAAACCTGATAAACCAAACCTTTTCTCCGCTCGAGTTGCAGTATTTATGAGTTCATTCATTCCTCCCGCTACATCAACACCAGCTACTGCATTCCACAACTCCTTTCTGAGGCCTTTAACATAATATGCTGCCAACATCTCATCAGTGGGCCTTTCTTGAGGAGTAAGCCTTCTCACATACCGATTAAACCTCTGTGTGTAATCTTCCACAAACATCCTCTTTTGCTTTACTGCTTTAAGTTTTGTCAACACATCATTGGCGGTCTTTTCCACCCGAAAACCGATTCAAAAATGCAATCTTCAATGCATCATAATCTGCAAAATGCCCTGGCACAAAAATTACTAAACCATTGTACAACTTTCCCCTCAAATGTTGCCTCAAACTGGCACATCTTGGCTTGCGCATCATATACTCCGGCAAATCCTCTAGCCTGCCACATCGAGTCTCAGATTGAGCTACGTGACAATCAGGGTCTTCTTTTGACTTTCCTGAAAAGCTTTCGAATTTGATGCGCAAATCTGCTCGAGCCGCTGCTGCCATGTTAAAAGGTCTATTTGGGAGTACCTGCCTGTTGGTTCTCCTATTCGGTAACGGATTGAATTGCAACCGTCTTTGAGGCAATAATGCCTGTTGTATTACTGCTATTGCTAAAACATGTGAAAATCCTCCTGCTAATCCTGGAGTTGCTGCCCCTGAATTAACCCCCACATTCTTTGAATCCTCATCAGAACTCTCTGTTGACATTCCACTATCATCTCCTTCATGCGGCCATCGTTGATGTTGGTCATCTCCCCGATAATACTGCAGACCCAAACTCCTTGCTCTTGACCTTGTCAAATAGAAATGAGATGATTCCCCTGAATCCTCCAGAGCGAACTCAAACCCGGGCCATTATAAATGCATTAATGAAAAAAAATCTACCCATTGCCTACATAAATCTCTTCATCTTGCAGCACGCACCATTAACAGAAGAATGTAAGCCCGTGCATGAAATTCATCACAAACACCGTGATCGCCAAGTGTTTTGGCTTCTTCACATCTTCCCAAAAACTTAACAGAATTGCAAACTTTCTGACAAACTAATTGACAAACTAATTGACAGCATTGTTGAAAAATAGATTGACAACAGAATTGACAAACAGATTGACAAAAGATTTGACACATTACATTTTGCATTCAGAAATCCGCCAAAAACTACAGAGAGAAATCTGCCATTAAAACACCTTTTTTCTTCATTCCCCTTTCTAACCACCAAAAAAACTACTCCCATAAATAAACTCCCACGACTTCTAACTTCTATTCAGTTCCAAAAGACACTTTTTCATTGCATCCAATAATGACAAACTTAAAGACAAAAAGTAGTCAAGAGAACATCTAATTTTTAGCCTTCAATGATGGGTTTTGATGAGCTTTTGGTAAAAAATAATGTAGATATGCTGGTTTAGGTGGAGAGAGAGCTCAATTCAGACTATAAATGTTGAAATCCCTCAGGCGATGCCAGCAAAATATAATTGCTTTTATGCTTGAGATTGAGAATCTTTCAGGTTTGGAATGGCCGTCTTGGTATGATGATGCTGGTGATGAGGCTGTGGGCAATGCTCGCATATTTTTGGAAAGGTTGTGGCTGGGTGTGATAACCCGAAGTGCAAGGAAAAGGAAAGAAGGGTAGCATGGCTAACCATCCTTTTAATATCCAAACAAAAATCAATTAAAATGTAATACAAGTGGCCAATAAAACCAATGGCCACTTGGAAGCCTTTAGGAGCCGCCACCTCAGCGTCTAGAAGGGAAGAGAAACCGTGGGATGGCCGCGTCGGAAAAGAAGGGGTCGCCTTGTTTTGAGGGGGAAGGCGAAGGTACTGCGTGGAGCCGCTCTGGCGTGTGAAAACTACGGTGTGCAGAAGAGGAAAGCGGCCGTTTTGAAAAGGAGCTTCTCAGACGTGCTGGCGTCAGAGGCAAACAGACTGAGGCTTTCATAAGCTGCAGGTGTAGCCGCCTTGTAGTAGAAGGCTAACGGGTGAGTGTGCGCAAGACTAGAGGCGAGGGCACCACCTTGTGACAGAGCTGCTGCAAGAGGTGTGAAGAGGCGCAGGCTGGAAGCTGTGTGCTAGCGTTGACAGAGGGAGCTGCCCTTGTGTAGGGGTGGTAGAGGCTGTTGGCTGACAACAGAGAAGTTGGCGATGGATTAAAGGAAGTCGCCAGAGAGAAATCGTGTGGCTAAGAGCAGGTCAAAGGTGTTGATTGCCTCAATGAAGAAAGGCTATTGTGGTCGAGCTCTTGCAGGTGTGGAAGCAGAGACCAGAGCTCGTGTTTGACAGCCGGAGAAGCTGCTTGCGTCAAAGAGGTGGCAACAGAGAGTGGACGCTCTCCCTCAGGCACTGCAGACATAAAGGAGAGGCCGACTTGTGTGTTCTGAGGCTGCCTTGTTTTGAGAATTCTGGTGTGAGGACTGAGAGAGGCTTGGGCAGTGTGTGTGTGAGTTGTTTGCTGTGGGTGTGTGATAAAGGAGAGTGCGAGGGAGAGTGGGTTGAGGTTTGTTGATTAATAAAATCTATGGTGATGGATCACCCCTTGTAGATGGTCAAACAGGGTTTGTAGAAATGATATGTGAGAGTCTTAGCCTTGTTGATGAATAAGAGGCTTTTATAATAAGTTATGTGAGCTGTTGAATTGTCTTCCTTTGGATATCTCTGAGTGGTAGAGAGAGAGAGAAAGATTTTTTTCCTTTCCAGCTAGAGAAGCTGGTGGTGCCCCTTGTGCTTGCGAGTGTTCTGAAGGTGGTGAGTCGGCGAGCTATAGTGGCCTCCTTGTGTTTTCTGAGCTGCCTCACATCTTTCTGGTGCCCCCACTGAGGAGTTGCTCTTTCCAGACATTGTTTCACTGAGGATTGCACTGTTATTTCCTTTTGTTATCAGGGTGTGTGTCCTAGGTGTAGAGAGTTTCAGAGAAGGTGCTTTCTTGGGATCTGAGGTGAAGTTTGGGGCTTAAGATGATGTCTTATCCAGAGTTTTATGGTAGCCCTAATGAGGATGTGGCAGACTTCTTGGAAAGGATGGAGGTTGCATGCATAAGCAACCATATTGATGAGTCGGTACAGGTGTTGCGGCTACTGAGCATCTGTTTGAAAGGGGATGCAAGGACCTGGTACAGGACTTATGAGGAGTCATTGAGGGTTGCTGTTCCACATCTAGATATGACTGAAAATGGATTAAAGACAGCACTTAGCAACAGGTTCAAGAAGGTGGAAGACCCCGACAAGGTTTGGCATGAGGTGCAAGCTCTGACACAAGGTGAGTTTGAATCATTAGATGATTATATGAAGAAATTTTCTTTGTTATGGGAAACTCTATGCAGGGCTTTAGGGGAGGACCAGGTACCGCCAGATATGATGAAGAAAAACAAGTTTGTAGCCGGGCTTAAGAGGAGTATTCGCTGGAAAGAGGAATTGAAGAAGCCCAGGTCTTTTGAGGATGCGGTAGAAATTGCTAAGTCAAAAGATTGGAAGCTGCAACGAATGAATCAGCTGGGGATGATTCCAGTTGTAGCACAGAGCCGGAGATTCGTAGAGTGGAGGCTACACCCATGAGTGCAGTGATCGAGAGGATGAAGCCCACTGAAGCCCAAGCTATGCAGATGGTACCTCAAGCTAGTCAAGGAGTACCTATGGTTCCTGCAGGTTCTGATGAGGGATTGCGGCAGGATATGAAACAGATGGTTGATCTTATGAAGAATTTGAGCTTAAATTTAATGGGAAGTGCAGGTGGTGGACGTGGTAGAGGCCGTGGCAACAATCATGAGGAGGGGGATGGATAAGCATGGTATGGACGTGGTCGCGGTAGGGGCCGTCGTTTCATCCCTACATGTTGGAACTGTGGTGAGCTTGGTCATCTGAGTACAGATTGTGATAAGCCTCAGCGTATGGGTGGTGATATGTACCCACTACCTTCACAGTTACCTGATAGGTCAAAAGATTATGGTATTGATATCAGGGATCAAGCAGGCCCCAGTGGAATTATAGCTGAGGAGAAGGGGAAGGCAAAGGTTATGAATGTTGTTACACTGGAGAATGTTCAGGGGAGAGAGGAAGGGGATGTGATGCCTGTTGGCAAACGCACAACAGATGAAAGAGAAGGAAAAGGGGTGGCTGGACCTAGCCGTAAGAAGGGGAAGCAGCAGGAAGGAGAAGATGTGAAAGCCAAAAGGAAACGGAAGCCTCGTAGAAGGTTCCAGGTGTCAGCACTGTGGGGGGATGGGCAAACCAGCTATGACTTGAAATCTGATTTGGTGAACAGGAAGGCAAACATCACCTTTGGACAGTTGGTGGAGATGGTGCCAAAATTAAGAAGACAATGGAAGAGACTGGTGAATCCAATGGAAAAGGAGTCAGAGAAGAGGTCAGTCAAAGTACTATCTTTAGAGGAGCTTCCAGATATTTGCCCTATTGTGGAGGTGTGGAGTAAAGGTAGGAGCCTTGGTCAGGCCTATATAGATGGAGGAGCTCAAATCTGTGTGATTACCCAATCATGTGTGGAGCAGTCAGGCTTGAGGGTGTCTAGGGTTTCTGGTTTTCGAATCAGGATGGCTAATCATCAAAAGGTAAAATGTCTTGGTATGATAAAGGAATTGGAAATTGAAGCTTTTAATGTCAAAGCTACTGTAGATTTTCATGTGATGCCTACGGGTCTGGGTGCTTTTCCAATCATTCTTGGATGACCCTGGTTGCGAGTGGTGGGTGCAGTACAAGACTGGAGGTATGGGACCATTTCTTTGTATAATAAGCAGGGTAATAAAAAATCTTTTGAGATGCATAGTAGGAGATCTTTAAATGATGTGTGGGAGAGGCCACAGGATTCAAGTGAAGAGGAAACTACCACTACCACTTCTGAATCAGAGACGGATTCATCGACCACTGCTTCTAGTGGAGAAGGGGCAGATGTGGCTTTTCTTATATCAGAGCAACAAAGTAATGAAGATAAAGAAGTGCATGAAGTGGGTGTTGAGGGAGAAGATACTATGGGGTCATATGAAGTGATCGAGGAATTACTGCAGCCAAAGATAGAAGTGAAGAAGAACCAGGAGCTGATTGAAGGAATGCTGAGTCCGGATCTCTCGAGTGGAGAAAAGGTTAGATATGTTAATATGCTGTCTCATTTTCCAGAATTGTTCATCACTTCTTATAGAGAGATTCGAGGATTTAAAGGGCCAGACTTGAGGATTGAATTGAAGGAGGGTGTAAAAACAGTTAGACAGAAGCTTCGCAGGATGGGACGAGAACAAATGCAGGCCCTGAGAGAGGAAGTTGATAAGCTGTTGAGTGCAGGTTTCATTACACCAGTGGATACAGCTGAGTGGGTAAGTCCTACGGTAGTGAGTCCAAAGAAGGATGGCATGTGGCGTATATGTGTGGATTTCAAGCCTTTGAATGCTGCTACGAAGAAGGATTCTTACCCCCTACCTTTTTTGGATGAGATCTTGGACACTGTAGCTGGTTATGAAAGGTATAGTGTTTGTGATGGGTATTCAGGTTATTTCCAGTTAAAGATTGCAGAAGAAGATCAGCGCAAGACGACTTTCATTACACCGTGGGGATGTTTCTGCTACAAAGTTCTTCCTTTTGGATTGATGAATGGACCAGCCTACTATCAAAGAAGGGCAAATTGGGTATTATCTCCTTTTTTGAACAAGTTTGTGAAAGATTTTATTGATGATTTTTGTATATACAGCTCCAGGCAAGAGCATTGTGATAAGCTGGCTACAGTCTTTCAGCGTTATGATGAGTGTGGTGGTCAATTAAACCCAAAAAAGTGTTTTTTAGCTCAACCGAGGGTGAAGCTTTTGGGCCATGTTATTTCAGAGAATGGTATTGATCCAGATACTGATAAAGTCAAGTCTCTTCTTCTTCTTCCTACACCAAAGAATACAAGGCAACTGGCTACTTTTGTGCAAAAGGTGAAGTATATGGCTCGATTCATTTCTCTATCTTCACAGTTGTTATATCCTTTGCAGCAAGCAGCACAGCATGATCCTTTGCATTGGACGGAGGAGTGTGAAGTGGCTTTCTAGAAAGTGAAAGAGGTGTTAGGAGCTATTCCTACAATGCAGGCACCTAATTGGGAACATGTATTTTATGTCAATCTTTAAGTAGGTGAAGATGCTATTGGAGCTATGCTGTTACAGAAGGGGAAAGAATCACATTATATGCAACCAGTCTACTGTGCTAGCAGAGTAAAACTTGCCAGAGAAGGTTGCTATCAGAGGTGGAACTTGTTATGGTTAGTGTACTTTATGCATGTAGGCGGTTCCGCCACTACTTGTTGCCTCGCCCCTTTGTGTTTTTGACAAGCTACACTTTTCTGCCTCAGTTGATAAATGGTACAAATTTATCTAAAGCTATGATGAAGTGGGTGATTGAGCTGCAGGAATTTACTTTCTCATTCTTGGTGGAAGAGAGTACAAGGGCTACCTTAGCTGATCTACTGACATATAAGGAGAGTCCTCTTCTTATAAAGGAGGAAACCATCAAGAAGCCAGTTGAGGATGCGACTGAGTTGATGAATGCACATTTATTATATTTTGATGGTTCTTACAGGAAAAGCCATGATGCAGCCTCAGGAGGTTTGGTGCTTTATGATCCACAAGGTTGCCTTGTTTTTAAGAAGGGTGTTAAGGTGGATGCACATAGCAACAATGAAGCGGAGTATCTGACCCTGGAAGCTGGATTGCAAATTTGCTTGAAGCATGGTGTACACAGGATTCGTATTCGAGGAGATGCATTGCTTGTGGTTAAACAGGTATTGGGAGTTTGGAAGTCAAAGAATATGTTACTCAAGAAAATGTGTTTCAAGATTAAGGGTTTGCTGAAGGAATTTGAAGCTTGGAGTCTAAAGCATGTGGATCGAGGTCATAATGAGGAGGCTCATGAAGCAGCCCAAGGAATGATTGGTGAAGTTTTTGTTCTTAAAGCTCATGCATCATTTTATTGTGGCAGGGAGAATTTACAGGATGTTGAGGAGTTTTTGTTAACAGGGATGATTCCTAATGGTATTGATAGATCAAAAAAATATGGTTTCATCAGGAAAGCTGCAAGGTATGTGATGGTTGGTGATGCTTTGTATTTGAAGGGAATTGATTTGATAATGCGAAGGGTACCTTGGAAGGAAGAAATCTACAAAATTCTCAAGGAAAATCATGAAGGAGCATGCGGTGGACATTTTGCATCAAAGATTACCTTGCATAAGGTATTGCAGGAAGGTTATGTATGGCCAAGTGTACATAAGGATGTTAATCATTGGTGCAGGTCATGCAAACAATGCCAAGCTCACAGTAAACGGATATTAAAGCTTGAGATGAGGAAGACAATTCTTGCTTATGATGTTTTTGAAAAATGGGGAATTGATGCTGTGGGACCATTACCTATTACCAGCCGAGGGAAGTGTTACATCTTGACTGCAGTTGATTACCTTTCTAGATGGGCGGAAGCAAAGGCAGTGAAACAAATTACTGCTAAGGAGGTAGCAAAGTTTGTATATCAGGATATTTGCTGTAAATTTGGTGTGCCATTGGAATTACTTTCTGATCAGGGTCCAGGTTTCAGAGCAGAGCTTATGGATTATCTGTGTATAAAAATGAAGATCAGTCGCAGTTTTACCACACCTTACTATCCACAGTGTAATGGCCTGAATGAACGGTTCAATGGTGAATTGATCAAGATTTTATCTAAGGTGACAAAGCAACAAGGCAAGAATTGGGATCTGGAGTTGCCTACTGCCTTGTGGGCATACAGGACAGCAATTAAGACTGGTACAGGTTTCACTCCATTTTATCTTGTTTTTGGGAAAGAAGCCTTATTGCCTATTGAGGTGGAGATACTAGCTGTTAAAATGTTGGAGAAGCTTTTAGAAAAACCAAAAGATGCCTTTAAAGAGCGACTGTTATATTTACAAGAAGCACAGCTGAACAGAGATAATGCTTTGAAGCATTATGAAGATATGCAGGCAAGGACGCTGGAGAAGTTCAACAAGAAGATTAAAAGCAAAGGAATTATGAAGAATGATCTGGTATTACGTTATAATAGCAGACTGGATAATGCCTTTCATAAAAAGTTTCAAATTAAGTGGGAAGGACCCTTTTTGGTGATACAAGGATTTGCAAATGGCACTTATCAATTGGCAGATTTAGATGGGACTTTACATGCTTCCAGGGTAAATGGATACAGGCTGAAGAAGTATTACGCACGTCTGATGGTAATTGTACAAGATGCAGTGTCTGAAGATGTTATTCTAGATGAAGGGCAGTTTTTGGATATGGATTTAAGTCTGGAAATGCTTTTTGCTGCTGATCATGAATGATTCAGCAGGCTGGGGGTTGGGCAAAGTATGTCAGGTTTTTTTCTGTAAAGCTATTTTGAGTCAGTGTACATATGGTGTGGATGGTTTGCAAATAAATTTTGCCCTGAATGCCCTGGCATGTGTATAGACGGAATGGCTTTGGAGTGAGTCAGTGAATACATTTTTCTTCGGAACAGCTACTGGAGACTTGGAGTTTTTATTTGTATAAGCTTTTTAGTCGTCAAGAAGGTGTCTGGGATGTGTATAAATAAGAGGTGGACAAGCATGAGGATATCAATGATGGGTTTTGATGAGCTTTTGGTAAAAAATAATGTAGATATGCTGGTTTAGGTGGAGAGAGAGCTCAATTTAGACTGTAAATGTTGAAATCCCTCAGGCGATGCCAGCAAAATATAATTGCTTTTATGCTTGAGATTGAGAATCTTTCAGGTTTGGAATGGCCGTCTTGGTATGATGATGCTGGTGATGAGGCTGTGGGCAATGCTCGCATATTTTTGGAAAGGTTGTGGCTGGGTGTGATAACCCGAAGTGCAAGGAAAAGGAAAGAAGGGTAGCATGGCTAACCATCCTTTTAATATCCAAACAAAAATCAATTAAAATGTAATACAAGTGGCCAATAAAACAAATGGCCACTTGGAAGCCTTTAGGAGCCACCACCTCAATGTCTAGAAGGGAAGAGAAACCGTGGGATGGCCGCTTCGGAAAAGAAGGGGTCCCCTTGTTTTGAGGGGGAAGGCGAAGGTACTGCGTGGAGCCGCTCTGGCGTGTGAAAACTACGGTGTGCAGAAGAGGAAAGCGGCCGTTTTGAAAAGGAGCTTCTCAGACGTGCTGGCGTCAGAGGCAAACAGACTGAGGCTTTCATAAGCTGCAGGTGTAGCCGCCTTGTAGTAGAAGGCTGACGGGTGAGTGTGCGCAAGACCAGAGGCGAGGGCACCACCTTGTGACAGAGCTGCTGCAAGAGGTGTGAAGAGGCGCAGGCTGGAAGCTGTGTGCTAGCGTTGACAGAGGGAGCTGCCCTTGTGTAGGGGTGGTAGAGGCTGTTGGCTGACAACAGAGAAGTTGGCGATGGATTAAAGGAAGTCGCCAGAGAGAAATCGTGTGGCTAAGAGCAGGTCAAAGGTGTTGATTGCCTCAATGAAGAAAGGCTATTGTGGTCGAGCTGCTGCAGGTGTGGAAGCAGAGACCAGAGCTCGTGTTGGAGGAGTTGCTCTTTCCAGACATTGTTTCACTGAGGATTGCACTGTTATTTCCTTTTGTTATCAGGGTGTGTGTCCTAGGTGTAGAGAGTTTCAGAGAAGGTGCTTTCTTGGGATCTGAGGTGAAGTTTGGGGCTTAAGATGATGTCTTATCCAGAGTTTTATGGTAGCCCTAATGAGGATGTGGCAGACTTCTTGGAAAGGATGGAGGTTGCATGCATAAGCAACCATATTGATGAGTCGGTACAGGTGTTGCGGCTACTGAGCATCTGTTTGAAAGGGGATGCAAGGACCTGGTACAGGACTTATGAGGAGTCATTGAGGGTTGCTGTTCCACATCTAGATATGACTGAAAATGGATTAAAGACAGCACTTAGCAACAGGTTCAAGAAGGTGGAAGACCCCGACAAGGTTTGGCATGAGGTGCAAGCTCTGACACAAGGTGAGTTTGAATCATTAGATGATTATATGAAGAAATTTTCTTTGTTATGGGAAACTCTATGCAAGGCTTTAGGGGAAGACCAGGTACCGCCAGATATGATGAAGAAAAACAAGTTTGTAGCCGGGCTTAAGAGGAGTATTCACTGGAAAGAGGAATTGAAGAAGCCCAGGTCTTTTGAGGATGCGGTAGAAATTGCTAAGTCAAAAGATTGGAAGCTGCAACGAATGAATCAGCTGGGGATGATTCCAGTTGTAGCACAGCCGGAGATTCGTAGAGTGGAGGCTACACCCATGAGTGCAGTGATCGAGAGGATGAAGCCCACTGAAGCCCAAGCTATGCAGATAGTCGGCGAGCTATAGTGGCCTCCTTGTGTTTTCTGAGCTGCCTCACACTAGGCATAACCTTTTGTAATAAGTCTGGCATTGAATCTATCAATAGATCTATTTACCTTTCTCTTGACTTTGAAAACCCACTTAGTACTAATGGCTTTCTTGCCAAGTGGTAGATTCACTAAATCCGAAGTATCAATTTTCTAAATGGAATGGATTTCATCTTGCATGGCTTTCACCTAATTTGGATCTTCTTGAGCCTCTTCAAAAGACTCGGGTTTATCCACATCATGTAGAGAACTAAGAAATGCAAAGTCAATAATATTTACTAAAGAAGTCGTTCATGCACCAGATTTAGTTCTACTTTGCACCAAGAAGTAGATAATTTACTACTTTGCACCAAGAAGTAGATAATTTGCTATCGTACAAGGTGGTTCTAACCCATCTAAGCATAACCCTATATTTATTAATTGTTGATCTTTTAGCATTTACTGTATCTTCTAGTTGGTAAATTCCTTGAGCATTTCCCCCCTCGCAAAACAAACAAGGATTAGTAGGAAAAATCTACTGAGAATCAATAGAAATTTGCACATGCAATAAACCATCAAACATGTCTGGAGAATTCGCATAGGCATGTTTCTTGAATTGTATTAATGTAAAAACAACACCTCTATTGATGGTTTATTTGCACATGCAATAAACCATCAAACATGTCTGGAGAATTCGCATAGGCATGTTTCTTGAATTGTATTAATGTAAAAACAACACCTCTATTGACAATAATCTTCTTAGTAGAAGATTGTAGAGACAATAATCTTTTCTTTTGGCACTGTAGATAAAAATGCATTTCATTGCCTTGTCATCAAGCTTAGTTCTGCTTTTTGTGCTGGCACATGTGCATATGCCAAACAACCAAAAACATGCATGTGATCACCTATAGGTTTTCAATTGAGTAAGAGTTTTCAAAGCTTTAGTGGGGCATGTGCTAGAGCGCATAGGTAGCACAAAGAGCCTCTTCCATGTAAAACTTGTGTGGAAGCTACTGGCCTTTAGCTGTGCATCTAACCATCTCCATGAGAGTCCTATTTTGTCTCTTAGCAACACCATTTTGTTGAGGTGTATCCTTAAGGAGTTTCACATTGATGCTTAAAATATCTGAATGCATTAGACATGTATTCCCCCCATTAGAACGGAGAGTTTGAATTATTAAGCCAGTTTCATTTTCTACCATAGCAAAAAAAATGTTGAAAATGAGAAAATACCTGTGATTTAGCTTTCATAGGGTAAGACCAGCTGAATTTAATGTGATCATCAATGGATGTTATAAAGTATAAATTCCTTCCCAAAGAAGTAGTCCTCATTGGACCACACACATCAATGTTTATGAACTGCAATTTGTGATTAGCTTAATCTAATATATTCTTTGGAAAAGGTTAGCGATTAAGTTTTCCACAAATGTACAAACATATCTTGGTGGTTGATCAATCTAAGGAAGATCCTTTGACATCTCATGTTGCTACAAAAGGCATTGTTTCTTGCCAATTTCCCTCTCAAAGGAATGGCAAGACAACGAGATGAAGTAATAGACCAGTTAGGAAATGCCATGGGAGGCATGTAGCCACTCGCTAGATCTTTTGGATTCGAACACCAACTCTAGAGTGGTCATGGGAACACTCAGATACCACTCCACTTTAGAACTCCACACACTCTCACTCCGCTACGTAACTCTCTCACTCTCTTTCATGTGCACATCATGTTTATTAAAACAAAGACACAACACTCTTATTCAACACATAGCAAAGAGTACGCACAGATATAATGAATGGCAACATTGCTCTTTGTTTACTGTATTACTTCTAGGATCACGACACAAGGCTACAACTTCCTATACTATGACTATGTTAGGCTTCACATCACTGGCTATCAACTGCTAGCTGTTGTGAGCTAATTATAGCATGCAACCTCTACAACCTTCAAACTCATGCATCCTATGAACCTTGTAGTAGTGACCAGCCATCCTTTTAAGCTTAGTCTTCTTGATCTTGGCAACGGCTACTCTAGTGGTTACAGCCCGCCACCTTCACATGTGCAGTACAAGGTGGTGCTCATGATGTGGAAGGTGGTCCGACTGAGCGTTCTGTCACCACCCCACTGATGAGCCACAGGGTGCAACACCTGGCATGCCTGGTGTTGGAGCTTTTGCTCCTGAACCTGTTACCTTGACAAATTTATCTTTAAACTTTATGAACATCTCCGCACGAGTACAATCTGGAACGTACACATTATCTGAGTAAGTGGCATATTTTTGCATCCTCTTCAGCTTTGTTGCTTGCTCTTCTATGCACCCGAGACCTCTATTGTCAGTCTGCAGAGTCTACAGGTCAAAAACTCTTACCACCGGCGATTGGAGTGGGGTTTGCCTTAGAATTTTCTTTTCTGCCATTGGGATAGGCCTCCACTCAACCTATGCGGCTTCTTTCTATTTTGTCCAATGTTCTAGAAGTGGGCTTTATGTCTTTTCCACATCTGGATCTCTGATGCCCCACTTCTAGACATCAACGCGGGTTGGTGGTTGCATCCTTGGTGGGAGCATCTTCCTTCCCTCGGAGTCTGGAGAACAAGCGTTGAGAGCATGGATGCTCTGGAGCAGGGGGTTTCCTAGTCAGTATGGACCTTATTCTTTCTCTAGTCTAAAAGTATGGTGGTAGTTCTGTATTACCCTTCAATAGTCCTAAGAACATTACATGGGAGGCTTCAAAGAATGGATTATTTGTGTTGGCCCATGGGGCTGCTAAGTTGTTTGCTAGTTTGTCTTTCAGGCACTCATTTTCTTTGTTTAGAGCTTGGTTGGGATCTTGCAGCTTCCGGATCTCAACCAGCAACTCTCCGCGTTCTTTCCTTGGCATGCTAGCCAATAGCATTTTCGGGTTGTCCGACAAATTCAGCATCAGCCTTCACCGCTGTAAGTTTTGCTTGTAGCCTGACGGCTTCTTCTTTTGCTTCACGTAGCTCTAACTTCCACTACAGTCTGGTTTTCTAGGTCTATTGTACCCTTTTTACCACTAGACATGCCTCCTCTATCTGCTTCTGGAGTGCTATCTTGTACTCGACCCAATCTCCGGGCCTTTCTCTTCTGAGTTGTTCTTCATTTTTTAGACAGTGCTCCATAGTTATTTCTAGCACTTTCAGCTCATTGATTGTGTCCATTTCAAACTTTGTGCTTTTCTCGAGCTTTTCCTTGTATTTTTCTGCCTGTGTCTTGGCCTTGTCTCTGTCTTCAAAGGTTTCTCTCAAAATCTCCGCATACTCTTAGGAGGGTGTGGCGTCTTGCAATTCCTGGTCTAATTCCTTATTTCTTTCTGCTAGTTTTTTAGCCTCCTCCCCTTGAGCTGCCTTCCAAGAAGTGTCCTTCAAGGCTAGAACCAGGTTCTAGTCTTTATCTGCTGCTTGCTTGTCCTTTTCGGAAGTACTTGGGTGGGGGGACCCCTGGCTTGCAGGCTGTTGTAATAATGTTATTGTTGTTATTGTTGTTGTTGTTGTTGTTGTTGTCGTTTGCTATTGATGTTGTTGTTGCTACTGTTGTTTGCTGCTGCTGTTGTTATTGTTTTTACTGCTCTTTGTTTGTGTCATCATATTTATCTAGTTCATGGATGACCTTTTACGCCTTACAAGCCATTTGTTCCTTAATTTGTAGTAGGGCTTCCAGGTCTTGGTCGTCCCAAACCTTGCTAAGTCTAGCCTTCACTGTTTTAATGATTGTCGCTTTACATCAAGAAGAAGGCATAGAATATCTTCTTCTTCTTCCTGGTTCTTCAGAGCTTGGACCTCCGTCTAGGTGACCGCAAACACTGTTGTGCTCTCTAGCACTTCTTCTTTTAGCCCTTGGATGGCTTTGCCCCAAACCTTGGCTGGCTTTTGAGATTTCGCTAACTCTGCCTCTGAGTCTGTCCACCTGAGCTTGGAGCATGTTTTTCTCGCCTGGTGAGGGTTTTAATCTTCCCTTCACAAGCTTGTCCTACATTTCTATGTTATGCTGAGCCATTACATTTGATTTACTCTCCAAGTCCCTGGCTTTAGCTGCAGCATTTTTGAGCAGCCTGTGTTGCTGATTCAGGGCATACATCTCATTGATGGTGCTCCGGGCCTTTGACTCATATTCCTCCATGGAAGCGAGGGCATGAGAGAGAATGTTCTGGGCCACGGTCATCAGCCCTTTGTTCATGTGCAAGCTAGGTGGGGAGTTGTGCCTCTAGTTCTCCAGGTAGCTTGGGGTTTTGGCTTGGTCCTTCTAGCATCTTCTATGCCAAATCTGCCACCCAAGGCTGAAGTTCTGGTGGTATGGATAGCTCCACCCCTGCGGGCAGACAGCTTCCCCTTTTAAACTTCTTATTCTCTCTTTTTCTAATGTTCCCCTTCTTTCCTCTTTCTCTCTTTCTCCTCCTTCCTTCTCTTTTCTTCTTCCTCCTTTTTCCTTTTCTCTACCTCCAGCTTTTTCTTCTTTTCTGCTTCTGCGTTGGCTTCCTACTCTGTCTCTCTTCCAGTTGTCTTTTTCTTTCTTCTTCTGCTTTCTTCTTCTTTACCTCGTTCGAGTCAGGAAATAGCTCTTTGTCTACTCTAAGCTTTCTCTTCTTTTGTTGGCCTTCTGGGAAATTTTTTGCCACTCTTCTTCATCATCTACATCGTCTTTGTTGAAGGAGTTGAAGGTCATTGAAGGTCACTCTGGTGTCCTAAAGATCCTCCCACTAGCAATCAAGCAGCTTTTCAAAGATGCACTTCCTTGCCCACTCCTGGTGTTCTTTCTTCCTCATGTTGGGAATCGTTATGCATGCAGAGGCTTTTCTCTGTCCTCTTGTATGGCCTTAGAGTCTTGCTAACCTTTGGCATGGCTTTGTCTTCTGAGAGGGCTTGCAAATCGATGAGAAAGCTGTGAGCAAGAAAGTGGGTTGAGAGTGTGTGCAATTTGGCTCCTTGTGCTCTTTTTTACGATGCTTTTTCCTTTTTCCTTTCTTTCTTGGGGCATTGTCATTTTTGACTTCCCATTTCTCGATATGATTTGACTCCTGATTCGTATCATCCCTGCCATCCTGGCATGAAGGCATTAAAGTTTGCTCATTGCCTCCCCGTCTTACCGTTGCATGTGGAGTTTTAATGATTTTGTGATAGCTGTCCTTCATGATGTGGTTACTTAATTCGACATCGTGGCAATTTGCATTGCTGACGCGGATCTGGATGGTGTACACTTGGTCGCTTTCTTATTTGCTAACCTACCCTTGATTTGTTGTAGAATTGTGTTTTTCTACAGACTGGCCACCCTTACGGAATTCTTCCATGACTCTGGTTCTTCTTGGATTTTTCACGTCATTGTCTACTAGTGAGATCATACCACAATGGATGCTCCGGACCGGCTCCTTGTCCTCTGCTTGTTCTTCTTCTAGTGTAACTGCCACCGTTTGGCCCATGTATTTCCTCATCCTGAAGTCGTTCACTATTTTGGGAAAAGGTATACCATCCAAGCTTCCTAATGTGAAGGCATTCTGACTAACCAGGTTTTTCACCATGAATGGTTCTATCCACCGGATTTTGAATTTCTAGGGTGTGATCCCAACTTGGATTTGTAGACCAATACTAGGTCTCCTTGCTTGAAAATTTTATGTTTGAGATGCCTGTCAATCTAAGCTTTTCTTCTTCGCTACACTATCTTTGCTTGTAGAGAGCTAAGTTGTCTTTCCTCTTCTAAGGCTAGGAGCTCCTGTATTCTATGCTCTCAGGATTCTTCCATTGGTAGCTTTTCTTGTATTTCCACTCTTAAATTGGGCACCACAAATTCCATGGGGATTACTGCCTCTAGCCCATAGACTAGTTTGAATGGTGTTTTCCCCGTTGATACTTTGTATGATGTGCGAAATGCCCATAGGGATGCATCTAGCTTCTAGTTCCAATTATTTTTGTTAGCATTTATAATCTTTTTTAGGATTTTGGTCGGAACCTTGTTGTAGATTCCGCCTGGCCATTGCACTGTGGGTAATAGGTTGGGGACTTCTTGTGATTGATTAGGTCTAGCAATAATATCCTTGAAGAGGAATCTCACCACCTCTTCTGTGGAATTTCTCTTTACTACTTTAGCTTTCGGCCATTTAGTGAAATAATATGTTGCCACCATAATTATGTATTCACACTTGTTGCCTTTCATGGGTGGCTTGATGTGTCCAAAAAATCCAATCCCCACTTCATGAATGGAAATAATGGCAATATGGGCGAGATGGGCAATCTATCAAAATCACCAAGTTGACACATCCACTCCTAGCTACTACTGCTGCTGTGAGACAGACATCACATTGCTTTGCTTCGCTGTTGGCATCTCTCATGACCATTGGCTCCACCATAGGCTTGCTTGCAAA
Organism: Cibotium barometz; assembly: GCF_041138505.1. Lineage (NCBI taxonomy): Eukaryota > Viridiplantae > Streptophyta > Polypodiopsida > Cyatheales > Cibotiaceae > Cibotium > Cibotium barometz. The sequence goes on from NC_141058.1 coordinate 4,472,620, forward strand.
ATTTTCCAGGGTGTGATTTCTTTGCCCATGTGTCCTCTATAGTAATGCCACAGTGTGTTTCTCTTAATATTGGTTGTTGCTCATGGTTCGGGACACACCTACGTAGTGTTGAAATATACAAGTGAATAGGGTGTGTGCGGGAACAAGCCCTTGGTTAGAGGCTGTAAAAGAGAATGTGTAAATGTGAAAGAAGCTGTGGAAAGGTGAGAAGAATCTACTGGGAGAGAATAAAGGGTAGCATGAGAAGATTTAGGAAGTGTGGAGATATTCTGGGAAAAGTGAAGAGGTGGAGAGAATCAAGAAAAAGAGGTGGAGATATTCTAGGAGAGGTGGAGTGAATCAAGGAGAAATCAGTGGGATTAGATGCTTGGATGTAAACTCTATAAATTGAGGCATTGCCCTAATGAGAATTTGCTGGTTTTTGATTATCCATGCTTACATTAAGCTATTTGCTAATTACTCACTAATTACATCTTAATTATTTGCTAATCACTTTGTTAATGATGTTGATTCTAGTGTTTGATCCACCATAGCTCATCACATTGCTCTAATTTCAACACGTAGGATATGGTCTATGCCTCTTTTGTAGAGCTACCCTGCAATCATAGTGAAGTTCCAGCTCCTTAAGGCAATCCTTTTCTTTCTTTCAGTAGTGTAACCTTTCGAGAAAATTCCATCTTCTAGAAACCACATCATATCATTATACCAAATTTCCCCCACTTCTATAGCTGCTACTATGAATAGGTTGGTATCTGGAAGTTGGTCATCCACTTAATCTAGAGCATGTTCTCCAAAATCCAGTCTAGATAGAAATTTTACCACCGCATTTTCTTTGCCAGCATGTGCTAGATGGTGAACTCAGACTCTTGCAAATAGAAGCATCTATCTTGCCATCTTTCCCACAAGAAAGGTTTTGTTCACTAGATAAATCAGTGCTTGGTGGTGCACATGGAAAACGATACTTGTTTCCAAGAGGTAGTGTCGGAACTTGTTCACAGCATAAATCATTTGAGAGAGCTTCCCACTTTGTTGTGTTGTAGGTCCTTTCCAACCTTGTGAGGGCTTTTCTAGCATAATGAATGGGTTGCATGTACCCCTCTTGCTTCTCCTACATCAGTGCACTAGCCACTGCTTTGTCTAAAGCATTAACATACACATGGAACATTTCATTCCAGCCTGGGGTGGTTACTACTGGTGCAGTTGACACCATTCTCTTTAGCCATTGGAATGTTTTTTGACACTCTGGATTCCATTCATACTTTGCATCTTTCTTGGAAAGTGAATACAATGGGTTACATGTGCTAAATATTTTAGAAATCTTGCATGCCACTTAACCTTTACCAACAAGGAATCTCTAGTTGCTCAATATTCCGAGGAGCAGACATTCTGGATATGGCCTCTACTTTAGCATGATCTATGGCCAATCCTTGGGCTGACACTATGTGTCCTAGTAGGAGTGTTCTTGATCTTATTTTGTGCAAATGCACACTTGGCTAGATTTAGCTTACGCCTTGTATCTTTGCATCTCTCTACACACATAGCCTCAAATGATAGATGTTCTTTGCCTTATCTCCACACACATTGAAGCCATCTACAAAAGCTTTCATGAAGTCTGTCAGGTAATCATAGAAGATTTCTTGCACCATTCTTTGAAAAGTGACAGTCACCCCACGAAGACATCCCATTCAGTGAGATGAAGGTTGTTTTCTCCCTGTCTTCTGGTGCCATTTTTACTTGGTTGTACCCACTGAATCCATCCAAAAATGAGTACATTTCCTTCCCAGCTACCTCATCTACTAGCAAAGAGTCTATAAACGGGAGTGGAAAGGGATCTGAGGTAGTTGCAGCATTCAACTTGCGGTGGTCCACATAGATTTTGATCTTCATGTTCTTTTTGGGAACTACCACAATTGGGGGTATCTAAGAAGCTTTCTCCTACTGGCACAATGAAACCTACTCTTAGTAGTCTATCAATTTCTTCTTTGACTTGTTTGGCATAGTTTGGGTTCATTTTGTACCTCTGATGTCTGACTGGCTCCTTCTCTTAAATTGATGCTGTGCTAGAAGAACATTGATGAATATGGATGGTTGAGTTGAGATCCCCCTTACAAGAATGAGGTTGGAAATCTCACTTGTTAGGCTCTTCCATTAACATCATAAGCATTAGATCAGGTCAACTTAGGCTTATTAGGCTAAACTAGGAATTTTTCCATTGTATTCAAAGGATAAAAATTGGTCCATTCTTTCAAATGATTCACAATAATAAATCATATTGATGTTTATATGCTAGAACAACATCTTGGAATCATTGCTAAACTAGGTACTCAGCAAAAGACTAAAAAAGGCCAGGAATATGAAAGGAAAGAGCTCACTGTAAAGTGGGATCATTTCCCAGTCATATCATTTCAATCCTACTAGTAGGATCATTTAGGGTAGAATTATATGATCTAGGTCCAAGAGTAAAATTGATTTGACCAGGCTAGCATGATCATTTGACTTGACATATGCATGCACATTAATGAGCAGTTAACTGGCCATAATAGTCATGAAAGTGGGAGTCAATGCCAGCATACTTGCCAAATCTATAGGGAATATTGGTTGACAACATAATAATTGCACTGCACAATCAAGGAACCAGTTCGTAGTAGACAATTACATCGTGAACGATCTCAGAAGTGCAATTGTTGATCCAATCTCCGATCGTGAGCGAACTAGGATCACTACAATCCAAGAGTTGAATCATCCAAGGTTTGATCGTATTGATCCCAAAAGTAGCATAGTAGGAATCGTTTTCAAGAAGGATTGTCAGAGGTGAATCGCCCAAGTAGGATTATCAATCCTACTGAGAGTAAATTCCAAAAACATTCAAATTTTTTTAAGCCAATAGTATAAGGGATTCTGGTGACCACCTCAGACCTAGACCTACTAAACGCTAGAGAAAAACCATAAAAAATATAAAAATATAAAACTTCCTCAAAATATAAAAACAAGAAATTACCAAAAGAAAACTATAAAAATCTAGAAAAATCATAGAAAACCCAACAAATTCAGAAGACCAAGGAAAATCATAAAAAGAACCTCAGCAAGTGATTCTGATGTTGGACCAAGTGCTTATGCATTTATGTTTGGGCCGAATCATTGTGACTTTATACTCACAAACCCAACATTTGACCATGAAACATTATCATACTCTCGCGCAATGTTAGAGAGTGGGATAAGATCGATGGTAGTCAATCTAACCACCCTAGTAGCTCCAAATTCTAGTTCGAAAGTAGACCGAGAATCATTCACAATGGAGGATAACAAATCACCCCAAAATTCAGCGTCTAAAATTGGATATGGCTAAATGAGACCGTACAATGTTCAAAGTTAAGTCATCAGAAGGAGCCGAAAGGTCCCAAGCTAGCTAGAAGACCAATGAATGAGAGAAGGACCACAAGTAAAAAGATGAGGGGCTAAGCTATAGCGACACTAAAAGCAGTGAAGCTATAGCGACACTAAAAGCAGTGAAGCTATAGCGACACTAAAAGCAATGAAGCATGCATCTTATAATGTTATGGCTTCCACACAACTAACCAAATCTAATTCTTCATAGACACTAATGAGATAATCTTTGAGAGATGAAGAGATGAACAATGCTATCAGCGCACAGAATTGATAGAGATCTCTTGGTGGCCAACCCATGAGTGGTATTAAACTACGTGTTCTATTTGGACTACGATAGAACGATGTATATCTCAACAAGGGACATCTATGATGTTAGATCTTTGGTCATGGCTAATGAGATAGAAAGGCCTAGAAGATTAAGAAGCTACCAGAGCTCAAACAAAGCCGGTAAGGACTCAACTCTCTAATGTTATTGATAAATTATTCTTAAGGAGGCTTAGAGTCGACAATGAAGGAATGGTGTTGTATGAGGATGCCTCATGCCACCTCTACATGATCATTGATATTCTTAGGACGACTTGCAAGGGTCACAATCATTTGTTTACATGTTTATATGTACTTTTTTATATTTTTAAAATGAGCGGCATGGTTGATTGTGTCACATAGGCTCCCACACCTACCAACCACTGAGAGACTCACTCAGGAGTTGGTAGAGGCGAGAGCGGAGATTGACCGCCTTAGAGCTGCATTACGGATGGCAAAGGCAGCTACTATAGAGGCACGACATGCACGAGAGTCTGACATCCAGCAGGTAGGTTTCTCTTGTACGTAAAAGAGTTATAATTAAGATCCTAAATTATAAATGTCTTTAAGTTATACCTAATGATTGAGACTAATCAATTATTTGTAAATGCACCCCTAGTGAGAAAGTGTTACCAGTAGTAGTTACCAATAAGTCACTGATCAAACGACATATGTTGATGAGGAAGGTAACTCCTATACCCCAAGACTTACCAAATACTGAAAGATATAGGCAAGGGGGAGTCACACCGTCATGATTAGCCTACCAAAGTGAAAGTACAACAGGAGGAAGGGAAGCGTGGACCTCTCAAGATGAAATCACTTTAAGAAGTGGTAGTCCAGTAGAGAAGCAAGAATTCTCATTCTATAGTGATAGACATGACGCTAGCATTTACCAAGTTTTGGTTCAAGAACCTCTTATGTTTTCGTAACTAAATCACTAAACTTTTGGAGTTTCTCAATCTCCTTCTGAGGGTCAAGATAAGAGCCAAGTTTTGTCATGTGTGATCTATTTTCAAGCATTACAAGTTCCCATGAGGTCTCCTTCCTCATGCTCTTGGTTCCCTATCGTGTTCAGAATCGGCCCTTGTGTCCAAGGAGTCCAAGTCCTCATCTAGGTTCCTAATGAAGACTTGCTCTTGAGGCATCCTAAGATTTTTCTTTTTGGTTTCCTTCATTTTCCCATTCTTAACTAACTTTTTTCTCCAGTTTCCCTTCTTGTTCTTAGATTCTACTACTACCAAGGCCACAGATCGTTGCTCGAGAACATGTTAGTTTTAGGCTTGTAGCCAGGTGATAGCATTCAAAGGTGTGTGATCTAGATTTTTCATGATCTTCCTTTGATTTTGATTACTTACCCCAATCGAGTTTAGGGGTGTGATGATGGATCCCGTCTATGGGATTATCACCACAATCTTGTTGGGGCAGTCCTTAATCCAATGATCTATCCATAACGGTTACAAGTAGCTGGCATGTTTGAGGGCACCGCTTGGTTGAGTTGAGGAAAATTAAAAGGCCATTCCAAAGCTCGATGATGGGGACCTTGACAGTGGTAACATTAAAGAGGCATTCTTCTAGCTGTAGCTATAAGATTCCTCCCCAGTCTCTCAGGATGTCCAATATCTTCCCATGTAGTCAAATCCCTCTTCAGAAATATAAAAGATCTTGTTTCTACCAGTTTTGGCCTAGAGAGAGAGAAAATCTTCTAGAGAGTGATAATTCAGTTTTTAAATATTTTTGGATGGAAAAATATCTCTTCTTATTAAAATAAGTTCCCCCGAAACAGAAGTTCAAAAAGATTTTCAGAAGGTGCATTAGAAATCAAGTATAATGTGTAAAGAGACCTTATCCTGAGGGTCAAGATTTTTTTTGAAATTTTAAATTAAGGTTCCTATGGGCCAATTAGATCAATCCATGTGTGGGGAGGAGATAAATCCAATTTGTAAAAGAAAAATACCCAAAAATGAGTAAATGCTCACATAAGATGAAGAGTTGACTATGTACAAGGGTTATTAGTAAAAAACTATGAGTATTACTAAAAAAATGAGATATTTTGGGTATAATGATTCCATTTCGACACATGTGTAAGGAAGGGGAGTCCCTTCAAGGAGGCGCCTACTTCACATGCTTGAATGAGTTTTAAACTCAAAAATAATGTGATATTTTTATCTCTCCTCTCTCTTGGATCAAACCGAATCAAAACCGAATAAAAAAGGAAACAAACTAGGTCCAAATCTAGTCTAAATTCAACCAAACTGAATCTGGAAAATTCTAAAAATCAGTTGGTCTTGGTTAGAGCCTTCCCTCTCCTATAAATAGAACTTAAGTCCTTTGTAAAAAAGGAACCAAACTAGGTCCAAATCTAGTCTAAATTCAACCAAACTGAATCTGGAAAATTCTAGAAATCAGTTGGTCTTGGTTAGAGCCTTCCCTCTCCTATAAATAGAACTTAAGTCCTTTGTAAAAAAAATAGGAGAATTATACTATGCTAGAATTATGCTGAAATAATGATAATTTTTACTATTCTCTAAAATTCTCTCCAAATTGAAGAAATTGGTGCTTCCCTCCTTCTTCAATCTCCATTGGTGGCTCCATCAACACACCAAACCAATTGATTGGTTGGGGGCCTCTACCGTGATCAAAGAATCAAGCAATTTGTAAGGTAAAGTGTGAATTTTGATCTTTTTCCATAATTTCTCAATGTTTCTCTCTTCTCAACCCCTCTCAAGCTTGAGAAGCTTAATTGGAATGGCTTTTTAATGCTATTGAAGTTAATTGATGAATGGTAGTAACGAAATACATAAAATTTCCATTTAAGCTTAATTTTAATAGTTTTTATGATTTTTGTCTTCTCTAAAATGATTATGATGTTATGCCTCATTGAAAAAAGGCATTCCCCTCTCTTCTTTAGTAAATCCAACCATTCTTTATCCTAGATGAATGATTAATGGATAGAATCAAGTTTTTCATAATGTTTTTCTTAAATAAGTAGAAATTGTTTACATTAGAATGATTTAAATACTCTTGGTGAAATTCTAGTTGATTTTAGAGAGTCCAAAATTGAAAAATGGTCAGCCATACAAAGGAGGTTATGGCAAAATTTTCTAAAATTGTGTAAAATAAGTTTTATTTTTTATCAAAAAGAGTAATTCCCATCGTATATGTATTCTTAAAGTGTTAATTTTCATCCTAGGTATAAGAAATTACATACTAAAAATATTTTATTAAAAAAGTGTTACTTTCTTTAGAATTAAGTCCTATGCATAGAAGGAAGTATATTGAAATTGTTATTCTGATTATAAAAGTGTGATTTTCATCATAAATGAAGTTATGCATAAATTAGATGCATAAAAGAAATTCTTTTATATTCAAAGAGTTTCATTATAAATGATTTGTATGCATAAACATATGCATAAAAGATAAAATTATTTTTATATTAAAAGTGTGATTTTCATCATAAATAATTTTATGCATAAATTAGATGCATAAAAGAAATTCTTTTATATTAAAAGAGTGATTTTTATCATAAATGATTTGTATGCATAAACATATGCATAAAAGATAAATTTTTTATGTTAAAAGTGTGATTTTCATCATAAATGTTACTTTTATCATATTTGGATTTCATGCATAGAGGTATTCATAAAAGATTATTATTTTAATATAAAAGTATTACTTTTATCATATTTGGATTTCATGCATAGAGGTATGCATAAAAGATTATCATTTTAATATAAAAGTGTTACTTTTATCATAATTGGATTTCATGCATAGAGGTATGCATAAAAGATTATTATATTAATGTAAAAGTGTTGCTTTTATCATATTTGGATTTCATGCATAGAGGTATGCATAAAAGTTGATTATTTTAATATAAAAGTGTTACTTTTATCATAATTGGATTTCATGCATAGAGGTATGCATAAAAGTTGATTATTTTATTATAAAAGTGTTACTTTTATCATATTTGGATTTCATGCATAGAGGTATGCATAAAAGTTGATTATTTTATTATAAAAGTGTTACTTTTATCATATTTAGATTTCATGCATAGAGGTATGCATAAAAGTTGATTATTTTATTATAAAAGTGTTACTTTTATCATAATTGGATTTCATGCATAGAGGTATGCATAAAAGTTGATTATTTTATTGTAAAAGTGTTACTTTTATCATATTGGATTTCATGCAAAGAGGTATGCATAAAAGATATTCTTTTTATACTAAAAGTGTGATTTTCATCATAAATGAATTTTATGCATAACTTAGATGCATAAGAGAAATTCTTTTATTCTAAAAGTGTAATTCCTACCAAATTGAATTTATGCATAAGAAGATGCATAAAAGATTGATTTTTAATTCAAAGTGTCATTCTCATCTAAATTGAATTTATGTATAGGAAGATGCATAAAAGAATGGAATTTCAATTCAAAAGTGTTATTCTCATCCAAATTGAATTTATGCATAGGAAGATGCATAAAAGATGGATTTTTAATTCAAAAGTATCAATTCTCATCTAAATTGAGTTTATGCATAGGAAGATGCATAAAAGATTGAATTTTAATTCAAAAGTGTCATTTTCATTTAAAATGAGTTTATGCATAGGAAGATGCATAAAAGATTGATTTTTATTTCGAAAGTGTTAGTCTCCTTAAATGGAATTTATGCATAAATAAATGTGTAGAGAAATCTTATATCAAATATAAGAATTCTCTTGTATTCTATAAATAGATATTTGAAGTGATAGGATGTGATAAGAGGTGTATGAGATGTGATAAGATGTGTATGGGATGCATATGAGATGTGATAGGATGTGATAAGATGTGTATGAGATGTGATAGGATGTGATAAGAGGTGTATGAGATGTGATAAATGTGATAAGATGTATATGAGATGAGTTAGGATGTGATAAGATGAGTCAAGATGTGATAAGATGTGTATGGGATGAGGTAAGAAGTGTATGTGATGGGATAAGATGTATATGGGTTGTGATAGGGTAAGAATGGATGTGATGTAAAAGAATAGATGTGAAGGCGTATGGGGTTATATGAATGGGAATGTGGAAATGGATGTATGGATGTGAATATGGATGTATGAATGTGGATGTGGATGTATGGATGTGGATGTGGATGTGGATGTATGTATGTATTTGGATGTGGATGTGGATGTATGAATGAGGATGTGAAAATGGCTGTATGCATGTAGATGTGGATGTATGGATGTGAATGTGAATGTGAATGTGGATGTGGATGTATGGATGTAGATACGGATGTGGATGTATGTATGTGAATGTGGATGTATGAATGAGGATGTGAAAATGGATGTATGCATGTAGATGTGGATGTATGGATATGAATGTGGATGTGGATGTGGAATGTGGATGTGTATGTATGAATGCAGATATGGATTGGATGTATGATGTGGATGTACGTACATGGATGTGTATGTAGAATAATGAATGTGAATGTGTATGTGAAATAATGTGTCGTCGACATGAGTGAATGGATGAGAATGAGTACACATATGAATGGAATGTGGAATAAGTAATGTGAACTGAGGAGGGATAATGTGGAAAGACGAGAGTTTGATATAGAAACTGTATTTTATGAATTGTTTGTAAATGACTGTTTTATGTCAAGAATGTTGGGGAAGCATTTTGACCGTCTTATGGATTAAGGTAAACCTAACTGATAAAGTTGCAACTGCTGACGGAGAGTCAATGGAGGACGTCTCGCGTAGCAAGGTCGACTGAGGTCTTGACCAGCCTCGGTTCGATTTAAATGGTGAGCTTCCGGTACGGTGGATGAGGGACCAAGGAAGCGGCCTATGAGTGAAGCGCTAGGTGACCTGCGAAGGATCCTAGAGGGTGCTGACCATACGGTGCTCGGGCTCTGGGTCGCCAAAGATACCCACACGTGTGTCGTGGAAGATATTGGAACAAGGAATAAGAGTTGTTTTCTGAAACCGGTCATGGATCTGGTTGATTGACCTTGCTGGTCCTCAACGGATGAGTCCATGGCTCATTTATATGGATCTGTGGGTCGATCTTGCTGATCTTCCACGGAGATTCCATTCTGTTATATGAATATATTGCTGGTTACTATGAGCTAGGAACTATGGAAAAGGCCCCTGAACAGGTGGTGAGCGTTCTGGTTGCCAATGATGCCATAAGTACACCGATGAATGAATGACTGGAAATAAGGATTCAACTAGAGACTTTCAGGATTGTCATCAGTGACATAATGGTTTCATTAAAGGATTGTTTTAAAGTTAGCTGATGCTGAGAAAAAGGCAATTTCATATTGGGTGTGTAAGTGGTGTGACTAGTTTTATGTTTGCATGAACTTCCGGCTAGGGGGCCTTGGAACTCTTTTCCTTGGTACCCGGGACAAAACCTAACCAAATTCCTAATTGGATCGCATCACTACAGTGGTTGGGTGGTTGGCTAACCCATGGGACTGGATGGGGTTAGGCTGGACTGATGGATCCATAAATCGAGACTCAATTTCTGTTATTACGATAGATAAAGTAAATCCCGGATTGTAATTGTTCTATGGATACGAATCAACGGCTGTGTCTCTTGATGGGAAAAAAAGCGTTGATCCCAATGATCCAAGTGCAAGTTTCTTCCTTGATCTGACCGAGTATCTTTATAGTTGCAGTCGGATCAGCTTGATCAGTAATGGTCTTGACTACGTTAGAGTAAAAAGTTATCCTGGTGGAATCGCCCGTGCTTTTCGGATAAGGGAAGTTTTTCCGGGTTCGATTTTGGAAAAACCGACGGATTAGTCTCTTATCCGGATATCCGTGGGGACGAGGCCCCGAGTGTGGGACTCTGCCCCGCGTAAGAAATGCTACTTCCGCTGCTAGCACCACCAATCCGTTGCGCGGTGGGGACAGGGATCTCACAGATTTTATGCATAAAAGAAATTCTTTTATATTAAAAGAGTGATTTTCATCATAAATGATTTGTATGCATAAACATATGCATAAAAGATAATTTTTTAATATTAAAAGTGTGATTTTCATCATAAATGATTTTATGCATAAATTAGATGCATAAAAGAAATTCTTTTATATTAAAAGAGTGATTTTCATCATAAATGATTTGTATGCATAAAAAATATTTTTTTATATTAAAAGTGTGATTTTCATCATAAATAGATTTTATGCATAAATTAGATACATAAGAGAAATTCTTTTATTCTAAAAGTGTAATTCCTACTAAATTGGATTTATGCATGGAAAGATGCATAAAGAATTTTATTTTTAATTCAAAAGATTTATTTTTATCAATTTTAATTTTTTTGCATAGAAAGATGCATAAAGAATTCTATTTTTAATTCAAAAGAGTTATTCTTATCAATATTGATTTTATGCATAGAAAGATGCATAAAAGATTTATTTTTATTTCGAAAGTATTATTTTCATTGAAATTAAATTTATGCATAGTTAGATGCATAAAAGATTCATTTTTATTTTGAAAGTGTTATTCTCATTAAAATGGAATTTATGCATAGTAAAATGCATAAAAGATTTATTTTTATTTTAAAAGTGTTATTCTCATTAAAATGGAATTTATGCATAGTAAAATGCATAAAAGGTTTATTTTTAATTTGAAAGTGTTATTTTTCTTAAAATTGAACTTATGCCTGAATAGATGCATAAAAGGATTTTTATAAAAAGTGTTATTCCTACTAAAGTTATCTTTATGCCTAATTAGATGCGTAAAAAATCTTTATATCAAAAAATTAGAATTCTCCTACATTCTATAAATAGATGTGATAAGATGTGATAGGAATCAGATAGATGTAAATGGATGTACGGATGTGAATGTAAATATGGATGTATGAATGTGGAATGTGGAAATGGATGTATGGATGTGAATGTAGATGTGGATGTATGGATGTGAATGTAGATGTGGATGTATGAATGTGAATGTGGATATGGATGTATGAATGTAGAATGTGGAAATGGATGTATGGATGTGAATGTAGATGTGGATGTGGATATGGATGTATGGATGTGAATGTAGATGTGGATGTATGAATGTGAATGTGGATATGGATGTATGAATGTGGAATGTGGATGTGGATTAGGATGTATGGATGTAGATGCGGATGTGGATGTATGGATGTGGATGTGGATGCGGATGTGGATGTATGGATGTGGATGTGGATGTATGGATGTGGATGTGGATGTATGTATGTGGATGTGAAAATGGATGTATGGATGTAGATGTGGATGTGGATGTGGATGTGGATGTATGGATGTAGATGTGGATGTAGATGTATGTATGTGGATGTGGATGTATGAATGTGGATGTGAAAATGGATGTATGGATGTAGATGTGGATGTGGATGTGGATGTATCGATGTATGTATGTGGATGTGGATGTATGAATGAGGATGTGAAAATGGATGTATGGATGTAGATGTGGATGTGGATGTATGTATGAGGATGTGGATGTGAAAATGGATGTATGGATGTGGATGTGGATGTGGATGTGGATGTGGATATGGATGTATCAATGTGGATATGTATGGATGTGGATATGGATGTATCAATGTGGATGTGGATGTAAGGATGTGGATGTATGAATGAGGATGTGAAAATGGATGTATGGATGTAGATGTGGATGTGGATGTATGTATGTAGATGTGGATGTGGATGTATGTATGTGGATGTGGATGTGGAAATGGATGTATGGATGTGGATGTGGATATGGATGTATGAATGTGGATATGGATGTATGGATGTGGATATGGATGTGTATGTATGAATGCGGATGTGGAATTAGATGTATGATGTGGATGTACGAATGTGGATGTGTATGTAAAATAATGAATGCGAATGTGTATGTGAAATGATGTGTCGTCGATATGAGTGAATGGATGAGATGTGATGACATGTGAATTAGGATGTGAATATATGATATGTGATGTGAACGAATTTGAGGTGATGAGATGGAAAATGATGTGATTGGATGAGAATGAGTACTTATATGAATGGAATGTGGAATAAGTAATGTGGACTGATGAGGGATAATGTGGAAAGATGAGAGTTCAATATAGAAACTGTATTTGTGACCTGTTTGTAAATGACTGTTTTATGTCAAGAATGCTGGGGAAGCATTTTGACCGTCTTGTGATTAAGGTCGTGGTGGAGACGTAACTGATAAAGTTGCAACTGCTGATGACGGAGAGTCAATGGAGGACGTCTCGCGTAGCAAGGTCGGTCGCCAGCCTCGGTTCGATTTAAATGGTGAGCTTCCGGTACGGTGGATGAGGGACCAAGGAAGTGGCCTATGAGTGAAGCGCTAGGTGACCTGCAAAGGATCCTAGAGGGTGCTGACCATACGGTGCTCGGGCTCTGGGTCGCCGAAGATACCCACACGTGCGTCGTGGAAGATATTGGAACAAGGAGTAAGAGTTGTTTTCTGAAACCGAGTATGGATCTGGTTGATTGACCTTGCTGGTCCTCAACTGATGAGTCCATAGCTCTCTTATATGGATCTATTGGTGAGCTCGGAACTATCGAAAAGGCCCCTTAGTGAACATGTGGTGAGCGTTCTAGTTGCCAATGATGCCATAGATACTCCGATGAAGGAATGATTGGAAATTAAGATTCAACCGGATACTTGGAAGTTTATGATCAGTAACACTATGATTTCATTAAATGACTGATTTAAATACAGTTGAATCTGGGAAAAAGGTAATTTTATATTAGGTGTGTACGTGGTGTGACTGGGGTTAAATTTGCTTGAAAATCCGGCTAGGGGGCCTAGGAACTCTTTTCCCTGGTACCCAGGACAAAACCTAACCAAATTCTAAATTAGATCCCATCACTACAGTGGTTGGGTGGTTGGCTAACCCATGGGACTGCGGGATGGGGTTAGGCTGGACTGATGGATCCATAGAATGAGACTCAATTTCTATTGTAGTACGCTAGATGAAGTAAATCCCATATAGTAATTGTTCTATGGAAAAAGGAATCAACGACTGTGCCTCTCGATGGGGAAAAAAGCGTTGATCTCTATGATCCAAGTGCAAGTTTCTTCCTTGATCTTACCAAGTGACTTTAGATTCGGTTGGATCAGTTTGGTCAGTAATGACCTTGACTACGTTAAAGTAAAATTTTATCCTGGAGGAATCACCTGTGCTTTCCGGGCAAGGGAAGTTTTTCTAAGTTCGAACCGAGAAATTAGTCACCTGTTCGGATATCCGTGGTGGGCAAGGCCCCGAGTGTAGGACCTTGTCCCTGCGCAAGATGTGCTACTTCCGCTGCTAGCACCCAGAATCCGTTGCGCGGTGGGGACAGGGATCTTACAGTTGGTATCAAAGCGAATTGACTAATGAGGATCAACCAAAAAGCCAAAAATGTCAAAAATTTATGAAGTAGTAGTATAAGATCAGAATTGTGTGATGAAATTCATACAAATTGTTATTTGAACTGAAATTCATAAATTAGTAATTGGGTCTTCAGGTGGAAGTACCACAATTGTATGGAATCCCTGACTTGCTTGAAGCCTAGACATGATGGTCTTTACCTTATAGTTCCAAGGACCGTGACTACCCGTATATACCGAGGATATAACTACAGCTCGTCGTTTTACTAGCAGTATATACGAGTAAATCTAAGACTTGAAGTTATAAGTATTAATGCTATCCAGTTGATGAATTCGAATGTGATTGATATGATTTTTAAATTGTGGTTGAGAACTGATGAGTTGATTTGGATTCTGATTGAAAAATGATGATCCCTGAAATTTGGTTGAAATGTACTAAGCTGAGTGAAACCGCAATGAGGATGAATGGGACGAGTCCCTGTGATGATGTTCATAACTAGAATGACGTTAATAACTTCAGCAAATCACTATGAGATTAGTGGATTGTGCTAGCAGATTACTACTGTTAACTTTTGATCAGTGGATCAAGTTAAGGGTTGATAAATTAAAAATCTGAAAAATTGAAATCCCTATGGAGGATTGTTCAGATAGAAAAATTTAGTTTGATGGACCATTATTGTGTTAAAGATATGAATGAGATATTCTAAATGAATTGTCTGATAATGCGTTCTATATGAGTATCTTTATCCCTTGATTCTATGGGGAGCCGACCTATTTAGAGAGCCTCGGAATCAGTTGAATCAAAATTCGGATTGAATCATAAATAAAGAGACTTAACAAGAATTTTCGTTTTGATAGGAACATGGACCGAGGTCGTCATGGTAGAAATGTTAACCCCCAACTCGACGAAGAAGAGCTTGACCTGGACGTTCATAAAACTCTTCATAGTTCGCAGCTTGGACCTTTCAAGGGTGAAGGTGAAAACTTGGGCGAGGCTGTGGAGAAGTGGATCGAATCAATGGAAGAATACTTTGATGTCACCGGGTACAATGAGAAGAGCAAAATGGCTCTTGCAAGGCTGAAGATACTGGAGACAACTAGAGTGGCATGGAGAAACCACTGCGAGACAAACCGTCTCGACCGAAATACCCAAACCTGGACCGATCTCAAGGCTTACCTCAGAAAGAGGTTTTGTCCCCCATGCTTTCTTGAAATTAAGATGAATGAGTTCTTGGCACTAAAGCAGGAAAGCCGGACAATTGAAGAGTACCATCAGGCTTTTGCCCTTCTCCTTAAATATTCCCCTCAATTGGATGAAGAGCAGCTGATGGCCAGGTTCATTCAGGGAATGAACGAGCCATTGGATACTTTAGTCAAGAATGCCAAACCTATTTCCATGGCCGAAGCAGTTCGGATGGCAAAGGATTTCACCAAAGCCTTTGATGTCAAAGTCCCGCCAAAGCCAGCACCATCACCTTTCAAAAGGTTTTTATTCTCAGAAGATGATTCCAACCTTCCTCCGCCTAAGAGATATCAGGGTCAAACCCAGGATATGGGAAGTTCCAAAATGGAAGAAATGTCCTTTTTCCGAAACTCAATCCCCTCGATTTCAACTTCAGAAGTTCCACCCTTGAACAAGAGAGTGAAATGCTATAACTGTCAAGGAATTGGACATCGCAGTATGGATTGCCCAACTCCTTTTCGATCGAAGTTTTAAGGGCAGGAAAATCAGGGATCAGGATTCCAGACTCCCGCCCCTTCCGTCCAGAGTAATCAGGGTTCTATCTGCCAAAATCAGGGAAATCCCAGAGGTAGACCCTCTATCCAACCTATAGTTTCAATCCAAAGTAATGCAAGACCTCCACCTCAGAATAGGGGAAGTCAAAGAGAGTTGTTCCCAAATCGGTCGTCCACTTCCAAGGCAGTAACGCTGGAAGTGATTGAAGAAGAAGAAGAAGATGAAAGAGATCGTACTCCACCTGTGAGATGAGGACATCTCGCGTTTTTTAAGTGGGGTAGAATGTAAGATTCCTCCCCATCCTCTCAGGATGTCCAGTATCTTCCCCCGTAGTCAAATCCCTCTTCAGAAATATAAAAGATCTTGTTTCTACCAGTTTTGGCCTAGAGAGAGAAAATCTTTTAGATAGTGATAATTCAGTTTTTAAATATTTTTGGATGGAAAAATATCTCTTCTTATTAAAATAAGTTCCCCCCGAAACAGAAGTTCAAAAAGATTTTCAGAAGAAGCATTAGAAATCAAGTATAATCTGTTCAAGAATCTGTTCAAGAGGCCTTATCCTGAGGGTCAAGATTTTTTCGAAATTTAAGATTAAGGTTCCTATGGGCCAATTAGATCAATCCATGTGTGGGGAGGAGATAAATCCAATTTGTAAAAAAAAAAACCCAAAAATGAGTAAATGCTCACATAAGATGAAGAGTTGACTATGTACAAGGGTTAAACTATGAGTATTACTAAAAAAATAAGATATTTTGGGTATAATGATTCTATTTTGACACATGTGTAAGGAAGGGGAGTCCCTTCAAGGAGGCACCTACTTCACATGCTTGAATGAGTTTTAAACTAAAAAATAATGTGATATTTTTATCTCTCCTCTCTCTTGGATCAAACCGAATCAAAACCGAATCAAAAAGGAACCAAACTAGGTCCAAATCTAGTCTAAATTCAACCAAACTGTATCTAGAAAATTCTAGAAATCAGTTGGTCTTGGTTAGAGCCTCCCTCTCCTATAAATAGAACTTGAGTCCTTTGTAAAAAAATAGGAGAATTATACTATGCCAGAATTATGTTGAAATAATGATAATTTTTACTATTCTCTAAAATTCTCTCCAAATTGAAGAAATTGGAGCTTCCCTCCTCCTTCAATCTCCATTGGTGGCTCCATCAACACACCAAACCAATTTATTGGTTGGGGGCCTCTACCGTGATCAAAGAATCAAGCAATTTGTAAGGTAAAGTGTGAATTTTGATCTTTTTTCATAATTTCTCAATGTTTCTCTCTTCTCAACCCCTCTCAAGCTTGAGAAGCTTGATTGGAATGGCTTCTTAATGCTATTGAAGTTAATTGATGAATGGTAGTAAGGAAATACATAAAATTTTCATTTAAGCTTAATTTTAATGGCTTTTATGATTTTTGTCTTCTCTAAAATGATTATGATGTTATGTCTCATTGAAAAAAGGCATTCCCCTCTCTTCTTTAGTAAATCCAACCATTCTTTATCCTAGATGAATGATTAATGGATAGAATCAAGTTTTTCATAATGTTTTTCTTAAATAAGTAGAAATTGTTTACATTAGAATGATTTAAATACTCTTGGTGAAATTCTAGTTGATTTTAGAGAGTCCAAAATTGAAAAATGGTTAGCCATACAAAGGAGGTTATGGCAAAATTTTCTAAAATTGTATAAAATAAGTTTTATTTTTTTATCAAAAAGAGTAATTCCCATCGTATATGTATTCTTAAAGTGTTAAGTTTCATCCTAGGTATAAGAAATTACATACTAAAAATATTTTATTAAAAAAGTGTTACTTTCTTTAGAATTAAGTTCTATGCATAGAAGGAAGTATATTGAAATTGTTATTCTGATTATAAAAGTGTGATTTTCATCATAAATGAATTTATGCATAAATTAGATGCATAAAAGAAATTCTTTTATATTAAAAGAGTGATTTTCATCATAAATGATTTGTATGCATAAACATATGCATAAAAGATTAAAAAAATTTATATTAAAAGTGTGATTATGCATAAACTAGATGCATAAAAGAAATTCTTTTATATTAAAAGAGTGATTTTTATCATAAATGATTTGTATGCATAAAAGATAATTTTTTTATATTAAAAGTGTGATTTTTATCATAAATAATTTTATGCATAAATTAGATGCATAAAAGAAATTCTTTTATACTAAAAGCGTGATTTTCATCATAAATGATTTGTATGCATAAACATATGCATAAAAGATAATTTTTTTATATTAAAAGTGTGATTTTCATCATAAATGATTTTATGCATAAATTAGATGCATAAAAGAAATTCTTTTATATTAAAAGAGTGATTTTCATCATAAATAATTTGTATGCATAAACATATGCATAAAAGATATTTTTTATATTAAAAGTGTGATTTTCATCATAAATGGATTTTATGCATAAATTAGATGCATAAGAGAAATTCTTTTATTCTAAAAGTGTAATTCCTACTAAATTAGATTTATGCATGGAAAGATGCATAAAGAATTTTATTTTTAATTCAAAAGATTTATTTTCATCATTTTTGATTTTTTTGCATAGAAAGATGCATAAAGAATTTTATTTTTAATTCAAAAGAGTTATTCTTATCAATATTGATTTTATGCATAGAAAGATGCATAAAAGATTTATTTTTATTTCGAAAGTATTATTTTCATTGAAATTAAATTTATGCATAGTTAGATGCAAAAAAGATTTATTTTTATTTTGAAAGTGTTATTCTCATTAAAATGGAATTTATGCATAGTAAAATACATAAAAGATTTATTTTTATTTTAAAAGTATTATTCTCATTAAAATGACATTTATGCATAGTAAAATGCATAAAAGGTTTATTTTTAATTCGAAAGTGTTATTTTCCTTAAAATTGAACTTATGCCTATATAGATGCATAAAAGGATTTTTACAAAAAGTGTTATTCCTACTAAAGTTGTCTTTATGCCTGATTAGATACGTAAAGAATCTTTATATCAAAAAATTTAATTCTTCTACATTCTATAAATAGATGTGATAAGATGTGATAGGAATCAGATAGATGTAAATGGATGTATGGATGTGAATGTGAATATGGATGTATGAATGTGGAATGTGGAAATGGATGTATGGATGTGAATGTAGATGTGGATGTGAATGTGGATGTATGAATGTGAATGTGGATATGGATGTATGAATGTGGAATGTGGATGTGGATGTATGAATGTGGATGTGGATGTATGGATGTAGATGCGGATGTGGATGTATAGATGTGGATGTGGATGTATGGATGTGGATGCGGATGTGGATGTATGGATGTATGTGTGTGGATGTGGATGTATGAATGAGGATGTGAAAATGGATGTATGGATGTAGATGTGGATCTGGATATATGGATGTAGATGTGGATGTAGATGTATGTATGTGGATGTGGATGTATGAACGTGGATGTGAAAATGGATGTATGGATGTAGATGTGGATGTATTGATGTAGATGTGGATGTGGATGTATGTATGAGGATGTGGATGTGGAAATGGATGTATGGATGTGGATGTGGATATGGATGTATCAATGTGGATGTGAATGTAAGGATGTGGATGTATGAATGAGGATGTGAAAATGGATGTATGGATGTAGATGTGGATGTGGATGTATGGATGTAGATGTGGATGTGGATGTATGTATGTGTATGTATGAATAATGAATGCGAATGTATATATGTGG
Source organism: Cibotium barometz (assembly GCF_041138505.1). NCBI lineage: Eukaryota > Viridiplantae > Streptophyta > Polypodiopsida > Cyatheales > Cibotiaceae > Cibotium > Cibotium barometz. Next base: position 4,492,122 of record NC_141058.1, read on the forward strand.
ATGTATGTATGTGGATGTGGATGTATGGATGTGTATGTATGAATGCGGATGTGGAATTAGATGTATGATGTGGATGTACGAATGTGGATGTGTATGTAGAATAATGAATGCGAATGCGTATGTGTATGTAGAATAATGAATGCGAATGTGTATGTGAAATGATGTGTCGTCGATCTGAGTGAATGGATGAGATGTGATATGTGAATTGGGATGTGAATATATGATATGTGATGTGAACGAATCTGAGGTGATGAGATGGAAAATGATGTGATTGGATGAGAATGAGTACTTATATGAATGGAATGTGGAATAAGTAATGTGGACTGATGAGGGATAATGTGGAAAGACGAGAGTTCAATATAGAAACTGTATTTGTGACCTGTTTGTAAATGACTGTTTTATGTCAAGAATGCTGGGGAAGCATTTTGACCGTCTTGTGATTAAGGTCGTGGAGACCTAACTGATAAAGTTGCAACTGCTGAACGGAGAGTAAATGGAGGACGTCTCGCGTAGCAAGGTCGGCCGAGGTCTTGACCAACCTCGGTTCGATTTAAATGGTGAGCTTCCGGTACGGTAGATGAGGGACCAAGGAAGCAGCCTATGAGTGAAGTGCTAGGTGACCTGCAAAGGATCCTAGAGGGTGCTGACCATACGGTGCTCGGGCTTTGGGTCACCGAAGATACCCACACGTGCGTCGTGGAAGATATTGGAACAAGGATTAAGAGTTGTTTTCTGAAACCAAGTATGGATCTGGTTGCTTGACCTTGCTGGTCCTCAACTGATGAGTCCATAGCTCTCTTATATGGATCTGTTGGTTGATTTTGCTGATCTTCAACAAGGATTCCATCTTGATTTTTATAAGTGAATATTTGCTGGGTACTATGAGCTAGGAACTATCGAAAAGGCCCCTGAGTGAACAGGTGGTGAGCGTTCTAGTTGCCAATGATGCCATAGATACTCCGATGAAGGAATGATTGGAAATTAAGATTTAATCGGATACTTGGAAGTTTATGATCAATAACACTATGATTTCATTAAATGACTGATTTAAATACAGTTGAATTTGGGAAAAAGGCAATTTCATATTGGGTGTGTAAGTGGTGTGACTGGGGTTAAATTTGCTTGAAAATTCGGCTAGGGGGCCTAGGAACTCTTTTCCCTGGTACCCGGGACAAAACCTAACCAAATTCTAAATTAGATCCCATCACTACAGTGGTTGGGTGGTTGGCTAACCCATGGGACTGCTGGATGGGGTTAGGCTGGACTGATGGATCCGTAAAATGAGACTCAATTTCTATTGTAGTACGCTAGATGAAGTAAATCCTAGATAGTAATTGTTCTATGGAAAAAGGAATCAACGGCTGTGCCTCTCGATGGGGAAAGAAACGTTGATCGCTATGATCCAAGTGCAAGTTTCTTCCTTGATCTGACCAAGTGACTTTAGGTTCGGTTGGATCAGTTTGGTCAGTAATGATCCTGACTATGTTAGAGTAAAATTCTATCCTGGAGGAATCGCCTGTGCTTTCCGGGCAAGGAAAATTTTTCTAAGTTCGGTTTTGGAAGAACCGAGGAATCAGTCACCTGTCCGGATATCCGTGGGGCGAGACCCCAAGTGTAGGACCCTGCCCCATGCAAGATGTGCTACTTCCGCTGCTGCTAGCACCCAAAATCCGTTGCGCGGTGGGGACGGGGATCTTATAGTAGCGTTAATGTCCTAGCCTCTTCCCACCATAGTAAGTTGGTAAACTAGCTTGACTCCCCCCTCTCCCATCCACTACATAATAGTCCGGATGAAGCTCTGTGGGGTCCTCAAAGAGGTGGGGGTGACTTTGGCATCACCTCATATTCTTGGTAATCGATAGGCTCCTTAAAGCTTACTTGATTAAGAGGTGTCACCCTTGGTGGAGGTGGTTGCGATCCCAAGACTAGTGGAAGTAATGGCACATTGGGTGCATGGGTGCATACCCTTTGATAGGTGTTGCATGGGATGTTTAACCATTACTTGATTTGTTATAGTACCAAGGGCTAGTGTGCAATGTTGGCAATGCTAGTTGTGGTCTCGTTGTATTGGGGCGATAGCCTATAGGCATGTTCGGGCAATCGCGGGCTTCATGACCATAGCACCCACCAAAGCTATAGTTACCATTGTAAACGAACTCTTAAAACTGGACATTCGCTAGTGGTATGTCCCTGATAGTGGGTGACAAATGGAGCACCAATGTAGCTCTCTCCTTGGGTATACGTGTGCATTGTCTGAAGCTTTGGAAGCCTTGGAGGGATTTTGAGAAGTCAGTCCAAGTCATTTCTACTAAAGTATTGCCTTTAGCTACAGCTATGATTGCTGGCTACTGACATAACAAACCTAGAATCTAAAGCTCTTACTCTCTTTATCATCAAGTTATCCTCAAGTTGGATGGCATTAGCCATGACATCCTCCCAGGTGTGGCGATACCTCTAATGACCAAACCATTATGGATATGTTCACGTTTAAGCCCGTGGTGGATAAATCGATCAAGCAGTTGATTGTTGGAAAAGTTCTCCTGTAGAGCACATCAAGAGTACAAATCCTTAAGATGACTAATAAATCTCTCCTGTAGAGCACATCAAGAGTACAAATCCTTAAGATGACTAATAAATCTCTCACTAACTCATCTTCTTCTCTCTCCACTCTGTGCAACTGTGAAGTCACACCCCACAAAGCTCCTTCACGCACAAACGGCTTTAAGAATAACCATCTCAAAGCCCAGTAAAGTTTAGATGTTCTTTAACTCTCGGAGTTTGATACTAATCACAGCCTTGCCATCTAGTATAAGGCTGAATGCATTGGTCTTTGCAAGCTCATTCCTCTTACCTAAGGTGCCTCACAAACTTGATCAAAGATCTCGAGGTGTCGTCTAGGATCTCCCTCTCCATTAAACTTATGCGTAACCTTCGTGATTTGTGTAGCCTTTCCAGAGCTACTCCATTCATTATCTCTCATGACTGGTCCTATACTTTTAGCCATCTCTCCCCAATGTTTGTGTAAAGGCTACTAGATCAGCTACAAGGGTTGTTGCTGGGGGTACTGGTACAACAGGGGCAACATGTGGTATGAAGGGTGCTGCATGCGGACATAATGGCAGAGGAGTAGCATGAGTCTGATAGGTGGGGGTTGTAAGGAATTTCCATAGGTATCGATGGAATATGAGCCAAGGGCATTCACTGGTCTAGTCATTTGTGAGGATGTCCCCCTTGCTTTAGGGTGCATTGGCAAAGTAGAGGAAGATGCATGGAATTGAGGATCTTGGGTGAAGGTTCCTCCTTCTGCGGCCCTAGTTGATGAGGTGAATGTGTTAACTAGGCATGGAGCCATTCTTTAGGGACTGCCTACAACCGCGGTTACCATAGTTGTAACCAAATACATGAAACTAATGGGAAATATTGCATGGTTGGTCACAAGTGGTGTTGTTATAAGTGGTGTAGAACCCATTACCACAGAATCTGGAATTGTGCTAATAGCATCTTGGGTTGGTGCCTCTCTACTACGGTCTTAGAATGTGAAGTCTATGCTTGTAGATTCTTGAAGTCTTGTGTAACCTAGAGGAACAATAGTAGCAGTCGAGGCTTGGTCCATCGTGTAGTTGGGTGAAACTACAAAATTAGGATCCACTAGCTCACAGGAGATGTTACCATTTCGCTCATCATGGGCATCCTTGCTTTCAATGTCTTGACTTGCACCATAGGTCTTTGTATCCTTTCATGTTCAATGATCCTATATATGCAATCGCAAATACCCTGCAATCGGTCCTCCTCTGTTGTGGCCCTAGATATTGATTGGACAATCCCTTCCCAATTAACACCATAAGCTTGGCCTTTGGCAAAATCCATCAGAGTCTCTATTGATGCGTCATACTCCCAATCATTTGTGAGAAGACATTGATCCAAGATTTTCAAGCCTAGCTCTTTCCGTTGAGACTGTTAGGCACTACTGTGTTATTGCTTCCGTTGAGACTGTCAGGCACTACTGAGTTGTTTGGGCTGCCAACTGTTGCTGTGCCACTTGCAAAGTCTCTTCTTCCTTTACTCTAGCAACTCGGATTATTTCCTCTACTTCTACTAACTGCACTTCTTCTAATTTTCTACCATCACGCATAAGCACTTATACGAGGAGTGGTTCGATAGTCATAGTTACAACAGGTGCAACAAGAGCTGTATGGAGGACAAGGATATCAACGTGAATGCTCCTTCCTTGTAATGATGAGAGAACAACAGGTCTCTCTTTGGAGTTTACCTCAACTCCTTCATCATGGGGTTTGTATGTAGTAAGATTTGGTTTAGAGGTAGCGGTTGAGGCCGAACCTCTAAGATAGCTGCGCGATCAAAAAGACTGGTAGCTGGCTTGATTGGTGAGGCCTAGTTAGGGTTCACATTTCTTGGGACTTGGGATCCTTCCATTGAATCAAAATCTGACGATGTATCACTGGCCCCTAGTGCATGTCCTTGTACAATGCTAAACTAGGTTCCGATTGAAGGTCTTGAGTCTAGTGTAGGCATCTAAATAGGCCTCTAGTACACACCCATATCGTAGGTGCTATCCAAAGTTTTTCCGAAACACATTTCTAGTGTTTCTTAACCCATCTGGCACAAAAAGAATTATACTTTTTTCGGGTCAGTCAAGCGCTATAGGTGCTGGCTCCCATAGTTCAGGAAGCTCCTTAACTATGTAAAAATGCAAAATTTTGGGGTGTTATACAAGTTGCGTCAACACGATAGTTCTGCCACAGTGTCATTAGTGTCTTCCTCGTCTTCCTTTTACACTTTCTTCATTATTCAATAGCACTTCAAGATGAGCGACCATGACTTCTAGATCGTATCTCTATACAATCCTCTCAATATCCACCTCAAACAACAGATCTAGATTTTCTTTCAAGATTTGCTCTTCTTCGTCGTCTTCTACCCCTTCCAGGTAATTTAGGCCTTCTGCATGCAACGGTCGGTTGGCTAGATTCAGCTTGTATTTTTTTGCAACTGAGATGCAGACCTTCTTTTTCCCCCTCCATATTGTGATCTTGTCTGTATCCCAGTTGTGCTTGATCCTTCCACTTTTGAGACATGGTCTTCCTAACAGCATGGGATATGCACCCGCTATCTCAGTTAGTGAGAGCGTGCATCCGTGCATCCTTTATTCTCTCCTGATTATTCCAACTAGTTGGACTCTTCTCTAATTAGCCATGCGGATCTCGAATGGAACCCCGACTGCATGTCTGTGATTCCTAGATTTTTGGTCAGGCTATCTCATATTATGTTCACTCCTCCCGATCCTCCATCTAGGATGACCCTTGCCACTATCTCCCCTCTGATCTTTATGGTCACCTCTGGAACGGATGTGTCATGGTCTTGGACTGTTTCCACATTCCTGCATTCTGCTGCTAGATTTTCCATTTCCTATACGCATATCTGCGCTGATCTCTGATTTGGTATTATAGCGTGAAGCAGCTTTTGCTTGTAGTTGGAAACTAGATTTGACATTTGATCCAGTGTGATTTTCAGTTTCATCTTGCTGAGATCCTCCCATAGGTCATATTCCTTAATGGAGTTGCTGCTTTTCTCCTTGTCAGTGGGCATACCCTGGCCTCTATACATTCTTCCTTCTTACTCCTTTGCTTTCCTTTATTTTCCTTGACATTCCCTTGTCATCTTTCCTATCCGGGCTTCTTTTGGATTCCTTTCCACTTCCTTCCTCAAGACACTTCCGCTACTTTGGGTTGTAATTGGCTCCAGTTGGCACCTCAGCATTTCCTTTTTCTAGTTGCTCTATAACCGCACACTGGCTTCTTTCTTACTGTAATTTCTTCCCTCTTCTTGACCAAGCTTGTCCTATCCATACCCTCATCCACATGCTCTCCCAGGGAGAAGGCTTTCATGCATGTTTACACCATCCCTTATTCACTCTACACTAACTTGGTGATTTGCTCATGGACTCTTTGATGTCTACCCCCACTATTCTGGCTTCTGCTTCTGTTCCATCTTGGGATTCTTACTTGTCAACGTCTTGACAAGACCTTCTGATCTTGTCCACAACCATCACCTCTGGTGGCTTTTCTTGTTCTTTTCTTTCCCCCTGGTCCACTTTTACCATGTTTACAGCTACATCAACTCATGCTGGGTTTACCTCCCTTTGTTGCCTTACCTCTTGTAGTTCACATATGGTCTGTTGTTTTGAGGACCCATTGGCAACTTCGTTGATAGATGGGACTTGCTCTACTGCTACCTTTACATCACTCTCAGATTCTTGTTCCGAGTGTTGTAAAAACATGTCTCTGTGGTGTGGTTGTACCTTCTGTCGATAGTTCATAGCTATTGCTGCGTGATTTTCAATTGGCACTCCTCCTTCGTATGACCCTAATTTTTACACTTGTGCACCAGACATCTAGGCTGAGTTTGGATCCTGTGTGTCCTCTGGCAATCTTGGCTAGGGCGGCCCTTAGTTCTTGAACATCTACTGCCTACTTCCTACCTTTCTTTTTTCAAGTCTTTCGCTCTTCGGCATCCGACTCCTAATTGGACTCTTATTATGATTTCTTCGGAATCCAATTCAAAGATTTCTTCCTCCTTCTTCTTCCTTTTATCCTTCTTTTTCTTCTTGATGTCTTTGCGTGTTTACTTCAAGATCCCCTCAACTTTGGTTGCTCTCGCCACCACTTGTTCTTCGAAGGTGAGGGTATCCAAATTATACGAGGCCACCGTTGTCTGGATCTTTTCCCTTAGTCCTCTCACCACCACGAACCACTAACTCAGTGTGGTTGAAGCAAGTCTGTTGGGCTGATCCAGACGCATTAGCAGTGCTCGAAATTCAGCTACATAATCCTCTATTGGCCTCTTCTTCTGAGTTAGCCTGTGCAACTTTTCCAGTACTTCTATTATGGTCTTGTCTTTCCTGAATATTGTCCGGAAGGCTTTCTTCAATTCTTCTAATGTTAGGAAGTGCTCCGGACCATATTGTGCATACCAAATAGGTGGCCTTGCCACCCAAATTTGTATTTTGCGGCAATGGAGCTCTAGTGGCTAGTATTGTGGTTTTGAAAGCAAAGATGTGGGAATTTGGATCCTCCTCGCTCTTGCCCTTGAACTTCAGGTACTTAAGAGACATTCTTCCCACAATTGCTGGTTCTTCTTCTTCTTGAGCTTCCTATCTTCTATTTTGAAGCTCCTGGTGATCCCCTTCTTGATTTTTCAGTGGTTCCTGAATCTCCCATTCTAGCTGCATGGAATCCCTTATGGGAGTCTTCTTGGATGATGCAGTTGTCCATGTTCTGCAGCTTTGGTTTGTCTGCGGGCGGGCGGTACCACATTGCTCTGTTTGAGCTCCCTTCATTCTCCATGCATTCTCCATTATACTCCTATGACTTTCACGTGAACATTCCTGACACCAGCGTGTGCGTACTTCCTTTCTGGATCTATTTCAAATGCCTTTACTCTACTGACTTACCATGTAGGACTGACCTTAGAACTAGCCTCTATCTTCATGCGCCCCTATTATCTGGTGTACCAGTTTCCCAGCAGAATCGCCAAAAGTATCATTGTCTGGTCAAGACTTGGAACTTACATGGTTCCAGACCACCTAGTCGCCTCCAGAGAAGAGCGACGACTAATGCAACTCTGTCTAATGCAATAAGTCAATGCTAGGAAATTGACCTGCATCATGTTTGCCTAAGCTCGGGGAGTTGATCACAACTATAAGAAAGTTAGTTCTAGGGTTTGTTCTGAATCTAACAGGAGTCATACAGACAGGACTACACTTAACACAAGAGTGAATGTAGAATAGACAAAGATACACATAATGAAACAGAAATAAGACAAAGACCATCCCATGTGTGATTCTTGAGTAATAGTTTGAATCATACAGTATAACGCCTTAATTAGCAAGAGCTCTGCTCATGAACTTCTCACTCAACTCTTCTATCTTCCTATTTATTACTATTCCTCTCCTTCGGCCCAAGTAGACTCGCGTGATTCTCGAACTATCCAGGCAAAAACACACTCTTGCTACAATCTCAACAACGTAGACCAAGTCTTCTCTATCCTCTAATCCACCCATCCGATTGATCCCCCTTTTCCTCTTTTCACAACCACATGTGTACTACCCATTCTTTAAGAAACTGTTACAAGTATGTTACAAAACAAAAAGGCTTGATTTATTGCACACCGGTCAGTCCAAGCGGTGATCTGGGCGGTGGCCAAAGAGTATGATTGGGGCCGCCAACATCTTCTATTCCTTCCTAGACTCCTGAGCTCTAAGAGTAGCTTTCACGGTTCTTTGAATTTGGTCACCATTAGAGTCTTATGATGCATCACTAACATGTCTATGTCTCTTCTTATTGCGGGATAACCTATCCTCTAGATCCATTCTCAACTTCGTCTCAACTAGAATCTAGTTTTGGAGTGACTAAATTTTCTCTTGAATGGTTGAGGGTAGAGGATTCATGAGATGAAAGAGAGATGTGGAAAAGTAAAAGGTGCAGATTTTAAATGTAGAAATAAAAATTATTGAAATAATGATAATACTTAGCTCATTTGGTGCAGGGTTGAATAATAAAATGTCACCGATGTGCTTGAGAAGTTGGCAAAATATTCGAGGTAGAGATTGAATGTAAAGATAAGTAGCAAAAATAATTTTGTTGATGTTGAATAATCAACAAAAATCTATGATTCCACAAGTCTTCAAAAACTTGAGAATAGTGCCCAAGAAATGTGTCCGACATAGAAGATAACTAGCATAAGAACTCTCTGACGTCGAAATGATCCAAATAATTATGCATTGAAGAAGTCTTGAAAAAGTCTGTTGTTGCAGAAGAATCCTTCATCAAAATTGTTGTCCACTTGCTGAATTTTGGCTTTTGTAAAGCTCCGTCTCTTTTTCTTTTTCTTCTTCTTTTTTTGTAGGCTATGAAGGCTTTTAGAGTTTGAATAAATATAAGCTTTTAGCTTATGTAAGGTAAAATAAATATAAGCTTTTAGCTTATGTAAGGTAAGACACAAGCTTTTTTTTAAAGCTTATAATGGTTATCAGCTTTTTAAAAGCGTATAGCAATAAGCTTTAAAAGCGCATGAAGCTTAATCGCTTAAGCTTAAAAGAAAAGCTTCTCCATGACTATATAACCTGTGTGGCAGCACACCAGTGTGAGAGAGAGAGAAGACAAATCGTCAGACTTTCGCATAGTTCGTCAGCGACCCCCATCGATGGAGAGAATAGAGAAATAAGAAATTTTAATTCTCCTCTTTGAAAGATAAAATTATCCTATTAATTAAGGCTTTATTTCATGATTAATGACTTGTAAATAATAAGAAGTGATTTTCTTCAAATAGATTTATGGGCAACTCTCCATCTTCCATTATGGATTTCTATCATAAGCAAGATTGAGCTTAACCCATCAATTGCTTATTCTATCCATACGGTCGGAGGCTAAGAATTGGGAAAACCCACTTTTCATGAGAGAGGGCGGTTTTGGTTTCAACAGAGGTGGTTTTTAAAGAAAAGGTGACATTAATCTCTAGTCCTTGACCTTGTTCTCCATCCTATCACTCAGAAAATTCCCATATACCTTCCAAGCTTTGTCCAAGAGTCCTTAATCTTTTGTCTTCTTTATCCTTTGGATTTTTATGAGCTTCTCCCTATTCTTCAAGTGCAAGTACCCATAGCTCTGATACCACTGTCTCACGGGAGCTCATGTACTTCTGAAGAATTAATCAAACTCACTTATACATCAAGGATTAAACTATAGACTTGAATCAAATCGACAAGATTAAAGCATAGCATAGAACAAGAAAATAGAGTAAACATCACCATCGACACACTATTGGGTGCAATCTTCCTCCTCATGCATGTAGTTCCTCCTTTCTTTTCACGACATGAGTATTTTGAGAATTGTATTTAAAATATAGCCCAAGGAGCTAATAATAGTTGTGCATACAAAAATAGGGCTTGCTTTTCCACTTTTATGAAAATAACTCAAGAACTCGAGCTTGTTCACACATTAAATGTAAAATTAAACTCTTCTAACATATATACTAGTAATATAGCAACGCCATGCACAAGCATACATAAATAATATGTACAATAATTTGGTACATGGGTAAAAAAATAACTCATATACGAAATAATAATATTCCGAGATGATATTGACAAGATCCTCCATTACGTAACACATGCACTACTCATCACCTATCTCACAAACGTAGACACATTATTTGTTCCAATTAATTGCTATCTCCACAATAATTAATTCCAATATAAAACGTTGATAGGCACAAACACAACATACACTCACCACTTATTACACTACGATGAATCATTATACACATCATCTAACATGGAATGTATTATCACTTATTATACTTCAATTAGAATGACACATCTTTTGCATAAACCACTTGTTACGCTTCAATCGTGTGCAGTTGTCTAGCATAGTCCACTTGTTTCACTTCTACCACACATAGTCGTCAAGCATGGCATTACTTGTTACACCTTAACAACATACACCCTTCAAGCATGGTCTCAAACTATACCAATAATATTAGCAAACTAATATTTAATGCAGGGTCACCCACAAATACCAATTCACTAGCATGGCACGCTAGCGTTCAAGCGTCCCCGTTCAGCTAAAGGGTGGACATTAACATTTAAAAAGACCAACGCTTACAAAGAAATCATCTATACCATGTCCAAGAGAGGTTCAAGCCCTACAATGCCTTCCACAGTCTACACACTTTGTTTTCCAAGCCAAGTATCTCAAATCCAAGTGGTTGCACCACATACATCTCCTCCTTGAGAGAAATGCTAACTACACATCTATTTGCAATATATCAGTCCCACTAACCCCATGAGAAGCCAAGGTTAATACTCCAAGACTAGTATTCCAAGACTAGTACTATACGAATAGTCAATCTAGCTATGAGGACCACACACACACTAACATGCTAGAGTGCTCCATTGGCTTTGTCTTGATCTTCTTTTTTTTCTCGAGATAAAGATCCTTCTATTAGTTGATAAAAAACCAACCACGAAGGGCTAAATACAATCACGAATGGCTAGATACAACCCCGCCTCCATGTACAAGGCGGGGGTCAAAAGATCAAAGGTGGAGAAAGATGCACTTCTTCTCAAGCTGGCCGCTCTATGAGGAGAAGGCCATCTCATATAGCGGCCGGGGGGTGGGGTGGGATAACCACACACGTGATTGTGGGTTCACCAACTCTATTTGTGAGAAAAGGGCCAGGCCGCCAAAGCCTCAAGAAAGCCTCCCGCCACTTCTGCATGTCGTCAGAGCCACCTTGCAACTTCTCCCACTGATCGTGTCCTAATGGACTCCGCAAGCGGAGCGTGGGTACCCTCGATGGCTTCATTGTAGCAAGCTCTCTATATGTGCCAAGCTGCAATGCTACTACAAATCTCCCATCTCTGGCGCGAGCCCGGAGTCTAATAAGCAATAGATGGGGCTGCGACTGGTACTGCCGAAATGCAAATGTGAGACCTAGAGGGCTAGCCCCCCGCCTTCCTCCTCATAAGCCATGGCAACCTCATTCTATGTGGCCCATGCAATAGTGCCCCATGAAATGATACGTCCAAATCCTGTCCATCGTGAAGAGATAGAGAATCCGTTGCCAAACCTGCTAAGCCTCAAGGCAATCCCCAAGACAATGTCACTGAGACTCTTGAGAGGGGCCGCACATCAAACAAGTTGCTGGTCGATCGCCAATGGGCACCCATGGATGATCTTTCGAGGCGAGAAACTGTCCAAGAGCCTCTCCCAAAATCTGAGAGAAAACACAAGGCCATGTGACTGCCAGTGTATTGTTGCTGCCGGGGTGCCCTCAACCTCGGGCATCTGAATCATGTGCAACCTAGCCACGCAATGTATGGGAAGAAAGGGGTGTCCAGAGTCTCCTCCCAATCAGCAAGATCATGGCGAGTTCACTCCCCCGGGTCCCAATGGAGGCATGCGAGGGGCCGGCTCTCCAAAATCCATAACCGCCAGAGTCTCTCCCTGGCCACCTTGGCCGGTGGGGTGTCTATGTGCCACTCATGTGCTTGAAATCCAATCTCCCTCACCCTCTATAAGGTGCAGCCACTGAAATCATCCAAAGGGGGCTCTGATCTCTCTAATCTGCTCCTGGTGTGGGGACCAATAGAAAAACTGAGCAAACCACAACCCTTGTCCACGCCATGGACTGCCAAGAGAATATCATGCCTAGTGAACATGCCTAGCCACTGCCTAGTGAACATGCCTAGCCACTGTGGGGGGATCGGATCTAGGATAGGGGCCAGCCACTCCTGGAGAATAGCAAAGTCGATGTCGACATTGAGTCTGTCTCTACCCTAGATCCCAGCCAAGCCTCTCTCCTGAGCCTCTAGGGGAAGTTGTCTATGTGCAAGCCAATCTCCAAGGGACCTCGCAAGTTCTATGCTCAATGCTCCCATGATACATGAGGTCGGGCCACCAACATATGGCCACTAGATAAACGGATCAAGGGGTTCCAGATCAAGAGCTGCCGAAGACGCTCCTATGAGGCTACCTTATCTAACTGCCTAAGGGCCGGCTTGAGGTGGTCCCAAGCTCGAAGTAAGCTGGCTGCAAATCTGTCCTCAAAAGCTGAGCTAAATCCGCGGACCCCCATCTCTGTGAAGATCCATCTGGTGCTCTGCAGGGCTACGGGCCTTCATCTTGATCTCCTTGATCATCTTGAGCTTGTTATTTCTTCAACACTGATGTCATCAGCTAGCTCTGGGAGGGGTGTTAGGAGTGGATGAGATCTATCTAGTAGTTGTTAAGCTGAGAGATCGGGGGTGTGACACTATCCTCCTGTGTTCCCCTGCCAAACGTACGAGGCTCAAAGGCTATCACTATTCTCGCACCTAGGCACCCAAGGATGTTAGGGAACTGTCAGCCTCTATTACAGTTATTCGATGTCAATCTGGGCATTAACATTAGCCTGGGACTGTTGTCTTGCATAGCATAATGTAGAAGAGGGAAGTAGAAAGATGGTAGAAAACTATGTAGAAAAGGGAAGAAGAAAGATGAATTCTGATCATCTAGGAGAATCAATGTCTGGAATCCGCAGAAGACGTAGCATCCTGCACATACCACTAAAACTTGCAGCAGCCAGGCTAGCCTTTAAAATTATAACGTGTCATTCAAAATGCATTCCCAGAATGCACATGCAAGAAAATTTCACTGATTAAAACCTCAAGCGTTACATACACAGAAACTTAACAAGCTCTCATGAGTAGACCCACAGTTAACTCATATCGGTTCCTGTAAATGTTCATATGATCTTCTCTCCTTTTGTACTCTTCTAGTGTGTATGATATCTAATGGTTAATGTCAAACACTGTGAAGTTATAATAGTGTTCAAATGTGTGAATGGGCATATGTATGAAACTATATTTTATCGGAGTGGAAAGAAGCACTCCTCATCTTGAAATGCCTGACGAAGAAGGAATGACTTTGCATACATATACATGTCTTGAAGTGGATTGACACACACTAACCCACTACAACCAGGTTTGACCCATGACCAGTCACTCGTACCATCTGCATCAAGCACGAATATTTAGGGTGGTAGCTTGCCATCGGAAGTAAGGAGAACTGTATACAAATGAGGGCGCCTGTCCCTGAACACCCCCCAACTATGTCTTTGTTCTCTGATCTTGTCCAAGTCAAACTTTGCCACTAACACAGCTTCACTTTTGTCATCAGCTGTTGCCACCAATTCTCCCGTCGGCCCTACAATGACACAAGCATATCATGGAATGTGCATCTTCTACTAATAGTTAAGACCTGAAATGTTCATCCATTACATCCTCAGAAACATAATAATTGGTTTTGATACTAGACTTAATATGTCACCTGCAATAAAAGAGCAGCCATAGAAAGTAATTTGACTTGGGCCGTGCTCTGTTTCAATGACTTCTCTGCCAACGCGGTTGGATGCTACCAAGGGTACCTACTCCCCACCCCCCGAAAAAGGAGAGAACTGAAGTGTTAAGCTTGCACAAAATGAACATCTCAACAACATAACAACACATCAGAAATAGAATGAAGGAAAAACCCTTGCCTACCACGTTTGCTCCCGCATGACCTTGCATCACTCTCTTCCAGTGCTCACAAGAATCAAGTCCCGAATCCTGTGGTTCTGAGCCAATGGCTGTTGGATAAAGGAGAATCTCTGCCCCCATCAATGCCATGGCCCTAGCAGCTTCTGGGAACCACTGATCCCAACAAATCGCTACACACACATGAAGGAATCTATGAGAATCTAAGATTATCGGTAAAAATGCATTGCATTGAAATTGTTAAAATGAGCAGGAGTTGAACTGCAAATTAAATTACCTACACCAATTTTTGCATATTTGGTCCCAAAAACCTGGCTTGTAAAAAAGGAAACCTTGTAGTAATATCATTGAGAACTGAAGGCTTCTTTTGAGAAACAAACACAGCATCCAAGACTTGTGGTGGGACACTCAAAGAAAGAAGTATTTCACAACAATCAAGAATGTACCTTAAAACCTGTGTCCCCGGGATTAAAATAGAACTTTTCCTGATAGCCTACAACCCAAAACAGCATTGGTTGAAGTGGCACTTCATCTCATTCATTGAAAGGGGACAACTAAAAATTTCCCTACCACCGAAGAGAGTAAGAGCAAGGACACCATTTCAACAATACATGCATACCTGGCCCATCTGGTATGTGGGATTTACGGTACAGCCCAAGGTCTGTCCCATCTGCATCAATTACTACGACAGAATTATAGTGTGCATTGTTTGCTTCTTCAAAAAAGCTCACTGGTATCACCATATCCAACTCTTTCGCCAGCTTCTGCATTCTATCTCAAAAAGAAATTGACCAAAAAAGAAAAAGGTCAGTGTTGGTATCAATCAAAACAAATCCCAACCAAGGATAGAAGAAAATTCTTCAAAAAAGAACAAAGCAATTAGGACCAAAGTTAAACCAGATCCATAAATCCTCGAACCATTTGAAAACACGCCTACTACTACTGCCTCAAAATAACCCCCACAAAAAATAAAATTATCCAGTAAAACATCCTTACACACTTACCTTGAGATTGTAGGATGTCCATCCCGTGGTTTTGCTCGTGCAAAATAATCTCCCCTTTGAGCTTGACAGAAATAGTAGCCTTCAAATAGCTCCTGAAAATGCACAGCTTTTTGTCAAACTTTCTGCAAGAACATGAGAAACAAATCACCGAAGTCAAAGAGTAGATACGATAAGACAAACTCCTTAGCTGGTGGGCTAGGCATGTCGTACAAGGGCTTGATATGAAACTAGTTAGCGCTTGTGGGGGCGACATGACTTGGTCATAGATTGTTATTTTATCAGCACCACAATGGGAGCCTTTAAAAGAGGGCCAGCACCGTTTAGGTCTAACCTTGGCGCAATTGTCGCTCTTGTACCTTGAAGGAGCACAAAAATTTGGAACGAGGACTAGGCATGGCACAACACGGTATGATAATGCTATTTAACACGGTATGATAATTCTAAATAGCAGCAATCACCATGTTTTTTTTTTTTTCAACTAGCCTTTGGCCCAAGATCCTCCCATAGTTACCAAATTTCATCGTAAGTAGACAACCGCCCATAGGCGCTTATTTATCCACCCATAGGCGATGCCGCTGAGGAAGCACCAAGGGGGGGTTTGAACCCAGGACCTCTTGGTCCTAGGCAAACACCTTCACCACTTGGGCTATCACCTCATTGGCAGCAGCAATCACCATGTTATTCCGCACACCGACTTGCTTTTGGACTCATTATGACTTTTGACGGCACAATCTAAACTTTTCCACCAGTAACTCCAGTTCCAATTCTAGTTCCAAGTCATCTTCCCATTCCAGTTCTCCATCACCGTGGGGGCCTTTCCGCAATGGAATGCTGCGCTCAGGTCCCAGCCCTTTGATCAAACAGAACCAAATGCTCAAGATGCTGAAGCCTCCCAAGTTCAATGGGAAGATGGATGGTGAGGCAGTCACCAATTGATAGCCACACTAGAGGCAGCAGGTGGCTCCAATTGGTTACACTGCACATTGTCCGGACAGCTTTGCCTGATTTCAGCAGCTGACGCAAGAGCCGGGCAATGTAAGTGCCACGTGGCAAGTGATGACATGGAAGTAATGACGTGGCAGGTCGGGCAACAGGCCAACACCATATATGCTGGCCCACCAGCAATAGTGATGCATATATTTACGTATATTGGAAAACTGTCGTAATCATTTGCATTTGCTCAATGCCAGAGCAGTGCTCTTAGAGCATGGGCTAGTCAAGAAGATCTTCAGCAATGTTGAGTTGTGAGTTGACGTCTTCACTCTCAGCCATCCTTTGTACTTGAATTTCAAGCATATTACTTCTTTCTTGCACATAATACAATGCAGTAGTTTTTAGGACTCGTGTGTGTCTTGCATGTGTTGTTCCACGGCACTTTTTTCTCTCTCTCAAAACCCTAGCACATAGGCACAAGTGTTCTACAACAAGAGCCCCATCATCATCAAGAAGCCTTACTTAGACAACACCCAAGGGATTGCAGCTGGTGTATGGCACTCAGCACATAAGAGTGGAATTTCAAAAAATTTCCCAAAGGTTTGTATACTTTCATATACATTGAAAATTTTATTCGCTATTTATACCATGAGAGTAGGCTCTTATTTTTTACCCTGCAACTTGGTAGACATGTTGACAACCCTGACTCAAAACATTGGTAGACACTCTAAGCTTAACCAAGGGTGAGGCGTGCATTCAAAGCCCTGCTTGAGATGACTGTTCTGAGCTTAGAGGCATCGCAGGATGCAACTGGAAGCTTGAAGGACAGATGTTTGGCATGGGGCCAGTTTTCCTGTGGATATGGGAGGACAAATTCTTCAACACATACAACTGTCTACTACTACTTATAGCCAGCTACTATGATCTACTACTTATAGCCAGCTACTACTTATAGCCAGCTACTATGATCTAGGGCTATTGCTCCAGCTTTGTACTAGGAGCTCTTGATCTTGGATGCTAGGGCTAGTTTATATTTCATTTGAACTGAGTGCATGAAGAGCAGGTCACTGGGCATCACTTGTCCACCTCTTTCTGCTGAAAAAGCCACACCTCAACTTCTATCGGTGGAGTTCTCCAGTAAGGGCAACCTGCGGAAAACTGCCCTCTTCTTGTCCATTTCCTTACTCTTTCACATGTTTAATGTTTGTGTATACTCTTAAGAAATTGCATTTTTGTGGCCTTGCCTGGATTAACACTATTTGCGCGCCCTTGGCATGAGCTTTCCGCACCAACCTACACCAACAAGAAGGAGATTAGGAATTGGAACAGTAAAAGAAACACTATAATTTACCATTGAAAGATGTTGGATTTTGCTGTGAATGAAGAAAAAAAAATACAAAACAGAATTTTAGCTCTGAACATTTTGAAATAAAGGGGTACCTTTCCGCATGTTGGACGTTGGTTTCAACATCGTCGGTGCAGGCGAACTGCAGGGAGGCCACGCACACCACGCGCTCCGCCCCCCCCATTCACCTCTTCACAAAATATACACAAGAAAAGCCTGCTTCTGCTTCCTTCCAGCAACGAGAGCTTGCGCGCACATAGACACTGACGGACGCCCGCCCTGCACAGAGTAGACTCTAGAGGGCTGTTTTTCTTGAAATATATTATTATCAATTATATTTGAGCCCACCATAATAAAGTTTTGGATTCCTGAGACCAGAATCTCAAAGGCGTCTTGGTTTTTGTGGTCGCCCAAGACACCTTTCAATATCACATCATTTTTTATATTTAATATAATAACTTTGTTTGAGCAGAACATCCCTCTCTCCCCATGATCCACCCGAGTTCAAGTCCCATCTTTGCTCGTATATGCCCTTGTGTTGCATTCTACCGACTTTAATACCTCTCTCTCTCTCTCTCTCTCCACATGGGCCAAGGAGGCCATGTATCACAAGGACAAGCTTTTGTTCCATAGGATTGTTGACGTGAATATGTAGATCTTAAGTTAACATGCCACATGTGATTATGTAAATCTTAAGCTAGCATTCCACCTAGCTCATATGGACACATCATACACACCATGCACATACGAAGCACATCTAGATCTTTAAGTTAGCATGCCACATCGCACATCTAAACATATCATACACACCATGCACATACCAACATACATATCATGAAGCATGGCTCCATCAGTCATGTTCATGCAATTATCCTTTGTTAATAGCTTATTGTTACTTGTGATCTTTTTAGTTTATGAGCTTTGTAATTCTACATATTTCCTATTTCTTTTTCAGAGTTCCTCTTATAACTGTTTAAATTTATAGGGTCGGGTGGTGGGTAAGAAGACCATTCCTTGCATGATGCAAGTACATGGAGATGGGGTTCTATTTAAAATTATAGGGTCAATGGATGTCAGAAGACCATTCCTTGCATGTAAATACATGTAGATGGGGTTGCATAAATACCAAAACATTAATACCAAATTATAGGGTCAGGTGGATGTCAGAAGGCCATTCCTTGCATGTAAATACATGTAGATGTGGTTGCATTAATACCAAAACATGTTCATGCCTAAATCCATGTTATTAGAGATATATGTAGTGTTGACACTCTCAAGGGTATAAACATATGTTTGAGTTGTATTATATAACCTTCCATAAGATACAAAACTTAATCATTTTTCTAATGCAATGCACACTTTTCAAATGTTTTTGATTCTACATTACATTTTAACTTCATTTTGAATGGTAATTTACTTTTCATGTGACCTAAAGTACTTCAAACATTTTTTCTTAAAGTACTTGAAACAACAATTTATTTATTATATATGGACCAAGTTGCATTAGTAAATATATACAAATTCTATGAGGAAAACTTTATGATTAAAAAAAAGAAAGGAATGACAAGCATTTGTAATAAAATTCTCCATGATAAGCAGGTGTAGAATAAGATAACCTTTATGTCCACATTGATTAACTTTGGGGGATTTGTAGGACGCCCATTGATTAATTTTGGGGGATTTGTAGGACACCCATGCTTAATTTTCCAAGATAAGCACATGTAGAATAAGATAGCCTCTATGTCCGCATCTATTGACTTTGGGATACCCACGCTTGACAATCTGGCAAAACAAACTAACCTATGTTACTTTTTGTATAGTCTTTTAATACTTTTAGATAAATACTCACTTGCACTCTCTTTGTTTAAACTTTATAATTTGCAACTCTTTGGAATGTTTGATTCCTAGAGAGAGAGAGAGAGAGAGAGAGAGAGAGAGAGAGAGAGAGAGATCTTTTAATACTTTTAGATAAACACTCACTTCCACTCTCTTTGTTTAAACTTTATAATTTGAAACTCTTTGGAATGTTTGGTTCCTAGAGAGAGAGAGAGAGAGAGAGAGAGAGAGAGAGAGAGAGAGAGAGAGAGAGATCTATAAATATACAAACTCTTTGAGACCCCTTGATCGATTGTAATAATTATTTTCTAAGCAATTCCCTTTCACACTAAACTACTTTAAGCACTTCTCTTTCATGCTGAATTACTTTTTGAGTAATTCTATTTGTTTATGTCTACTCCTCATGGGCTCTATTATAGGGCATAATAACAATTTTGGTAATGATGAAGATGGTATGGTATTTCTTCTTTGTAAGAGATGGAAGAAGTCCAAGATTAAGAGCATAAAAGGTGTGAGGAAGAGGAGAGACAAGCTAGGCAACCGTTAGTGGTTGGCAGATGCTAGCAGTTATAATAATTAATACACTCATTGCTTAACACTTCCACATGCTCAACCTCTTGGAAATGGAAAATATTGCACACACCAATAGGTGTCTTTTGCAATTCTATGTATGTATTGTGTTTGCATTATTGTGTCATAGTGTGTTTATCTTGTTTTTGTAGGATGTTTTGTCTTGCAAGATACAATTGGATAAAACCATGATGTTTTTAAATAACAATGAAGTATAACATAAACCAAAGCTTTAAGTATTTTCAAGCTTGTATTGGTTGTAATTGGTCTTTCATTGCTATTTTAGGTATCGATATGAGAGAGAGGGAGGAAATGAAAGTCTTGAGCCAAAAGTCAAGCAAAAGAAACAAAAAGAAGTCCTATTAATCATCTATTAGAGCTATAATGCCAAGCATCATATACATCCATTTCAAAAGTGACGTTTTATTTTTGGGCTTTGGTTTGGATTTGCAAAACTCTAAGAGGGACTCTACCCTT
The DNA here is from genome assembly GCF_041138505.1 of Cibotium barometz. NCBI lineage: Eukaryota > Viridiplantae > Streptophyta > Polypodiopsida > Cyatheales > Cibotiaceae > Cibotium > Cibotium barometz. The sequence continues at coordinate 4,512,379 of NC_141058.1, forward strand.
TTCGATACCGTCTCTATGAGTTGCTCAAACTTTAATACATTCATTTCAAAAGTGAGGTTTTATTTTTGGGCTTTGGTTCGAATTTGCAAAATTCTAAGAGGGACTCTACCCTTTCTGATGCTATCTCTCTACGAGTTGCTCAAACTTTGGCTAATTTTGTATTCTTCTTCTTTAGTTACAATAGTTAGTTCTTATTCTTCGTCTTTAGTTACAATAGTTACAATAGAGTTAGTTCTTATTCTTCTTCTTTAGTTACAATAATTACAATAGAGTTAGTTTGTATTCTTCTTCTTTAGTTACAATAGTTACAATAGAGTTAGTTCTTATTCTTCTTCTTTAGTTACAATAGAGTTAGTTCTTATGCGATCCTTATCTTTGCACCTTTAAGCTTGTTCGACTATTGAAGGTGAAAACTGCATGATTACCTTGTCGTGAAGAGTTAGTTCTTATGCGATCCTTATCTTTGCACCTTTAAGCTTGTTCGACTATTGAAGGTGAAAACTGCATGATTACCTTGTCGTGAAACTTTGGCATATGCTAACTCCCACTCGAACATTGGCATGGGCTCTAGCTCATTGGTCATTTAAATGTCCCTTTTCATCTCCATCTTTACACCATCATCCTTTAGGTAAACTACCTATGTGGTTTGCCTTGGTTTATCTTCCTCAATTAAGCTATGATTTTAGACTTGATTTGGTCTCGCAAATCATCCTAGATCACTGTGTTAATGTTTATAACTATTTATATTTTTTTGGGGGGAGAGAGAGATGATGGTATTGACATCCGTAAAGGTCAAGTATGGCCTGTGGAAGAGAGAGAGAGAGATGATGATGGGAACATGCGATTTTTTGATAGTGACTAAACTCGGACTAGCAAGGTTAGTCACTTACATTGTATTTTAATCTATTGAGATAGTGGCTAATCCTAGACCAGCGCAGGGTTAGCTCACATTATGATGTACTTAGTTGATGTTTAAATTTTATGAGTTATGTCTTCATTGAGGATCGTTGCATTTTAGTTGATGTTCATGGTTTATGGATTTTTTTCATTGCACTTTGGCTGTCATGTTTACCCATTATTAAAATTTCCTTTACGGGTGCACCCTTTCATCAAAAATCAACCCCTTCACCCCTAGTTGCCTCCCCTATAGGACGTGCGAGTCTTGGATGCTCAACATCACACCTAGGTGCCAATGATGACTCAGACGTTCAACATCACACCTAGGTGCTAATGATAGCTCATCAACAACAGACCAGCTAGTAGGGAGGAAGTCATAGTCGTCACCAACCAAACCAACACCAACGTTACCATTAGCGTGACATTGAATGTGGAGCTCTAATAGTAAGCTATTAATAGACAATTGCATAAACATATTGTGAAGTGTAGAAGAGAATATATAAGTAGAAGAGAATATATAAGTAGGCAAGGTGTTTCAGGAAGGATTGGAAGTTGGGGAAGTCTTTCATTGATTATGTTCCATGTCCACATATACCACAATAATGGGCATGAAAATATAAATATACTAAACTTGTTGTGAACACAAATTAAGACCAGTTGGAGATGATTTGGTCACCTTTTGATCATAGTAAAAGTGATACCAAAACTCTACCAGAAGCCACCTCACAAAGTGACCTCACCGCCAAACAGATGTGTAGTGGCCTCACCTTTAATGGATGAATGCATCATGAGCCAACGGCTTTCATTGTAATAAACGTTTACAATAGGTAGTACTCAACTGAGCAGAGAGGGACAAAAAGATAGTTCAAGGATAGAAGAGAGGGCTTGTTATTGCAGTTCATGTGAGATAGAAGTGAGTCTGACATTATGCAGTTGGGAGGAATTAGAGAGAGAGAGTAATGCGTTGTGAGCAGTGGGCATGTTACTAGTTTGCTAATGAAATGAGTCTTGTAATAAGGAATGGACTGTGGTCTTTACTAAATGTATTCAAACTATCTGCACATTGAGCTCTATATATGTAATACCCTAAGTATAACCATATACATCTTGTGGATTGGATTTTAATATTGTGAGCTTCAATTATGCATTGTTGTGGGCATGTAGATGAGCACTGTAGTTCACATATCCAAGTCTTCCTTGCACTATGAATAGTAGTAGTTACTCTTGACTCGTATTCGAACTCATTCTAGATAGTCCTCTGACTCATTTAGACAAACCTCTAGAATGTATCTAGTTTATGCATGCCGGCACATTTTGCCCACTTATGGCATTGAGCACAAGTGGATAGCTTAGCTAGATGATGCCGGCTAGGTGGTCTGGAATCACTGCAGTGTTAGGTCTTGACCGAACATTAACACTTTTGGTGGTCATTTCATGTTGGGGATATCTAACTCATGGGAACTAACTAGCTGGGGATATATATAACATGTGGGAAAACTGACTGTTAGGAATCTAGGAAGATCTGGGAATTTAGAAGTGCCAGAGAAACCTACATAGGAAAGGCAGAGCTGAGTGGAGTGGTCTAATCATGTCTTGGGAGTAGTAAAACTAGAGTAGGAAAGGCAAAGCTGAGTGGAGTGGTCTAATCATGTCTTGGGAGTAGTAAAACTAGAGTAAGAATACCTTAGCAAGATGAAGCTCAATATCACTCTAGATCTATTCTTGAACTTGGTGCCTAACAACATCTAAAATTTGCTCCAAAAAATAGTGCCCAACAAGAGAAGCTGATGGAACTTACAAGGTTTGATGCTAAAGCCTCAGATATAGACATTAGGAGTTTGGAGAAGGTACAGGATTGCAACACAACAGTTCTTAAAGTGACAAAATATAAGAAGATAATTGGTGTCCCAAGTAATCCTGGATGGAGGATCTAGTGTTAACATATTATCGGGTAGCCTAGAAAAGAAGTTAGGAGTCACAACAATGCAACCAATCCCATGCCAAATCAGGATGGCATACCAAAGGAGAGTCCAAGCAATTGGCATTGTTCGAGGATAAGAGATTGAGATATTGGGATGTACATTCCTTATGGACCGTCCTAAAGATGATAGAATATATCAAGAGCCTATCACATGATGTTGGAAGGTCATGGCTCAAAGTGGATGTGAAATGGATTATCCTGTCGTATGATCCAAAAATCCTGACAATACAACCAAAAAACTACCAAGAAGAAATAAAAGAAGAAGAACCAAGAACACTAGAGGATGGCAAGACGAGCCATTAGATTAGAATAATAATTGCATTCAAACAATAGGGGATGTAAAGGGGGAAAGGGCACACTATCAGGGATGCAGTGATGACAGAGATCAATCTGGGTGGTGTGATCATGAGCCTTGCATGGTCAAATTCAATGCCAAATTAACAAAGTATGAAAAAAGAACTTCAGAAATTGTTAAGTTCATCTCACTTTCTTAACATGGTATAAGAGCAAGGTTTAGATAAGCGTATATTGGGTATTTTTATTTTTAGAATGTTGATTTATCATGGTTAGTGTATAGATAAAAATTTATGGCACACTCATTATTTTGTGGAGGCTACATCATTTGGAATGCTGAGAACAAGGGGGAGCTACCGCCATCAACAATTTCACAGAGTTGCTGACTGAAAATAGTATTTTCTAGTATGGTTCAAGTTCAATGTTATATTGTTTGGTTGCAGTTTATGTTAAGATGCCCATGGATTTGGGCAAGTTGGAGGGTGCTTCAATGGGAAGCACTATGTTGCTGCAAATTATTGGTCGTTGTTTTTGATGCTAATAAAGGGGCGAGCATATGGTGAATACTTCATGGAAGAAAGCACAAAGGAGTGCATAAATGGGTGCACAAATGAAAGCTTAGACAGCACACGCTTATGAAAAGAGAGTGGACTCTCTCTAATAACAAGCAGCAATGGTATAGGCGATAGTGTCCGTAAGAGCCTTGGTAGAAAGGCAAAGGATGCCTCAATTGGGGGGCAATCTTGCAGCATGGATTAAAAGCTCTATGGATGAGCTTATGCAACCAACAACCATGGAAAAGCTTATGAAAGCTTTGAAAAGCCTCAATAGATAGATGAAGATTTATAGCAAAGATAAGTCTAGAGAAAGCCTCAATAGATAGATATATAGGCATTGAATTCAGGGAAGGGAGCAATGAGCATAAGCACAAGAGCACACAAGCGTGGACATGATTAATCAGGCTCAGCACGCCAAGGGGACCAAGGCGCCCACTGGGAAGTTTGCCAACCTGTAGGAGGCACTGTGGTGAGCAACACCAGAGGTAATTAGCCCATGGTTTTAGAGAAGGAAATTATCTCATAGTCCATAGAAACCTCACGTCGGTGTGTTGAAATGACCAAGGAAAGGCGACACTATCATACAGTCGCACAGAGAACGAACAGATGATCCAGAGAGATCATAGAGTGCAGCATCAAATTCGAACGCTGTTCAGAGGAGGCAGTAGCGTAGTTGTAAGGCGGTGACCTCTAGTGCACAATACCAAGAAACATGGGAAGAGCATGACTTGTGGACGGTTGAGCAGCCAATTTGCCTTTTTTTTTAAAAAAAAATAAAGAAGAAGAAGAAGAAGAACCGGTATCACAGAAAGGGATCATTCCATCATACAGAGAGAGCAACGACGGGCATAGAGAGCAAGAGATTATGTAGGAGATCCCCACGGCAGCAAGAATGGGCTGCTCATGCTATTGTTTCAAAAAAAATAATAAGATTGGGTTTCAAACCCTAAGGTATAGAAGTCCCTGCACGCCTAACCACATGTCCTTATTTTAGCCCCATTCACACAGTTTATAGTTGAGTTTATGGGTATTTTGATTTGAAAAGAATTTGGTTTCATGTTACAGGCATGCAATTTGGTCAAGGTATACGTGTTTTTTATACACGTAATTTTCAAATTCCCTTCATAGCCTTGAAATATCAGACAAATATCGGGTTCACAGAAGTTGTGGTGTTTTTTATCACATTTGACGGGTGCCCTGGCCTTGCCTTGATGCATAAAAAGGATTGTATTTTCTCACCTGGAATATGAGGGTCCCCTATCTGAGCCCGTGGGTGATCGAAATGGTTTGTAATGTGGTGTGCATTGAGTTGTGCATGCATGGACGATGCACTTTATGGGTTGGTTCCTTTTCCTTTTCCTTTATGGGTTGGTTCCTCTTCCTAAGCACATGGATGTCCAAAAACTGATTGGGTGGCTCTGCCTAAGCAAAATGGTGCTCAAAACAGACTTGAGGTGTCTAGGTTGGCTAGACACATGCACACACACTTGTTGAACACTCCAATTTTGCATTGAGGGACAGTGTTGAGATTGGCAATGCCAAATTGTTGGAGGTGAGTCAAATTGGTTAGAGAGATGGTTAGTTCACACATCTGATTTTACATTGAGGAGGGGTGTTGAAATGTGCAATGTAAAATAAAGCTTGGGTTATTTGGTCGAGTGTGTGAACGCAACTAGCAACTAGCAACATTCTAGAGGATGGTTCAAGAAACCTTCTATGAGTATCTGACCACCTTCATGAGATTCTTGTGGATGATTTCAATGTGTTTGGGAAAAAGCAGATCATCTTCATCACCTTACACTATGCCTTGAAAAATGTAGAGAGACGAGGCTCAACCCAGTACAGATCACCTTCATCACCTTACACTATGCCTTGAAAGCTAAGTGTGCTTTTGCAATTATGAGTATCCTTGATAGAACACATAGTGTGAGTAAGATGGATCACCATCCAAGGTGAAAGCTATTATAAAGCTATAAGAACCAAGAAATTGAATTAGCTAGATTCCTAGGGTAGATCAAATGGCATAGTGCATTCATGGATTTTTGGCTAATGTGGCGACACCTTTATATTACTTGATTATGAAGGATGCAGAGTATGTCTAATCTAGAGGGTGTCAAAAAGCATTCCAAAATCTAAAGAAAATGATATCTTCTACACCCATACTTCAAATAGCCCAACTTTAACCTTCTTATGGCTCACCTTAACCCCCCTTGAAACACATCCCCAATAAGAGATTACCTGGTGAACTGCAACAATCATTGAGGATCTTTCCAATGGTTGAGCTCGTAACCCTTGAGGTCTCCAAGCTCTACAACTCTTTGAGAAGCAATTCCACCGCGCCTCCCACGAGCGTTGTCACACCGCTGCGTTGCACTACGGGTACTCGTCCCTCCTCTCACCTCACTTCACTCACACACACTCACTAGCATGCATTAGGGAGAGAGATTAGCAAGAGGATTAGCAAGACTCCATTGCACAATGGGAGAGTATGTTGTATTATGAGAGATATTCACTTATATACATGGCTATAAGTGTTCACACTCACTTAAACTGTGGCCGACCGGGCACTTTAGGCTCATAAGAGGCCTAATGCTATTACAATGACTACTCTCATAATATATCCATGAATTACATCACTTAGGACTTCATCCTAACTTGCTACCACACGCTCTTGAAGCGGGAATTGCCATAGATACTCCGTCACACCATTATGCGCGCGCGTCCAAGTTGTAGCTTTGGACACTATTGCTTCATATCTTGAATGTATGACCCTTTGGTGTATCTACCTTGACTCCTTGATGTAAGATAATGGTGGTAGCTCTTGTTAACCCTAGGAATGGGTTAACACATGCCTTTTTGGATGCTTCAGATATGGCATGTGTCGAGTGATGTAGGAAGTACAAGAAGGTTGGTTTCGACCAATATATTATGTAAGCATAAGGTTGTTCAAAGCAGAATAAATTATTACACCACAAAAAGAAATCATTTTCATTAAAAAGTTTAGGCACTTTCTATTGGGGAATGATTTTGAGTTTCATGTGGACCACAAGGCACTCGTGTATATGATGAATAAACCTGATCTTGCATGAAAGTTAGCATGATAGATGTTGTTGGTTGTAGGAGTTTAACTTCACCGTCAACCAGTAATCAACACATGCAGTAGTGGATTTCTTGTCTAGGTTGGAGTCTAGAGAAGCTCCATTAGACGTCGAAGATGACGTTTTAGATGCATAGCTATTTGTGGTAGATGGTGAAAAGGTGAACTCGTATAAAGAAATGATACAATTCTTGACTGGCTTATATATGTCAAGGGACTAAAGGAAAAAGCTAACCCGTAGCAGTATGTCATTCATGGTGATAGTAGCTAGGTAACTTTACAAGATGGGCATTGATCAAATCTCGAAAGATATGTCCTAGAGCATGAACAACAAGCTATGCTGGTAGAAGCACACCAAGGAGTTAGTAGAGGACAATTTTAAGGAGAAATCACAAGAACAAAAGTGTTCTAAGAAGTAGGACTATGGTAGTCAACAACAATCAAGATGCTCATACCTTTGCAAAAGAATGCGACATGTGTTAAAGGATAGGACAACCGAATGCTTTTTCAAACAAATTGCCACACAATCCAAGTTGCGTCTTGAGCCATTCTAGAAACGTGGCCTAGACTTTATAGGTCCATTCAAACCAACCAACCAAAGAACATGCAAGTATATTGTGGTGGCAAATGAACTATTCCACAAAGGGAATGGAATCAAAGGCATTGAAAGACTGTAAAGAATATGTATCCAAATTCCTATATGAATTGATCATGATAAGATTTGGATGTCCGAATGAGCTTGTACGTGACCAAGGGACTCATTTCTTGAATGAGGTAATCAAGAAATTGATAGAGCGCACATGATGATATATAAGAAGTTAATAGTATATTATCCACATGCTAATGGTCAAGTAGAGTCCATTGTTCATGTCAAAGAACCTTCTTGCCCAATTGCAAGGAATCATAGGATAGTTGCCAAACCACTTATCTTGGATCGTGGAAATCCCGTTAGGAGAGGCAAAAGAGTCTAAAAGGTGTGTCAATCCCTCTTGTTGAAACCCTTCCTGTAATCTCAATCCTCTAAGTTAATCGTTTCCATGGCTAGAAATCTTAACCACTCTCCACTCCACTAAGGTAAGAGCACAAGAGAAGAAGAAAGCTTCACACAAAGAAATGATTAAATTCTCCCTATTTGCATTATCAAAAGTTGTATATATACACATGGGATTTTCCTGATCACCCAACTTGCCTACCCCTGTTCATATATACAAGCCTGATGCTGGCTAGGAAATTGTTAGGGCCGATTGCCTACCTCTATCATACATACAAGCCTCTTGGTGGCTAGGTAGTTGCTACATTGTTAGGGCCAATTGCCTACCTCTATTCATACACACAAGCCTTATGGTGGCTAGGCAATTGCTACATTGTTACGGCACATGACCATACATAATGTGAAATATTCTTAGGCTAGCGGCGGGGATTTCCTAATGTACGAAAGGTGTGAACAACCCCCTACCTAGTCTTTCTTCCATCCTCAAAAGCTATGAGGAATGGTCTTCGTCAATGGTGGCATCTTCTTGTTGCATCTTCGCAAAGACCTCAGTATGTGGAAGTGTTACACTACCTTAAGCATTGGAGTGGCTTTCCATTTTTTTTGGGTGAACAAAAAGTTGTATCTAGACACTCGGATGAACTTGGAGGAAAACATATCTTTAAAAGCTCGCATCTTGAAGGCTTCCAAGAATTGGATGCGAATGAGCAACCCATATATTTATCGTAGAGTGGGCCTAATGCTAATGTCAAAGGCGAGGCCTTACACATGGGATTCATTGTATGCTGGCCTTCTCAGAGGAAAATCTTGATGGTGTCCAAGAACTAATGAATACTTGGATGGCTATGTTGACGGGGACCTCTTGATAGGACATGATCAACCATATGATCTGCCTAGACATTCGATTCTCTATTGGGGTCATGCTAAAAGGTGGGGGATTGAACTCTAGGAAGTTGAGGAGTAATGGATTGATCTTCTTTTTTGTTTCATACTCTTTCCATCACATAAACATGTGCAGTGGCATGTACATGGGATTGCTCCTTTGGTTTACAAGCACGACGCAATACATTTCCCAATAGTCTAGGTTCCTTAGGTAGCGGAGCTACCATCTCGGTTGATTCTTCATCTTAGCACTATTGACTGCTATGTCATTTGTTGCTGGCCTCCTCTTTCTTCTACTGGGACCTTTTGTAGCCACTCCTTGAAAGGTCTCTCTAGGTATAGCCACATTAGCGAACCTCAAGTCTGTGCATGGAAAATGTATGGATTCTCTACACGAAAGGTTCTTCATCACTAGACTATAAATGATACCATCATAATCTCATATCACTGGTAGGTGTGATGTCACATGGGATGTCCTCTATCAACCTTTCTTCTACTTCAAAAAACAGGTTAGGTGTGATGTCCTCTATCAGCCTTTCTTCTACTTCAAAAAACAGGTTAGGGGGGTTGAAATATCCTGAGAGGTAGTCTCTCACCCATTGAGGCATGGTTCTCTAATCATCAGGAGGCGAGACTCACCCTTGCATCCATCCATTGAGGCATGGTTCTCTGATCAGGAGGAGGAGCGACATCACCCTCTTCTAGTAGTGGCGTCTAGGCTTCTTGCGGTTGTGGTGGCTCATCAAAGGGCTTGTTTTTTAGATCTAGGAAGTCTGCCTTCTAGGGGCCCTCTCCTTGTTCTTTATCAACTCCATCATTTGTTGTTTTTTCTTCGGTGATGAAGGTCACTCCCTATCCCCTTCTTTGGTGTCCTTATCTATGCCCTCAATGTCTTTGCCTACCGAGCCCTTGAGTTCTAGTCCTCCCGACTTGTGGTACTTATCAAAGTAATCCTTCTTGTCATTAGTGAAGTCTAGGGCCTCATCACCCTCCATCTTATCGAAGGTGGGATAGGCAGCATGTGTGGTGATAAAGAAGAAGGCATGCATTGGTTGCCTTTTGCTATTCAATTTGGTCGGTGATCCGATGGTAGAGGACTATGATGTTGATTGGGTTACCAGCCACCAATGGACTATCTTGGATAGCTTTGTAAGTTGTTCGCATGAGAGCATGGCCTTCTCCATGCCTTCTCCATGCACATATTATTTTGCATGGTCCATTGTATCATTGCCCAAGGTAGCATGCTTAGCAAAACTATTCGACATTTAGCAATATCTGCTCTACATTTCCCTTTGCACATGGGTTGTTTAGTAAAGAGCATCAAGCTTGGTAGTTTGCAACAATTGGATGTACCTTTTGGATATAAATGTTAGTTGGTTGATCAAGGCAGATGTCTCCTTTGAAAATAATCATGTTTACTAGATTCCATCGGCACTTTGTGGCATAGCTCTATAAAAATTGGAGGGAGAATAGTCCAAGGCATATCCTTGATAGAGATAAACATGAGAGATACTACCTAGAGAGCCAAATGGAGATACTGGGCTTGGTTGTGGTGTTGCACCACCAAGGTGGGAAAATTGACAACCACATCTAGGATAGATAAGCTAATCTTTTTCTACATTAGCTTATGTCAAATCTGTAGAGTTCAGGCTCTCTCTTTCTCAAGTTCTTGCTACTACAACACTTTGATTATGGCACCTTTCTTTTTTAGTTTCATTGCATTTGAAGGCTCACTATTGCAAGTCGGTTCACATAATTATTTTATTCGAATTTGACCAATGCATTGAGGATTGACTCCCTTTCTTTCTGTAAGGTGCATATTTGCTGAGGAAGGACTGATTTGCAAGAAGTTGGGAGGAAATTTTGTCCATTTTGGTCTCATGCTGCAAAAAGCATTTTGAAATGAGCCCTTTCCATGTCCCAAATTGTGGTAGGTAAAGCATCCCTAGATCCCATGAGCTCATATTTTTGAGCCTTCAGCTGCTTGATATGTTCTTGTAGATGGGAAATTGTTGTTATGGGCATTCTTTGTAGCCTTACTAGGCTTACATCACATACATTTGCAAGAGTTATGCAACATAGTGTTGGATTAGCTCGATACACCCAGTTTGGATGTCCAAATGTCCTTGAGTAATTAAACATTGGCTCTCAAAGGTAGCTCTTATGGCATATGCATCTCTAGTTTTCCATTTGACTGTTTGCTTAGCATTTAGGGATAGTGGTCCCACCAAACATGTCACTAGGGATAGTGGTCCCACCAAACATGTCACTAGAGATAGTGGCATAGTGCCTTTTAGCACTTCAGTTTCTTTAGCTGTGGCTTCCTTTTCGTAGTGGAAACCAGGCCTCATTGTCTATAGCACATGCTCTTTTTCCTTGCTCTTCACTTGGGGCTATGACTTTGGAGAAGTTGTTCTTTCTAAGTCAATGTATGATCCTAAGGTGAATGCCTTTGAGCATGAGTTTGTGCTTTTGGCCTTTGGCTCCAGGGGGTCTTTCTGTAGTCTCTTTCACTCTTGGCTTCTTTATGGGTGGGGGAGTTGGCCTTGGGGAATCTGCATCCTTCTTGTTTGGATTTTTAGGGTTTTAGTGGATTGTTGGTTCTCTACTGGCCTTTCCATAGGCTCTAGGGCTTGAGTAGATGATTCTTGTGAGTAGAACTCCTACACCAAGGTATTGGCTTCTAGAGCTTCTCAATCTTTCTGTACACATGATCTGTAAAGTTTTAAACTAAAGCCTTGGCATCTTGTTGTTCATAATCCCTATAAAGCTTTAGGAGTACCCCATAGTCAACATTAGTGAGCCTATTTATAAAAGAAAAAGTAAATGCATATGGCCTTGCGAGGTTTGATGAGGTATTGCAGTCTTACGTTAGTCTAGGGGGGCTTTGTGATTTTGGTGTGGCCAAACATAGGTGTTCTCTCTACTTCATATGTATTATGTTTAAACCACACATGGCCGACTTGCGACAATCTAAGGGCATTCTATACGGCTTCCATGGTCAGCATAATTAGCCTAGTTTGGCTCAGTTTTTCCTCAGAAACACCTATTCTTAAGATGATTGGTGCAATATTGTTGAAATATACAAGTGAATAGGGTGTGTGTGGGAACAAGCTCTTGGATAGAGGCTGTAAAAGAGGAGATGTAATTGTGAAAGAACCTGTGAAAAGGTTAGAAGAATCTACTGGGAGAGAATAATGGGTAGCATGAGGGAATTTAGGAGTGTGGAGTTATTCTGGGAGAGAATCAGGGAAAAGAGAAGAGGTGGAGATATTCAGGGAGTGAATCATGGAGAAATCAATGGGATTTGATGCTTGATGTAAACTCTATAAATTGAGGCATAGCCCTAATGAGAATTTGCTGGTTTTTGAGTATCCATGCCTACATTAATCTATTTGCTAATTATTCACTAATTATGTCTTAATCACTTGCTAATCACTTTGTTAATTATGTTGATTCTAGTGTTTGATCCACCATAGCTCATCATTATGCTCAAATTTCAACATGGTATCAGAGCCATGCCTAGAATCAACCAGATTTATGAGCCCATTAGTGAATTAATTAGGATTAGTAGGTAATTAGCAAAAAATCAATTTTTTAGTGAGTTTTCACTTCTCCCCTTCACCCCCATCCAGTGGAGGGTCTCTAGCACCTTGCACACATAAAATTAGGGCACAAGCTTTATACACAAGCTAGCTAACATCCCTAGCTTCAAGCCCATCTACTCCACGCAGCAAACCGCCAGCGGCGGAAGCAGCGAATTTTCGCTAATTAGCAGGCGCCGTTTTTCTAAAGGAAACTGCAGATCTTGAGCTCATCAGTTCAAATATTTCTAATTCCTCTTAGCCCAAGGGGTAATCAAGCATGCTCTACAAGCTGGTGAAGACAGAAATCAATTTCATCAAGTCTACAGTGAGATCCAAGCTCTTCATCAAATCTGCACAGCAGGTGACTTTGGTAAAACAGAGATTAAGCTTTCATTATTTGGTCAAATCTTGTGTTTCTTGGCTTAATCCTCTACTAGACTCATTGCTATTGATGCCTTTGAAAGCATTTGAGCTCATTTGAAGTGGAAGGCAGCAGCTCTGGGCTCCCCGCATACTCTGTTTTTTGCACACAAACCAGAGCATTAATTTGCTAATCAGTGATTAATCAGTGCTAATCACTGTATTTTGGTGCAATTGAGGGTTCAAATTAACCATTAGGTATCTGATACAGATCCCTATAACTTCAGATTTCAAATCGGAGTTGGTTTGATACTCCAACCATCCCGTACAAATTGGTTACCCTTAATTTAATGTAATTTCTGGTGATTTTATGCTGATAAAATTGTTGTAATCATCTATTAAACACCAGATTGAGTTGTAAAAGGGTAGACACTGCCCTTGAATCTTGAATTTGGATCAAGAGGTAAGACCCCCTTCACATCACCATGAATTCAGCACAGGAAATAGCCAAATTTAATGGGGAACAGTTTTATACATGGCAGACAAAAACCATGTATTTGCTGATGAGGAAAAATCTGTGGGGATTAGTTGAAGGGAGAGATGAATGCCCAGAGAGAGGAGAAAATGAGTGGAAGAGTAGGAATGAAAAAGCATTGGGGCTTATTGCACTCAGTTTAAATGATGATGAAATCATTCATCACATCACAGGGATACAGTGGGCAAAAGATGCATGGGATGAAAATAAATTATTTGGTACACAAGCAAAAAATTCCAAGATAAATCTATTAATGCAATTCTACAAATTGGACATGAAGGAAAGTGAACCTTTAATCACACACTTGAACAAATATAAAAGCATTAAGCAACAGCTGGCAGCTATTGGCAAAAAGATAGAAGATGATGAAGCATTAGCTGTACTTTTGAAGGGTGTGGACAAAGGAGATTATGAAAACATTGTAGCAACACTAAAGAATGTACCTGAATTGAAGATACATGAGATAGAAGCAGCTCTACTGGAGCAAGAGAGCAGAGGCAAAGAGAAGAAAGAGCTCGACTCAACAGCAGGAGAGGAAAAAGCATTCTTCACCCGAGGAGGATTCTCTCGAGGATGAGGACGAGGAAGAGGCAGAGTAGGAGGGAGGACCTTCACTTGCCACAAATGTGGAAAGCCAGGACACATGGCGAGAGACTGCTACAGCAAACCCAGTGAAGAAGGAACGACATCGGCAAACTTCATGGAGGCTCCAACAGAAGTGGAGTCGGATCATCTTTTCTGAGAGAGAGAAAGAGAGAGAGAGAGACCCCACAACCCAATGTAACCTGCCCCAATAAAGTAAAACCACCTCTGAGCCACCGATGATGTAGGCCAAGTGGTAGATGTATGTGTGAGCACTTTAGTCAAGGTCGCGGGCACTTATAGTAGCCTTGGACACATAGAGAGAGAGAGTGTCAAGGACTATGGAGTTTAGGGACTTGAGGCACTGGTCGCGGGCTATCAAGTAAGAGGGAAACTTGATACAGGGTCCAAGTGTGTTAGGATTATTCACTTGAGGGGAGGTGTTGAAATATACAAGTGAATAGGGTGTGTGTGGGAACAAGCTCTTGGATAGAGGCTGTAAAAGAGGAGATGTAATTGTGAAAGAACCTGTGAAAAGGTTAGAAGAATCTACTGGGAGAGAATAATGGGTAGCATGAGGGAATTTAGGAGTGTGGAGTTATTCTGGGAGAGAATCAGGGAAAAGAGAAGAGGTGGAGAGAATCAGGCAAGAGGTGGAGATATTCAGGGAGTGAATCATGGAGAAATCAATGGGATTTGATGCTTGATGTAAACTCTATAAATTGAGGCATAGCCCTAATGAGAATTTGCTGGTTTTTGAGTATCCATGCCTACATTAATCTATTTGCTAATTATTCACTAATTATGTCTTAATCACTTACTAATCACTTTGTTAATTATGTTGATTCTAGTGTTTGATCCACCATAGCTCATCATTATGCTCAAATTTCAACAAATATCTCATTGTTTCTTGTTCAAGGTTGTTGTTATGGAGCTATACTTGACACCTATTTTGGAGAATCCCATCATAAAAGCTAGGTCTAGCTCTTCCTCCATGGTTTATTTCTCTGGGTCCTCTAGCATTTTAAACCATAGCAAAGGATTGCTCTCCAAGGTTAAGCAAAACACATCAATCTTTGTTCTATGAAATTGGTCAACCTTTCTGTTATATAGACCTGCTTAAAAGTAGCCAAGTCTATTTTGGAGAATCCCATTGTAAATTCTGGCTCTAGTTCTTCTATGGTTTCTCGTTTATGAGTCCTCTAGCATTTGAAACTAGAGCAAATCATTTCTCTCCAAGGTTAAGCCAAACACATCAATCTTTGTTCTATGATTGGTTAACCTTTTTGTTATAGACTTGCTTAAAAGTGACCGAATGCTGTAGGGATCCCCCATTCCATCAAACTTGGATCTTGGCTATGAGACCTAGGATGACTATAGTGTGCTTCCTCTCTCACCCACACCTTATGGGTTTGACTACTCCCAAAATGGCTTCTGTAGTTCTCCTCATTTCATGGGCTATATGAGTTTTGGCCCTTGTTTCAGTTGATTCTACTATTGGCTCGGGAGCCATTGTGTCCATGTGCCTAGGTTCAACTCTGGGCAATATCCGAGCATACGATGGTCCCGCATAGCCATAGGCTGGTGCCACAAAAGATGCTCCTCTTAGTTGCTCAGAAGGTACAAATCCTAAATGCATCATTGGGTATCCATATACCGGTTCAATTAGGTTTACAAACCTGGTTCTTTCTTGGATTGGTACTACTAGTTCAACTAGGTTTACTAACTTGGTTCTTTCTAAAGGTGTAGTTTCTTGCCTAAGAGTTCTCATACTAGCAGAAGCTAGATGTTCCTACCTAGAAGCCTGACTTTGGCTTTGGGTGGTTTCCCTAGTGGAATAGAATGAAAATTCTCCTCTCGCACGCCCACAAAGATTATTGGTCTTCAAGCAATTTCCTCAAGAGAAGTCCTCACTTCTCCTGGCCATGAAGTTCTATGCTCTCGGTCTACATTAGATGGAAAGAATCCCCCTACCTGGATCTTTTTGTACTCATTTCTTCAGCTGCTCTTGAGATGTGTTACCATCCTCATCTTTATACATAGTTTGGTCACTAGTTGGATAATAACACCAATTGACTAAGAGTACATCAAGAAACTTATGGTTTCCCTCCACATCCCACTATATAATGGGTGATGATAAAAAGGTTTCCATGGGCATCCTCATATAGGCCTATATTGCCTTAATTGGCTTGTACTCTCCTTAGAAACAATATATCTATTACATCTAGATGTTGATCCTCAAACAAGCTCCATGCGAGCTCTATGAGGTCCTTTTGCTGTGCCCCACTTGGAACACCAAACAATCTGATACAGGAGGAGTTTTGTGTGGGGATAATATACATGTTTCCTTTTGTATCTACTTAGAATTCATGTCCATCATGTGAAGGGATGATAACTTTTGGGTTATCCAAGGTCTCTAGCTCATGACCTAGCACCTAGCAAATGACAGAAGTGACCATCCAAGAGCACCCCATTATCCAAGGTCTCTAGCTCATGACCTGGCACACTTGGTTATGCCATAAGTGACCATCCAAGAGCTCCCCATTATGGTCAATGTAGACTAGGGCTTTTGTAGTCTTGTGATAACCGTAGTGTTGTAGCACATATGCTTCACTAGCTAATTGAGTTTGGCTCGCTCACTTGCATTCTCACTAAATAGCTCGTCTCTCTCCAATTTTGTAACATGAGCCCTTTTAGCCCTTCTTGATGATTCATCATAATGAATACCTGATGCTCACTAGACTCCATTCTAACTAATAGAATCTCTTCTGGGTTTATAACCTCAATTATGATCTACTCTCTTTCGTTGGTTTGCTTTCAAGATTGAGTGTAGCGCGATCAGGAGGTCAACTCTACACATGGTCCAATACCACTTCCTAAAGTCGATGATTTGATATGTGAACTAGTTATGCTTTATCTTAGCTTGACACTATAAGGTCTCCCTAATAATATAGGATAAGATCCAAAGATTCTTCCATTGTCTTTTTTAAAGCAAAATAAAAAAGCTATATTCAGATGATTGCATACGGTATCCACACAACCCATTATTATGTATAGTTCATCGAGCATAATTATGCTAGATAAGAAAGGAAAACATACATGACTATCAAAAAGATAATAGTAGCTAAAACATCCACCAAAATGATAAGGAGACTAACTACTTGCAATTAAAGAAACATAACTAGAAAAATGAAACATAAATTAGCTAAATTATAATTTAACTTGCAATTTAAGAAAAATAGTCAGAAAAATGAAACTTGTAATTTACATATTAAATCGTCAAATAGACCAACTATGTTAAAAAGAAATGGTGTGAGCTTAGCTATTGAATGAATCAAGTAATGCACAAGATCATCACATAAACAATCTCACACCATTAAAGCAACACATGCCACCACTTAGATGTTAATCAAGTGTAACAAATGAGCAATGGAGTATACTCAAGGTCACCACAAACACATCACATAGGTAAATACCAATGAAGAGAGCAAAGAGAAAGTATTTCCATAAAGGACCACTTAGTATATTGATCACTAATAAGCAAGTACACAAAGCATGGGCACTATAATCTCCACTTAGATATCAATAGCTCTCTAATGTTGTGTGAGGAGTAACCCCTGAATTTATAGGCTCATGAGAGGGAGGTGCCTAAAGCCCTTGATTCTCTCCACCTCCCTATGATTTCTCACCTAACTCACCTAAAAGGTGATGCCTCAATCAAAGGGAGATAACTACTAGACCTACACCTAGTTACTCTAATAATTGAGCCTTCTAACCTTAGAACAAACCATTCTAAGGTATCACTAAGGAAACACACTAAGAATGGATGCTAAATCACATATTTCTAACACCCTCCCTTGATCAAGCATCCATACCATGGGTATACTTGGATCAACTCTATCACTAAGATAAGAAAGCACTAAGATAACAAAATTTGCCCCATGGGCTATAAGATATCATACAAACTGCTAGAACAATGAGTTGGAGAAGTTTGCCTCCTCCTTCTCTGGTTGCTTGGCTTTGTCCTTCTCTTTCTCTTCTTTATCCTTCTTCCTCTTGTAGCAATCCTTAATGACGTGGCCCTTGTTTTTGCAATAGTAGCATGTCCAAGGAGCCTTGGTCTTCTTTTCTTTGGCTGTAGTTGAGTAGGCATGCTCCATTGGAACTGAAGGAGCTGAAGCTTTGGAAGCCTCCATGCGAGTTTCCTCTAGAATGAGGGCAGAAGTTACTAAGGTTAATGTATGATTGTTTTGATTGGCTATGACAAAGACACACTGCTCAATCATAGCAAGGAGGCATGCCGGAAAGCAACACATAGATGGCCTCCTTCTCATCAATAGTCACACCTGCACCACTGAGTTAGTCAATCATATAACGGATATCATTTACATGAGTAGCAATATTGGTTTTATCATCCTTTTCCATCCTATAAATCTTCTTCCTTAAGAAGAATCTAGGAGCTGCATTTGTTTGCCCAAAGATAAAGTTGAGTCGAAGCCATGCTTCATTTGAAGTCTTTGCAGAGCTGACTTGATGAATCTGGCTATCACCAAGC
Source organism: Cibotium barometz (assembly GCF_041138505.1). NCBI lineage: Eukaryota > Viridiplantae > Streptophyta > Polypodiopsida > Cyatheales > Cibotiaceae > Cibotium > Cibotium barometz. The sequence continues at coordinate 4,530,697 of NC_141058.1, forward strand.
CCACAAATGATGAGGAAAAATGCCTTTGAGGCTAAAGTGGTCCTCTTAGAGATGAGATTTGGATCTCAACTTGGTCTTTTCTCAGTTCCATTTACCACTCCCACATGTCTTTCTCAATCAGACACATTTGCATTTTGATGCACCAAGTGTGGTACTTGGAGCCATCAAATTTGTCGGTTTTTTCAAACATTTTCCCCACCATGGTTGCCATGGTACTTAACCTAGCACTCACACACACAATGTTACACAAACAAGCCACTCCCACATGTCTTTCTCAATCAGACACATTTGCATTTTGATGCACCAAGTGTGGTACTTGGAGCCATCAAATTTGTCGGTTTTTTCAAACATTTTCCCCACCATGGTTGCCATGGTACTTAACCTAGCACTCACACACACAATGTTACACAAACAAGGAAGTCCTTTATAGCTCTAGGACTTTACAATGGAGCTTGGCTTTTCACCTAGAAATTCTTTTACTCAAGTATCCCTTCACCAAATAAGCGAAGATGTGTACACATAAACTTTGACCACTCCAGGTAGTAATGTGGCTTTGCTTTAATCTTGAAATTGGTCTTTTAACCTTTGGCTAATGCAATTTGAGCTTTGGTTTTAGTGTGTAAATACCTTGGCATTTGGCTAACACACCACACACTTGAACCCTTTAACCCTTTCACTAAGAAATGCAAGATGAGATGTGCTCTTTATAGTGCTAGAGCATGTACATTATGTTTTTCACAAAGGATGCATGTGTAATGCTATTCTCCCACAAGGATGAAAACAATACCAAGAGTGTGATAATCCCCTTTATCACAAGATAAATATGAAGGACCTTGAAAACTTAGAGCTTTAGAAAAAAATCACAAAGAAATTTTTGAACAAATACTTTCCCTCCTATAATGAAGGAGGAAAGTACATGATGATGGAGATCAGCATTCTCCTTCAATCATGGCCAGTTTTCCTCACGGTTTGCTGCAAAAGAGTCACCCAGAGCTGTGCCAAAGTATTAGCCAAACAATTGTTTTGATTAACCACTCATAAAAGGCTGATTTGAGTAGTGATTACACTTGGTTCTCTATAGAAGGCTTTGTCTGGCCCTGTTGTTGCTGGAATTGGAACAGTATATGCTTAAGATTGTCGATTGTAGGCCATTTTGCTACTAAGCCGACTTGCCACAGAATGTTCTACACAAGCTCACAAGGAATGCTTGTGCTTTGCTGCAATGTGAGGCTATTGAAGGCCTCCAAATTACCTTCTTTTCTCAGCAACACCCAAGAACTCTGTGACCCCCGCTTAGTTATTTGATTGAGTCTGCTTACCTTCTTTTCTCAGCAGCAACACCCAAGAACTCTATGACCCCCGCTTAGTTATTTGATTGAGCCTGCTTTCTACAGGCTCAATGTGTAGGGATTGATGCCCTGAGGTGGGCTACTAAAGCCCTAATAAAATGGATGTAATGCACAATCACTCAACTGTGATTTAAGCCTCCAAGTAGTGTCTTGCTCACTCTATTTTACACACAGAAAACAGAGAACTTTTTACCTTTGATTTTGAAGCTTGATGGTGGTGCTTCCTTGTTGCTTCACATCAATGGCTTTGATGATGCCTAGGAAGCCTTCAAATTGGTCTTCTCTTCTCTTATTTCAATGCTTAAAGGAATCCTCCACAACCTTGTCTTTAAATGCTTGAACTTTGCCCTCTCTTACTCATGAGAAATTTTCACAAAGAGCCTTCTCCCAAGAGTATTCTTCACACCCACAATTGTGTGGCCTACTAAGTGATAGACCCTCCCTTAATCCCTTATTTTGCCACTCAAGAGAATGAAATGAATAGATGAGATAATGATTTCAAGATAAGATCCACAAAGAGGTTATGCTCACATAGAGACCTCCACACACATGTGTGAACTGTTTTGACTCCTTCTTCACTCCAATGTGCCACTTATTAATGAAGTGATGAATCAACCCCAAAATGCAACAAATGCAACACCTTCTTCTTCACTCCAATGTTCCACTCAATGAAGTGATGAATTAGCAATAAATGCACAAAGAGTCACAAGGAATACCACCACTCAATGTTAATAGAGAATGCTACCCGCAATCACAAAGATGTATCTATCAACTCATGAAAGATTACACTCCCATGGAAAGAAGCTATGATACCATGTTAAAAGACATGGTATGAACTTAGATATTGAGTGAATCAAGTAACACATGTCACCACTTAGATCATCACATAAACAATCTCACACCATTAAAGCAACACATGCCACCACTTAGATGTTAATCAAGTGTAACCAATGAGCAATCGAGTATACTCAAGGTCACCAAAAATGCATCACATAGACAAATACCAATGAAGAGAGCAAAGAGAGAGTATTTCCATAAAGGACCACTTAGTATATTGATCACTAAGCAAGTACACAAAGTATGGGCACTGTACTCTCCACTTAGCTATCACTAGCTCTCTAATGTGTGAGTAGTAACCCTTGAATTTATAGGCTCACGAGAGGGAGGCACCTAAAGCCCTTGCTTCTCTCCATCTCCGTATGATTTCTTACATAACTCACCTAAAAGGTGATGCCCCAATCAAAGGGAGATAACTACTAGACCTACACCCAATTACTCTAGTAATTGAGCCTTCTAACCTTAGAACAAACCACTCTAAGGTATCACTAAGGAAACACACTAAGAATGGATGCTAGATCACATATTTCTAACAAACTACTGGTTTCACCCTATGTTGATCTTCTATTTTTTTATAGAAAAAAGAATTTGTTCCATCTCAGCGATGGACCATTTCCCAAGGGTGATCTCTAAAAAAATGTTAACAGTATATCCACCTTCCATATATATTACACCCACAATTGCTTTTGTAAGAGGATACAACGTGTGGTGGATACAAGAGAACACCCAAAAATAGTAGGAGCTTTAAAAACACAAAGCTTAAAAACTCAAATTACATAATAACAGAGAAAGAGAAGAATGCTAAATTAAAATCCTAGATTTGTATAGCAGACCCGGCTAGATTTTTAGAAAGAAAAAAATAAGAAAAGATAAAAAATCATATTTGTATGGTTTATATACATCTTGCACATTTTATTTCATTTGCATGTCAGTTTATCATTTCATTGTAAAAAAATACCCAAAAATAGAATAGGAAGAAAAAAATAAAGATTAGCTCACATATCAAATCATTATTAGGAATAGTAAGAAGAAGATAAAGATTATAATAGCAACTAGGGAAACACTTTGACAATCTTTTATTATCAAAGTTCATCTTTAGTAAGTGGTGATATTAACCATCATGTCAGTAAAATGCAACTTATAGGTCATCTTGGGCTTTAACACATTAATACATCTCTCTCTCTCTCTCTCTCTCTCTCTCTCTCTCTGTCTCTCTCTCTCTGTCTCTCTCTCTCTCTCTCTCTCTCTCTCTCGATAGCAACACCAATGAATCTGCAATCCTTGCCATAAACAAGTAAAGTGGGCACATTAAAAAATATTAATATGTTAAATTGTATGTGTTGGTTGTCCGCCAATACTTTTGCCAATCCTATTATGTCCGATTCTCCTGTGTTTATCTTAGTTTTGCTTTAGGATATTGTTCTGTTATCATGGACTTTTTGTTGGTAGGGATTACCTCTCCTAGCTAAACGAGCAATCATCAAAGGTCTTTTGTTGGAGACCAAAAACATTGAATTAATTCATTGTAATGTGGCCCCTGCACAGACTCCTCCAATTTTTGTTTGGGTTCTATTTATCAACCCCTATGCTTTATCATGTATAAATTATTGTCTAGCTAAATTATTCGTTATTTGATGGGGATCGTATCAAATTCAACTCTATCCATCTTTCTAAAGGGTTGGGTTATTATCAACAATTTCATTTCAGTGCCATTCATTGTCCCATGTGGTTTGAGGATTTTCGTCTGTTTCTTCCGTTGTTGAGTGGAATGCGTATCATTTTTTTTCTGCATAAAAAGAAAGATTTTGATGATCTGGAAACCCTTTAGAATAAGCGAGGTTATGACCACTAAATGCGATAGAGTGTATGATGAGCAGGAGACATTACAAAGCTTGTCTGAAGCGCACTCAACTCACTAAGCTGACTGATGAAGACCATCCAAGGAAGGTTGACGATCCAAATAGGATGCAAAGGAGGGAGGATAACTTTATTGAGGAGGATTCTCACAGTCAATCAGTCCGACAGATGGGGTTATATAGGCGTTGATTTTTTTCCTTTTTTCACTAGTCTTGGTACAAACATCAGACCTTGAGTTCCTCTTGGCCTCGATACTGTAGCATTACCCAACAATCCGCTCTTATGGCCCATTAGTATCCAAAGTTCATTGGAATGAAGAAGGAGGATCTGGATACACATGTCACCAACTTTACGAATATCTGGCACACCAATGGCGACATGCTGCCCACTATCTCCAATGTCGCAAAGTGGAATGCCTTCAGTGGAACCTTTGACGGCCGGCCAGGAAACTAATTGGCAGGCTTAATATGTCTAGGCAACCAATTGGCATGCCCAATCATTTTTTCACTTTCAAGCACCTGCAAGATAACTTTATCACTTCCGAAAGACAAGATGTCCTTACAGGTGTGGGATAATTTGCATCATCTAGAGAAGAAGAGTTGACCAATATACATCTAAGTTTTGCACTCTCCGGAGTAGGGTAGATAACTCGGATTGGCCAACTGAAGCCTTGATGGGACAGTTGTTTGTACAAAGATTGTGTAAAAAGTTAAAACCATTTGTTGTCTCAATGGCCCTCATAATGTGGGTGGATTTGATACATTAGGGGGGGGCACCAAGTGTTGTGAATGTAATTTGATAAAAAAAGACTCCTAAGAAGGGAAAGTATTAGTAGGATACGGATGCCTCAGATTCGGACCATCAAGAAGTGGACAATACTTTGAACGAGGACTCAGATGTTGATTCAGATTCAGATTCAAAGCACCACAACCAGAAGAAGAAAGGCCAGTAGCCTGAGAAGAAACTCAAAGATCGGTTGTTGTTGATAGTATTGGCAAAGTTCACTGGGGAGAAAGTGTAGGAGGAACTAGATTTGGAGTCCCACTGGATGTTTGGTGTACTTTTCCACCAATCAACAAGATTAATGTACGCTGAGTCCTCTCCAAACCATACGAGCACAATATGCCAAACCACTACTTGTGTTATCAAGGCTTGTCAATATAATAGCCAAGTTCATCGCGTCCATAGTGAGTTGTGGAGTAGGCACAACCAGCACCAGTAATTCCAGTGTAGCAAGTGACTCTAATTATTCCAATAAGCACTAGCCCACCATCATATTATCTGTACGGGTAGGACTGACCAAGGGAAATACTCAGAGGCACTTTGCAATGTCACTACTGTAAGGCTTTGAGGCACCGGAAGTCTGAATATCTGGTTTGGCAATGCCATCAATTGGAGCCTATAACAAAATCAATTCCTGTGCAACAAAAATAGGTGACTTCTATTAATCCAACACATGTGTAGTTTCTATGGATGATGTAACCTTGTTAAACCAACACTATGTAAGATTTATCCTTCTTATGTAAAGCTCTCGTAGCCTGGGTATGGCTAAGAAATGGGCTAAGCTCTTCTTTCATTTGGCTCCCTAGACATAATCCTTTAGCATCTTTGCTAAGATTTGAGTGGTAGAAAAGCCAGAAAATTTTTCAAGGCACTTGTAAAAACAATGTAAAAAATTATACTTCACAATCTGTCGTTTAGAAGCTAAGATGATTTGGTAGCTTTCTAGAGATGTTTTCCCTTATTTACCGGAGGTAACGGGACTATACATAAATCTTGTGTAGAGATAGCCTCTTCTAGTTGGCTCCCAATCGTGAAAGAACACAAACTTTGGGCCCCAATGTAATATAAAAATTATATTTTAAGTCTCATGTGTACAAGAGCTATTACAGTAGCTTAATCACTTTTTTGGATTAAGAAAAACGTAATCACCCTAGGAGAAGCTCATGTGTACAAGAGCTATCATAGTAGCTTAATCACTTTTTTGGATTAAGAAAAATGCAATCACCCTAGGAGAAGCTCATGTGTAAAAGAGCTATTATAGTAGCTTAATCACTTTTTTGGATTAAGAAAAATGTAATCACCCTAGGAGAAGCTCATGAAACTTGATACTTTTTGCCTGAGGGAATGGATCTTGATCTTTGCACATAAGGTAGCTATGTTTCTATGTATTTGGCACCTCCAAGGATTTTCTAAACTCCTTTGTAGTGAGATCTTAAAGATGCACCATAACAAATTCGTTTATGAATGAATGATAGATGCCATTATATGTGAAGTTTCCCTGTTTTCTTCAAGCCTTTCAACTAAACAAGCCTTTGCATTAAGGTTTCAAGAACCTAATTTACCCTAAGGTCCATCCTTTTGCTTCCTTCTTTGTCCAAGGGTCCTCCACAAGTCTTCCTTTAAACTTTAGGTTTCAAGAATTTACCCAAAGGTCCATCCTTTTGCTTCCTTCTTTGTCCAAGGGTCCTCCACAAGTCTTCTTTGTCCAAGGGTCCTCCACAAGTCTTCCTTTAAACTTTAGTTCCCCATTTGTAAGCTTTTAATTTTTCCCCTTAGCTCTGATACCATTGACACGATCTTGGTACAAGGAGCAATCTCTTAGCACTCACTTACATTTCAAACTAGAATTGAACGACATGTGCCAATACATCAACCACGGCAAAAAGATATAAAAACACATAAAATCATGAAGAAATTAACACAACATTAAGAATTGGGTGTTGTTCAATGTGTTTATTTTAGGGACATTATATTTTTAGTTCTTGACAAGGATCCCATGTGAACTGTGCCAAAACGGGCACATACACTATTTTGATACCCAGCCAAATGACCAGTGGTTGGTATATTATTTTCATATCTAGCTAATTGACCAGTTGATGGATTTCCATGATGGGTGGACTTCCACGTGTTTATTGCAATTGGTGTCCTTAGTAGGTTCTCAAATCAGCCCTAAGAGAACCATTGGAAGGCAGGGACGTGGGTGTTGAAATACATAAAAGATACCATTGACTATGGCATCACTTAGAAATCGGGTAATTCCTTGAGCGGATTTTGTGACTTAGATTGCACATGAGATTATGATAGCAGGAAATGTGTTTCTGGGTCTGGAATCACATCTTGAATCAGTAAAAGAAGTAGCCTACGGTGGCACTTTCTTCTATGGAGGTTCAAGGTAGCATGCTTTGCTTCATGTGAGGAGGATCTTAGGGGACATGGGTGTTGCTCAAAAGAGAGCAACATGGTGGTTGTGCATGACAATCAAAGTTGCATGGCTATCACTAAGAACCCAGTGTTTCATGCTCGCACAAAGCACATTGAGATACATTATCATTATGTACATGAGCTAATTATGGATGGAGAGGTGGAGCTTGTCTATTGCCCCTGCCCGCGCTGAAGCGAGAGAGAATTGTGTAGACATTTTCACAAAGGCTCTCAGGAGAGATTTGTTGAAGCACCATCTTCATCAACTCGGTGCATTGGACCGAAGAGGTAGTTCGTGGACATTGAGGAGGGGGGGTGGTAGAAAAACATATTCTCAATGCTCCACCCTCGTACAATTCCCGGTTTAGACACTAGATGGTGGCAAAGAGTGGACATATTGTTAGGAGATGGCTTATGTAGACTTGGCACTCTACCAAGTAGGATGCATGCTTATGTGGGCTATGTGACCACATTAATGATGAGTACTGGACAACAAACTGAGGATATACTGTTCTTGAGTTGTGAGACCCATTTGAGGTTCCAGACAATCTTAGATGGTCAAGGGAGCTATGCCTAGTCCCTAATGGACTAAGTTGTAGACTAATATGATCCCCAGTCAGATGATGTGGTCGGTTGGTCATTTTGGACCAAGTTGTGGATTGGCCAATGTGGCCGACCTACCTCCATGTGTTGACCCTGGTGGGTAGTACTATATATAGACTAGTTTGGTAGCCTTAGTTCATTATTGAGATAAGCACTCTTGTAGTAGGCAAGATATCCTTCATCGGCCAAACCACGACTTGATCTATCAAATCTCCTTACCCAGAAGACACACAGGTGGGATGCTATTAGTTTATTAATCAAGTTTTTTGCAAGCAGTAATATTGTTTGCTCTCCACTTCTTTTTGTAGTTGAGTGCTTTATATTATGTTGATCCATCATCTTCCGCTATTGTGTATTCTTACAATGAGATGTACGAGGGTATCGATAAATGTGTCGCATAATGTGAGGGTACCAATCACATGGATTGAGTAGTGGTGTAAATATTTGAGATCTAAATATTAAATAAAATATTTTGTGACCACGTGAGGGTAATTGATTATTGAATTGATATGCTATTTATATAGCTCGGCATTATTATAATGTGCATGTATGCATAAATAGATTCATTATGGCTAGGCCCATGTGTACATAGTTGTTGGGTAAACATTCTTATTTTTGTTAATACATTAAAATATTTGATTGAGGTTATTTTTATTGTAAAGAAAAGCCCAAACTTGGAAATGATGCTATTTAAAGCTACAAGGGCTAATTTTATGAATAGGATTTAAATATTGTGTATGGGGAGTGGAGCCACACACGTTGCGAGGGAGATATGAGTTTGTCTCTATCTCCTTGAATAATTTTGTCTAAGTTGTGGTTAAGTTATTTGCTTTTATGTTTATTGTGAGTTTTGATAGTTTCACGTTGATAGTTTCACGTAACACTTAGAATTAAGATCCTGTTACAAGTGCAATTTGACCCCCATCACCCACTGGACGTGAGTGGCTTCACTTCCCACAAGCGGGTATTTTTGATATTTTTTTTCCAAAATATCCCAAGGAGCCATATATAGCTTTACTTATGAAATCAAGCTTATCTTTTACAAAAATAACCATAAGCCTTGTAACTAAGGTTGCAACTATAAATAATTACACTCACATGTGCACAAAATATTACACCCCCCAACTATACAAAATGGACGACCAACATAATAACAAAAAGTCGGCTCGTGGCCAAATAAATGAAGTAACTCTACATGATACTGCAAATGATAAATATGTGCTATGCACAACCCTGCACCCATATAACATCCTAGTCAGCTTCATCATAGTGCTCATGGCCTATTACTCAACAATGTTGACCATGTTAGCTACATACAATCAAATAGATTCCTCATAATAAATCCCAACATGACAACGTATGGTAGGTACAAACATATGAACCAATAACAGTAGCTCAATTTATAACACGAAATCACCTGCAATACTAATAACACTAACATGACTCCAAATGTGCATACACCAATAGCACTAGCCCGTTAGTATTTAATAACGGAATCACCCATGATACCAACTACGAGCATGGTGTAATGGTATTTCAATGCCCCCAATCTACCACAGAAGGATCTATTCAACAAAAGACTAAGCAAGAGCACTTGTGGGCTAGTCAAAATACAACACCCACTTGGTACTTATCGGTGATTGATTTGCCTATTTTGATTCCTTGGTCCAATTCAAGAAGAACAAATTCTGCTATCGTTGTATGGAGATGATCATGGAGACTCTTGTCCTATAGTCATACTAAGTGTTTTCCATTGGATCATTGAACTTTGGGGCCATTAATTAAAAGGAGGGAAGCATGACAAAGATAATATTTCTAGGTTTTACGAATTGAATTTCTCTTAAGTGAAGTAACATATTGGCAGTGCATATAGGGTAAAATAATGTTGGCATTGTATTAATATGATAATGAGGTATTCATAGCATGATAGTAATGTAGTAGAAAATATGGTGATGGTGACACATGGAGCATATTAATAGCCTAGGGTGTGAGTATGAATAGATGTGTGTGTTACATTGCAAAGGCCCATTTAGATAGCAGCCTTAAGAGTGTCAAGAGGCATCTCCTCCCTTTTTTACATAGTCCACTGATGGACCCTCCATGTCCCCTTCATTACTTTTGATCAAGCCACTTATTCTCACATACCTAAGAGGGGAAGCCACATCCTTGCTTTGCACCCACACACAAACAAAGAGTCCCATTCAGGGAGCATTTGTGAAAAGTTGGCCCAACTATATGGAGATATCTCCATATCTCCCTTTTTATTCTCACATGACCTAAGAGGGAATGCCACATCCTTGAGTTTGCACCCACATATGCAAACAGAGAGTCCCATTTAGGGAGAATATGTGAGCCCAAATATATGGAGCTATCTTCATCCTTATTGAAGAGCATACAATATTTCAAAGAGGGGGGGTGGGGGGGTCAGGAGTGTGGCATAATGAACACTTGCCACCTCACCTACTCATATTATTTTATTAACACACGCACTGTGTAAAGGAACGAATCATACGTTTGGGAGGGTTGGTCCAATGAGGAAATTCCACCTTAACATGGCTCTAGCACCCTTCATGTATTATCTCCCAAAGGAAATCATAATAGCACAAATAGATGTGATAGGTTATGTTTGCCTATTATATCGTGTTTGTGTGTGTGTGTGTGTGTGTGTGTGAGAGAGAGAGAGAGAGAGAGAGAGAGAGAGAGAGAGAGAGAGAGAGAGAGAGAGAGAGAGAGTCTTTGAGTAAATAAGAGAAAAGGGAGTGGGGCCCAAAAGAGAAAGAGAAGAAGAGAGAAATATAATAAATAGCCTATAGACCCACACGTAATGAAGACATTGGGAATCATCAAGAAAAGGCAATGTGGAATCGATGACATAAGGGGGTTTGTAGATTTAAGATGCTCGTGCATTTTTTGTTTAAAAAAAGTTGTAAAATATTTCAAAAACAGGGGAAGATCTCCCTCGCCCCAAAGATGGTTGTCTCCTCCCACCCACACCACGATTTTCATGGAGAATTCCTTTGAAACGTGCTTAGATTTGTAAACACCCAAACAGAAGAAGAGAAATATACAGAAGGGGGCATGGCATGTACACTGTATTTTATTAAGGTAGTATATACATATTGGGAGAGGAATTGGGGGGCATTAAAGTATTTAGGTGGCATTGAATTAAAAGCCTCTTAAACCCTAAAATATACAAAGTCAATAGCCCTTTTGACCTAAACCCAAAAATAATGGAACTAGATAAAAAGAGATTTATGACAAATCACGACTTGTGGACCTAGCTTCATGATAAAGTTTATTTTTGGCATGACTTTCTTGGCCCCTTTCATAATCTTGTCTTGGTGACAAGAATCAAGATCTCCATTTTTTTCCTCATGTGCTATCATGACAAAATCGTTCAAAAGGAAGGGGAAAAAATGACTCTCATGTCACGAGTTTCTTGGCCTCTTGCGAAAGGAGCGTGTATGTGTACACGGGATTTTCACGTGCGTGGTGGGAGGTGTTTTCACAATTGCAAGTTGGGAGTGTCCGGACATCTCAGTCAATTCGAAATGAAAAAAGTGCCTCTCTTAAGGGAAAAGACACGTGTCGAGTTTCCACGTAACCCACGCGGGGAAGTAATTTCCACGTGTCCTAGGGTATAGGAGGCCACGTAAGCTCGTGTCTGCTTGTTGTAACCAACGCCATGCACGGTTTAAGCTAGAGTTGGCGGCCTTAGGATACCCCTCATAACCTTATTCAGAGTTACTCTCTTCGGCACTTCGCTTTGACTGTTGAAAATAGAGGAGAACCTCGGGACGACGATGATACTTCCAAATCAGTTGTAAGGAGGAAGCTTTGGTGTCTGAAGTCCTACCCTCTCTTTTTTTTTTTTCTCTCTTTCTTTGGTGTGTGCGCGTCTGACGAAGAATTTGTGTGTGTGTGTGTGTGCGTGCGTGTTGCAGGCAAGTGGGGAAGCTATCGGGGTCTTGGGAGGACGCCTGTGTGTGTGTGTTTCTGGTGGTGTTCGGGGGGCTCATGTCTGGTCTCACATTGGGCCTCATGTCGCTGGACCTCGTGGAGCTGGAGGTCCTACAAAGGAGTGGCAGCCCAAGAGAGCAGAAACAAGCAGGTATGTGTGCTCCCTAGGGACTCTGTGTGTGCATTGTAACTAAAGTCACTGGGGTTGTCCCATTGCATGCAAAAACAATGTAGACTAGTCGTTGGGGTTACAAAATCGCCTATCTTACCCAAAGATCAGCCTAAAGTAGGGGTATTTATCATGTCCTTAAATTGTGAATAATGCTATGTAGCGTTGTTTATTATATCCTTCATATGTTAATAGTGCTATGTAGCCAAAGGCTCTGTATTACACATGCGCTGTGCAATGTAGGCATGGACGGGAACACCCACCCATGGCTGAGATTCAACTTATTTCAAGAACAGGTTTCATGGGCATGTATATTCAAGAAGTGGGAGTGGCCCTTCCTTGTTGGATGGACCTCCCTTAGCTACTTTTTCACTTCTAATCCTCAAGTGTAGCCTCTATGCACAGGTATGCAGCCCCAAACCCTAAATTTACAGTAGCTTTTTGCGAATCGACATTTAAACAACAATTAGGAGGACACCTCAACTTTAGCAGAGGGCCTCTATATTTTCCACCCAACCATAGAATGGTCTCCTTCTTGCATGATTCTTTCCTTCGATATTTCAATCAGGCATTTCTACAATTTGTGGCTTCTACAAGTGCTAGACCACTTTGCCCCTTCCCTAATGTTTGCCATGTGGCCTTTCACCTTAATCATTCAATTCATGCCTTTGGACACTCCATAAGGCTTTTCTACTTCACATTGGCCGCCCCAAACATTGGTTAAGCCCTCTGGACTCCCTATTTGTGCACCCGTCCCTAGAGGAATCTTGTCAATACAGGATGTGCTAAGACTTTCTTCCCCTTAAAAATGTAACATCATCAGGAAATCTCTTTATTAAATTGCTTACCTTCTTCTAGGTTGAATCTTCCTATGGCACATCCTTCCTCTTTACCAGATATTCTAACCACTCAATATGTCAAGTATGTCTCGTCCTTGGTTCTAAATCTTTCCTAGCTCATGTGGAAGACTAGGTTGATCTACAAACTCAACAAGGACTTCATTATCTATTAGATTATCCTCATTGCTTGGTTTTGTTCTCAAGGGACTTACATGAAACACTGGATGCACTTTGCATCCTTATGGTAGCTTTAATTCGTGAGCAACCTCAATTATCTTTCTAAGCAATGTGAATGGACCACAATTACTAGGGAATTCGCCTATCGTCATGGTTTATGAAGAATGAGTTACCTTTCAAAAAGACTTTATTAGCCTCAGCAAACCCTACCCATCTTTGGTATGAGTCTACATACCTCTTGCCTAATCTTGAGCGTGCTTAATGTTGTTGTGAACCAGCTTAACAGCTTGGGTCACAACCATTTGGTTGTTATCCTCAAAAAGTTTTTTAGCTTATTGTATTCTTTCCTTCTTTAATCCCGCTTTCAGTTAAGATTTAGGCTGAAAAGCCCTTAAGTGAATGCTTACGTTGCTATAAGCAAACTCTAATATTGGTTTATACTCTTCCCAATCAGTTTACCTCTTGTCAATATATGCATGAAGCATATCCTCAATGATCTAATCGACCCTCTCAGTTTGACTGCTCATATGCAATCTTGTATCCAACCTCTGAAAGGCAGCCTCTAAAAGCGATTGTCAAACTTACTATCCTGGTCATTGTCCATGCCGGCTAGTAGCTCATCAAGTCTAAGTAGGCACTCCACGAACAGATGAGCTAATTCTAAAGTCTTCACATCTTTCCATGAAGACAGAGGTATATCCTCTCTACAAACCCATGGAAATTACCCTCTTTCATCTGCAACCTAGGATCTTTAATGGATTTAACAGACTGCCTTTATTTAGATGTGACGTCTTCATTACTAGACATTTATGGAACGTATTATCATAAAGTTGGATGTCCTTACCCAGCCAAAAAATTGTCTTAAAGAAGAGCAGAAGTCATCCAAATCCTTGGTGTCAAGAGTCCTTCGTTTGGGATGTGGGCATGGAACACTCTCCCTCTCCCTATCTCTCTCTCTCTCTCTCCTCCAACACACAACACACACCCTCTCTTCCTCCCTGCCACCATACATCCTCTCTCTCTCTCTCTCTCTCTCTTCCTCCTTCCACACACACACACACCCTCTCTCTCTCTCCCCCTTTGTCTATTTCCCTTTGTCCCTTTCTCTCTCCATGCCACCGTACATCCTTGGGCTCTCTCTCTTCTCTATCCCTCTCTCTCAATCTCTCCTGCTCCCTCCTCTCTCTCTCTCTCTCACAGTTTCGCTCACCACTCAGCATTCCTTTCTACCGGTGTTGCCCACCCGTGCTCTCTCAACAAGTATAGCTTAGATGGTGATCTTGACAGAATCTAGATGGAGGATGTACTAAGTGTAGAGGGTGTGGATACTCACAAGCATTGGATACCTTAGTTGGTGATAACTATGTCCATAAATAGTGTTGCGGGTGGTGCAGTAACGCTTATACAATGGGGGTGGTTACACGGCTTAGACATGGCCACCATCATCCTCAGCGTGGCCAACCGACCACCACCCACTAATAATGAACCCGTACCGTTGGGCCGGGGGACTCTCACCCCGGACCTCTTGGGACCCCCCAATCGGGGCCCACGCTCAAACCCTTGTCCATCTCGTAATCATTAATGGTCACAATAACGACCCCATCGGCATCCAAGCCGGGGTTCCCACCAAAGACACATGCACCAATGGCTTCTCCTCATAATGGGGGCCTTTACAAATATGCACCAAACATTGATGTGAGATACATGTTGAGAGGCGGGGGCATTGAGTGTATACTAACACTCTTGTTATAACTCTTTTGCAGTGGCTGTTCTCCAAGTTGTCAAGAAGCAGCACCAGCTTTTAGTAACACTTGTGCTATGCAATGCTATTGCAATGGAGGTGAGGGTGTTCTTGTGTGCTATCACATCTTGTCCAAGCCTTAAAAGTTAAGACTAGTCTTTTGTCAATGGTGACAACAACCAAGGCTAGTACTAACAAATAAAATAGATGAACTTTGCAGGCTCTGCCAGTTTTTTTAGACAACATGTTCAACACACTGGTCGCTGTTATTCTTTCTGTCACTTTTGTGCTGGCATTTGGTGAGGTAATCCTTTTCTTTACTTTTTAATTTTGAATCTGTCAATTTCCTGCACGTGGATAAACAAAATAAATAAGAAGCATAAGGATATGGATTTTTGAATCAGTCTTACTTTCCTAATTTAGAAAGGTGAAGGGTGAAGGCATAGTTTGGGTTGCTTTGTACTTGCTATTCAACTGTGTACTCAAAACTTATTCAGAAATTTAAAGGAAAATGATAATTTGCTCCAGATTCCTTTTGATTTATGTTTTTTGTAGATTATTCCACAAGCAATTTGCTCAAGAAATGGACTTGAAATTGGAGCAAATTTGGGTTGTCTGGTCCGTATGTTGATGCTGATTTGCTTTCCAATAGCTTATCCTGTTGGCAAGGTAGACATCCTTCCTTTGATTTAACCAATGTTATGGAACTATACATTTCTTAAACCTTTGTAATTCTGTGTTTTAATTTATCTTGAGGTTCGGTCCTTATGAGAGGTTTTGGAGGTGCCACCACCCTTCTTTGACGCTTATCTCTCGAAGACAGTAAAAAGGACTGTTGTGATTGTATTCCAAGACTTTGAACCTTTGGTGCTTCACACTGTACTTGACCACTAATGATAAATGCAGCACTGGTAAGCAATGCATGCTACCTCATCTCATTGAGAGACGAACTGCCATCTTACTTTTAGATCATAACAAACTCTCAACGCACTTAGGCCATCTTTAGCTGGTTTGACATGCGTAACCTTTAGATAGACAGCCTCCTCACTTTTGAGCACAGTTTGGACTCCCTATTCTTGGATCTCACCTGGCAAAAGATCAACCACATCATTTTCCAGCACTTGACCGGCTTCACATGAATCGGACATGAGTGTCTCCACCAGAGCTTCCTAGGAAGCTCCGGTTCTACAGAGAGTATTTTTTGAGGGTCTTAGAGGATGGATTCAATGAGGCACCAGAGTATCTCTACAGATGCTGACGCTATCACATGCGATGTGGATTGCCATCGGCCAGTTGAGAGTATCCTCCCATTGCCTTTGGATTGAGTCTAGGAGAGCTATGGGCATTCCATGGGATGCACCGGTATGCAGGACTGGAGGGATTGAGACGGAGGGCATGACACATGCAGATGCCTAGTCTACTATGAATTATGCAGGAGGTTTCACTGCCTCTTCTGAGATGGTTTCGGCCCCCTCTCGCGAGTGATGCAGCATAGAGGATAGAGATGTTTGGGTTTGTACCCGTATGGAGTTGGTTATCATTTGAAGTTTCTGGCAAGACAGCACTTAAGGAGACAGGATAATCAAGACACCTCTGAGACTAATGTTACATATTTTTCTGGTGCCAACCAGGCAACCACTACGATCACCACTCACTCACTTGGACCAGAGAAAGCACAAACGTCACAGCCAAGCCCACAACCCTTGGGCACCATGCACCCAATGTGTCATGAGGGCAGTGTCTTTCCGAGAGCCAAACGTTCCCGTCCTGAGAGATCTAGTTCCTCCACCTGCCAATTAGGACATTTTCATATGCCATAGAGGTGTACTGCACAGGAGGTGAACAACATGGTGTTCTATTGCAGGACACTTGCCCAATGTCACATTGCGGCTCAAGTGTTCATTTCCGGTTAGGAACTTGATGCAGAAGATGCATGCCATGTTTGCCCAGCCGCAGATGATGAATCAACGCGTATGAACGAGGAATGGAAATACCGGGTAGAATAGAGAATCTATTATGTAGAATGGATAGCTTGAGTTGTAAGAGCGATAGTACTCCAACAAGCCCCATTTGAGAAGGAGAGTCTGGAATTGAAAAATCAGGAAAACGCTAGTCGCAGATAGAGCAAGGAAGGCTTTGGCAAAAAGCTGAATAAGACCATCAATGCACAGTGTAGGCACTAAGGGTGTCCACACTGGACTGTTCTGGCTGTCACACTGATCATCCCGAACCTGGACCGCCACACTGCCAGAGTGGATCACCCTGACTCTGGACCGTCCCACTGGACCATCCTGGAGAATTCGGTGGACTATCCAGAAATGGAAGTGCACCACCAGTGGATACATGAGAGGTGCATGCACTGGCATTGAAAGCACCGCACTGTCACTCCTACGGGCATCTACCACCAGAGGTAGGAGATTCAACCGAAGGCCTATCACTCTGATGGCATCTACCAGAGATAGGAGACCCCACCGACCCCACCACGTCTTGCAATAATCATTTAAATGGCCCTCACAGCTCATCCTACATCCTACATCTTACATCCTTTATCCTTAATCCTTTCATCTGGTCCTGTTCATTGAGTCAATTCATTGAGTGCTGTAAACACTTGTTATTGCTGCGTGTGCCTTGTCCTACTCACTGTGACCACTGTTGGGTGTTCATGGTACACTGAAGG
This sequence comes from Cibotium barometz, assembly GCF_041138505.1. NCBI lineage: Eukaryota > Viridiplantae > Streptophyta > Polypodiopsida > Cyatheales > Cibotiaceae > Cibotium > Cibotium barometz. The sequence goes on from NC_141058.1 coordinate 4,548,110, forward strand.
GCATGTAACAGTGTCTTGGAGTAATGCAAGTGTTTACAGTATTCTTGTCATTCTTGTCGTTGTGCTACACTCGTATTCTAGCTTGTTTTTTCATGTGTGCACTGTGCTATAAGTATTGAGGACTCCGGACATACTGTCCAGAGGAGAACCACAATTTGTTGGGCAACCAAAACTCCTATACATACACTAAAAATTTGGCACGCCCAGCGGGACACTTGAAAGTTGGAGTCCTGTTAGCTCACCTCTTATCTTTGTGTCCTTTGTATGCCCAATACACGCTTTTCTGGTAGTCCGGTCAGCCTAGCCAAGAGTCCTCTCTCAATACTTTGCTATAGTCAATTACATACCACCCAGGGACCCTCTTCCACCCTTCCCTATGGCAGCGAACCTTGGTAATCCCACCTTTGGTAACAATGCTAGAGGCCTAGCCAACCCTCTTGGTCCAACCAACCCTCTTGGTGTGGAACCCCTTTCCACAGTGTTGGGTTGGGTAAGTGTCAGGCTTCCCACTTTCAAAGGATCCACCGCTAAAGATGTAGATGACCACATCCGGCGGTTTATTTCTATGTGCAAGAGCCGAGGTCTTGAGTGGGAGGATGCCTTCTTGGTACTCTTTCCCTCCACCCTAGAAGGCTTTGCAGAAAAATGGTTCAGCCAGTTCCCAACTGACCACTTTGCGGACTGGGCCACCTTGAAGAACACCTTCCTCTGCACCTTCCATCCTTGTAACCAAGAGGATTGCCTTCCCAAGGAGCTAGGGAAACTGCAACCGCTACCAGGGGAGTGTGTGGTAGAACTCATGACATGGACCACAGTGCTAGTGGATGATCGCCTATTGACTTACCTTGGCGACTTCATGGTTGCGCCAATGGGCCGTGCCCAAGACCGCCTAGTAGAAGATTCAGGAGAACCACCATGAATTCCAATCTCTATTTGCCTCCATCTAGGCAAAGAGATGTCTTCCTTCACCCCCTTAGCAAAGGAGCAGTCGGGTGCGACAATAGAGCGATTAGGCCGAATTCAGATCCTCACCTCACGTAACCCCAAAACATCTAACACTCCTCTTGCCTCGCCCACATCAAGACCACCCCCACAAACCATCAGGGAGATACAAAACCTCATTCCCTCACAATTGAATACATGTGAGCTCTACATGGGAGCTGAAGCTGTGGTTTGGATTGTGTGAGAGGAGGGAGGTAGGTGGTTTGTCTCAACACAGAGGGATGGTTCTAGAGATCCTTTAAGGCTTGCAAGGACTCATCTATGACCATGCAAGGAAGTGGAGGATAGTTAAATCTTTGGAGAGAAGAAGGGTCACTATCTTCATCAGGAACATAGATATTAGGGGAGTAGATTGGTGGTGAGACATGGGATTGTTTCCCTCTACCTCTAGGCATATTCCTTCCAAATACTTGATTCAAGCTATCATCATATTGTCTTTGACCAGAATTGGAACTATTGGCTTGTCCTTCTTCTTTATCAACCTCTAGAGTATAAAATGGTAACGGGGCCTTTTGATCTTGTTGGCTTCACATATTTAGGGATCAAAACTTTTTTGAGATGTCTTCTTCATCAAGGGATCGTTGTGTTGATTATCCTTAGAAGATTCATGTTCTTGAATTTTCCCCATTGACTCTCTCTACCATTAGCTTTGTGAGAACCTTGCCCACCATTTAGTAAAGTACCTATAAGTAAGAATAGAGAAGCACCTTTCTCTGTGGAAGATCTTCTCTAGGAGAATAAGATGGCAGTGAATCTCTTTGGTCTTCTCTAGATTAGCCCTAGTGTCCAACGTGTCACTGCAGTAATCCGGGAAATCCATTCTTGCTTGACTTTGTGGTGATCTGGCTTCTTGAAGTCAGGGGGGCTTACTTATTACTCATTGGTTGGCCGTGGCTTAGAAGTATAAGAGTACTACATTATGGGGTTTTTGCCCGTATGTGGATTCCCCAAGAGCATGGTCCATAGGAGTTGAAATCGGAAGAAGGTTTGGACCAAGGGATTGGTGGTGCCATGGTAGCCCCCACTTCATCTCCCACCCCTCAGCCGACCATGTCTTGGCCTGTGTATGAAGGCGGCCTTGTCCCTCATGGTGATGAGTCGGAACTAGGTTCTAGGCGGTGGAAGGCGTGGCATCCTACATTGTGGACATCACAGAGGTACCAAGCGACTCCAACTCTCAATTAGAGCACTATGAGGCAGTAGGTCTAGAGGAACCTATCACGGGTTGCCACATAGGGTGTAGGGTTGTCAAAACCCTCTCACATAAAGTCAACAGCCAACCACGGGCCCAACTGATCTTCCAATGCCCCAACACAAAGAATCTACACAAGTGCACGTGAAAGTACCTACCATCCCCTTGGGGAAGTGTCCTAAGTCTTGGAGGGAAGAACAATACGACACTTTTTCAACAGCCGGCTCATGATTCCACTCTCCTCACCAAGGCATCTGTGACAAGGGAACCCCTCTCCCTTCCTCTCCTTTCTTTACCTCTGAGGTTGTGGAAACTTAAACCTTAACATACTTCCCTCCCTTCTCGTCTCCCCCCCCTTGGACCTTTGCATGCTTGCCCCCATCTTTCACGCTCGGTGTAAACCGGCCTTGGTCTTCAGACAAAACAAAAGGGCAGTGCAAGAACAAACTTGCACACAAAACACTTCAACATCTAGAACAGGAAAACAAACAGGAGGAGCTAGAGCTTTTTTTACAATAAGGCTGGAAACTCAGCTGTCATAGTAGAACTCCCGAAGCCTGCAAAGACCTTGCATCATGGCTTCTTGTCCAGTTGGCATCCACAAACAAGTCCAGCTGTTGTTCACATCAAAAGACTCCCACACATTGAGTCCTGCATACAGAAGCTTTCTCCCATGATCAGGGTTGCCACAACCATCCATAGCCTCTCACCCTATGAACAACATCACACCTTGACACATCCAGTGCTCCTGCATCATCACAACGACTCCAAACTGTTTCCTAAAAGAGAACTCGCATCACAACACATCATACTATACAGTCGACACACCTGTACCAACCCTCTTTGCCTTCCAAGGACACTATCTGTCTCAGCCATGGATTCCCGAATCCCTGTCCAATTAGTAGCAAGGCTGTACCAAACATGTGTCCATTCCTGTACCCACTGCCTGCATGTGACCTATCTCCTGGAGAAACCAAAGACACATGTTTCCTTGAGAAACCTACGACCTGTTTCCGCATGAAACCCTTAGGCATGTTTCCCCTTGAAACATTTGTCTTGTTTCCACAGAACCATACACAGCACCATTCAAAGACAGTGCCAACAACGGCATACATCCAAGGACCTGCTTCCTCATGAAACATCTGGAAACATAGATATGCCCACAACTGGAGGTCAGTCCGTTCCTTTCAAGCAAGAAGAAAGAAATCTTCTCTATGAACATGCACCCATGCGAGCTTGCATTACTTCCATGCCAAGAAACACATCCAAGTGACCTTCAGTCTCCCACAACCTTCCCCAGACTTGCGAAGAGAGAGACAGATATTAGCTATGTGCTTCCTACAGCCCGACCTGCTGGCAAAGAGAGAGAAAGATAGGAACCTGCAGTCCTGCGCTTTCCCTCCTACAACCATCTGCAGCTCGACCAGCCCTCCTAGGAGAAGAGCACGTATATCTGCTGCATCTGCCCGACCAGCCCTCCCTGCAGAGCTGCCCGCTTCTCACCACAGAGAGAGAGAGAAAGAGCTGCAGCTCGGCTACTCCTTTGTTCAGCCCACCAGAAGTCAGGAGAGGGAGGGGGCTGTGCGCTTTCTGCAGCCCGACTGCCGCTGTGTTCAGCCCACCTCCATCCAGTCCTGCCCACGACTGCCCTCCATGGGGGAGAGAGAGAGAGAGAGCAAGCGGAAAAGCACCCTCAGCAAGCAGCCGACAGTGCTTTTTTTCCCAATAGAACAGCGTATCTTTGCAGCCGTCCCCCCTCTATGAGAAAAAGCACACGTGTATAGTTTGAGCCTTGCCCGCTAGGAAAAACACCCCCCTTCTCTGCTACAGCCCGACTTTTCCACAAAAAGGGGCTTCTCCTAGAATAGCTTATGGGCCGCGATCCCTCCATAAAGGGGATTGGTTTTTTAAATCTTTAAATCCTTTGTCCCCCTCCCCCCTTTTCACATGGGTTAAGAAAAAGGTCCTTCAAAATTTTGACCCCAAGTGTGACTGTTTGGCAAAAGTCTTGCTTGCACTTGTGTCCTGCAGACTGACCACCATGTTCTAGTGCACACTTGCATACTGTCAAGAGAAAAACATAGGGTCGTAACATGCCCCCCCTCTTGAAAAATGGCAAACATCCTCGATTGCACTCAATGGCATAGTAAGGCATCCAATGAGCAAAGACGCTCCATATGACAAAAGCTATGGCCCTCAAGTGCCAGATGATGAAACAATCATCTTGCACAATATGGCCACACCGTCACGTCAAAGTCACAAACAACTGTTGCTTGTTCCTTCAGAACTTGCAGCAAAAGTCTACAACCAAGTGGAAACACGTAACCTGTGTTAGTTGAAAACAAAACCATGCGTCATTCCACATACAACACACATATGATATGACATACACATGCATTGGCAAGCAATATGCTCCTCAAGATGCTTTACCCACCCTACAGTAACAGTCTAAGGGCTGCTCTCGCAAGCCTTACGCCCATGGTTACCCCGCAGGACCCACGACTGTTGGTACATCATGAGCATATGAAAACGCTCAATGCATTCAAACAATACATCCACTATGTATTTTCCACATCTGTCCCTCCTGATGCTTTACCCACTCTAGTGGTACACCATCCCGCAAGACCCACAACTAGTGGTACACCATGAACATAATAAAGTACTTGATGTATCATACCAACATACATGCCTCACACGACACAATCCGGAGTATTCCCAATGTATTCTCAAGGGTACCAGGATCCAATGGCACCAGAATACAATAATACCTCAGAAAGTGTATGCATACATGCACAAATAGAGTTTGATCCATATATCCATGAACCAAACCAACTCAAGGACTGCTCACAAGACTTATGCCCTCCATAGAGTCTCGGAGTGTTAGCTCAGGTTGCCGCAGACTTTGAGCTCAACCAAACCATGCCATTCCAAAGGAGACCAGCTCCACAAGTAGTATCCATCTCAATATCCAATTGACCAACGCTGTGGTCAAGAACAACCAGAACCATACGACAAAGATCAATGTCCCAATCTTCTTCAGTCATACCTTAGTTCCAAAGGCAAAAACCATCTCTGTTAACCATAGATGTAGACAGAGTTATCCTTAGTTGCAGTTATAGTTCATGGTGCGGCCGACTATGAACCATACCCAACTTTACCATCTCATGTGACTAGTACACAATATCATAGAAGTCCCATAAGCAGATGTACTATCAGCATTAGTACCTTCGAGTGAATACAAAGATGTCACCAAGCGACTCCTAGATGACAACTAAGCTTGCTTGTAACAAGGGAGCGGAGGTGCTACCCCCCTCTTGAGCATCAGGCAATGCTCCAGACCCTAGCTCTACTGAACCTGAATGAGCCATAGCAAGGGTCGGCTCTAACTCGAAGGCATCAAGATAAAGCTCCAATACCTGAGGTGAATCTACTAAGTCACCCTCCTCCATCCACTTCGCATCCATCGGTGAATAGTTGTTGAACTTCACAAGATAGCGACGGGAAACTTTACCTCGTACCTTTCTTTCATTGTGTGCCAGTATCTGCTAGGGAATAAGAACCTCATCAAGTTCCTCCACTTCCTGTTGAGCCTCATTTGATACATCCTTAGGCACCCAAAACCTGCTTGCACTCCACCCAAGTGGTAAGCACAAGTTGCTGATGAAGCATACTAGACCACCACTGCTAAACATAGAAAGAAGCTGCCTTCTGAACCCATGAAGCCTCCATGAAGATACCACCGGTGACAAAGTGTCGAAAGCCATAGCCTTCAACCCAAGTTTTTCACCGTAACACTTCAACCGCTTCTTGTTCTCGGCCGACTACTTCTTGTCCTTGGTGTCTTTTCTCCTGAGCTTCATCTTTGACTTTTTCTCTTCACCTTATACAGGCAAAGACACAGTCCTGTACTTCCTCTTGCACTTCCTTTTCACTTTCCACAAGTTGAAGCTTTTGATGTGACTCTCATCAGACAACCACAAGCTTGCCCCCTTGGGGAAGTTGGGGATTGTCCCGGCAATTGTAAACCGGCCTTGGTCTTCAGACAAAACCAAAGGGTGGTGCAAAAACAAACTTGCACACAAAACACTTCATAAGGCTGGAAACTCAATTGTCATAGTAGAACTCCTGAAGCCTGCAAATGGCTTCTTGTCCAGTCGGCATCCACAAACAAGTCCAACTATTGTTCACATCAAAAGACTCCCACACATTGAGTCCTGCATACAGAAGCTTTCTCCCATGATCAGGACTGCCACAATGTCACCATTTGGTGCATCTCCATTTTTGGAGCCACTTCTATGGGACTGTCACTCCATAAAGTGGTCAGATTTGTACCATCATGACACGTGGCTAGGCCTGTGCCCCATGTGAAGGGGTCAGTCATTTGGTGTCACATGGACGGGAACTAGTTGTGTATCATCCGTGTGTGACCGGTTTTGTGCCATATAGACGGGAGCCTGTTTGTTGCCACCCGTGTATGACCAGGATTGCGTCTTATCCATGGGACTGTCACTCCATGGTAGGACTGAAATTTGTGCCGACCTTGTCTATGGGATTGTCACTCCATCGAAAGGCCCATGCCAGGATTTGTGTTTTGCCTATGGGACTGTCACTCCATAGGAAAACCAGGAAGACTTCACATTTCTGTCGCGCCAGTTTTGTGCCCGACAAGAAATCCTTGTACAAGTTTCATGAAAGGGAGATTTTGTCCATTACATGTGCACATGCATTTATGTTTGCATGCATAAACTTGTTTTTGCATGACTTGTTTTCGTGTGTTTGCTTGCTATGATGTGCCCCCAGTGTACCGTGGGTGTGCTGTCCCCGCTGACGAGGAGTTGTGGCGTGTGAACAGGTGGTAAGTATTTTTGGCCTTTTTTAATGTAAAATTCTTCAAGTATTGTCAACCTTAATAATTATAAGGTTGTGTGTTCACACACATTTTAATATTGGCTGGACATTTACTCTCATGTGGGTGCCCAACATTATTAATAACATTATAGTTATTATTACATGAGGTAATTCTTTTCCCTCACATGTGGAGGGTTAATGGGAGTGTAATTGAAGGAAAGTACCCACCTTGTTATTATCAGCTGGACTCGTCTGCATATATACTGTTTGTACCCACCAACACCTCTACCAGTTGCACCCGTGTGTTTGTACCCGCCTGCAAGTACTGTACTTGCTGCAGAAATTGTACCCACCTACTGTCCTTGCACCCGGTTACTGCTGTACTGTACCTGTTGCAGAAGTGTACCCGCCTGTTGCTGTACTTACTGGACCTACATCTGTACCAGCAATACTTGTACTTAATGTACCTGTTGTACTTGCATCTGTACTAGCAATACTTGTTGTACTTACTGTACCTACATCTGTACCAACAATACTTGTTTGTATTGACTGTACCTGCATTTGTACCTGCATTTGTTGTACTTACTGTACCTTTTGTACTTGCATCTGTACCAGCAATACTTGTTGTACTTACTGTACCTACATCTGTAACAACAATACTTGTTTGTATTGATTGTACCTGCATTTGTACCAGCAATACCTGTTGTATTGACTGTATCTATTGTACCAGCATCTGTACCAGCAGTAGCTGTTGTACTTATTGTACCTGTTGTATCGGTATCTATATCAACAGTACCTGTTGTACTTGCTGTACCTAATGTACTTGCAGTACCTATTGCTTGCACCAATTAGGAGTACATTAAAAGGGGATGATCTTCTCTCCTAAGATCTGAATTGAAATCTTTGCCAGGTACTTGCTTCTATATTCTTTTCAAATTCAGATCAAATTCAAGTTAAATGTTGTTTTTGCAAGTTTTGTTTAGACAAACATCACTCCCAGTTGCCTTCACCATGGAGGGCCACCGGGATAGTGACTTTTTTTCCCCATGATTACCCTGATCGGGCCCTCTCATTTAGAGGAGCCACTGAAGGTCATGTGGGTATGAGGAAAACTGGGAGCACAGTTGACTTGGAAGCACGAGGTATTACTCTCTCCACAGTGCTTCACCTTGCCAGACATTAGTACGGGCGTGCCAATTGGTGCACGGTCTTGGAAGACCAGTGCATCCAGTGAAGGTGGGAGATTACCTGTGATTTGATCTACTCCGACAACTGATTATTCATCGACAAAATTTTATTGTTTTTCAATTGTATTCACTACATGTTATGGAGAAATCTGGCCTTGAGGCCCGTGAACACTTGTACATATAAATACTCCAAGAAATACAAACTGTATTGAGGGGGGGGCCGGCCCTTTCTGGCCCCAGTGATGGTGTCAGGTGTTCTTTGTCATTTTTAGTTTTAATGTTGCTAATAATGTTCATTGTCGGTGTTAGTTAAGTGATCTAAAAGATGTGTATTTTGTATTCCGATTTGTAGGCCAACCATATGGAGTGGTTACATTGGTATCAGAGCCCGGTCGTCTCTCTTTCTCAAGAGGAGATGCAGTGTTTTGAGATCGGAAGCAAACATAGACACTTGACTCGATGGACAGCCAAGGCAACCCTTTAGTAGTGCCAAATTCAAGAGACCAGTCCAGTGCTTCTTCGTGATTCCGATGCATTGCTTGGAAGGCACAAGCCTCTTGAGAGAGGTTATGACCGTGCTTTGATGGGACAACATCCCGTGGAAAAGAGCCTCTGCATGAGGATGAGCCAAATGCATTGAGGGCTGAATTGGAGCACATGAAGAAGCTTTTGCAGGCAAAGGAGCAAGAGCTGAAATTTTTGCATGAAGATCCCCATGTACAAAGTGTCATTGAAGCAAGGAAAGCTGATGCTATGGCTATAACCTTTGAGTCCATGGCTCGTGAAGTGGGCAAGAAGCCAAGGGAGTTGGCACTCTCCTATCTCATCTGCAAGGGCTACAAAAAAGAAACATAATAAATAAAAAAGTTAGTCCTCATTAACACATTAGTAAGCAAGAAGAAAAAAAGAAAAAATACTCGTGAGTGCCCTAAACCGTACTCTTAATACACACATGAATGGAAAAACTAGTTTATGTTAAGCCTAAACGTATGTATATTGCATAGAAAGCTTAATAGAAAGCTTTGATGGAGAGCTCTCTATCAAAGCTCTCTACTAGCTCTCTATGCATTAGGCTAGGGTTAGGACAAGGGAGAAGAAAGAGAGGGAAGGGAGAAAAGGAGAGAGGGGAAGGGAGAGAAGCTCACCTAAACCCTATTTCCAAACTTTCCATGAAAGCTTAGAAAACGATATAAAACCATGAAAGAGGGAAGAAAGCAAGAAGAGCTTACCTTGGAGAGGGAGACTTGATTGATTTAAGAACCTTGAGGGATGAGTTGAGGTGGGAGGAAAACTCGGGCTGGTGTAGCTGTGCATGTGCAGCAATACGGAAGTAGGTGGGTATTGACACCCGTCGGCGGCGATTTAGGAGGGAGAGATTTGAAGATGAATCATCTCTTAGATCCCATGCATATCTTCAAGAATGTGGCAACAAATAATTGGGACTATTTAATTAGTAAAAGAGATACAAAGGGTGCAAGGGATGCCTTACAAAACATTGGATGCCTTCAAAGTGCATGGCCAATTGAAAGTGAGTGGCAAAATAGTCCTACCAAAGGCATCATGGGTATTAACCAAGAGGGAGCACAATAAGAGGTATCAGTCACTTCTCACCATGCATCTACTTCTCATGGGACAGGAGGCAACAAGTATGTGCATGTTGGAGCTAGTGGGAGACATGATGGGCTTGTGGATTCAAAGGATGTATATCATGGAGAGAGTGGTCGGCATGCAAGCCGAAAGACTTTGCCTATTGAGTTGTCTCGTGCTGAGACATTGCATCATTTGGGGAGGTCACATGCATCTGGGCCACAGATTCATAACGCACATGCCACCGCCCCGTTGGATAAGGGGAAGCGAAAGAGAGAAGAACATGTATCACATCCCAAAAAGCTCAAGGAGTTCAAGGCAGGGGACAAGTCCGTGAAATTTGATGCCTTTCATGGAGAGTATGATGCCTCTAAGGAGCTTGTTTTTGTGGCACAGTTTGACATTGCTTTTAGTAATGAGGACTTCACTGAGAAGTCTAAAATTCATCATGCAAGCATGTTCTTGAAGGGGGCAGCTGCCCATTGGTGGATCACTGAAAAGACCACCAAAGATCCCATTTGCACTTGGAAAGAGTTAAAGGACAGATTTTATGCACAATTCTTGAGCAAAAAGAAAATGAAAGTGTGCAGTAGTATGTCAACAAATTTTGGAAAGTCTTGCTTGAGGTAACTCCCTTTATGCAACTCTCTGAAGATGAAAGGAAGAGAAAGTTTCGCTCCAGATTGCAACCAGCTTATCGTTTGGGTATCGAATTGTACTCGAAACACACTCTTCAGCAGCTCATAGCACTTGCTCTTGCTACGGAGAAATTGGTGCTTAAAATTAAGCAGGATCAGGGAGGTTCTAAGGGCAAAGAGAGGACTGTCCCAAACCTGCAAAAAGGTGGACAACCACCTAAAAAGAGCCTTCGGGAAGCCCAAAAGGGTGGTAAAGCTGAAAGTACCCCACCTAAAGACATTGCACCAAAGAAGAATAAGTTCAGCTTGACCCCCGAGCAAATGGAGCAATATGCCAAAGAGAGGAAATGCTTTTCTTGTGGTAGTAAAGAGCACATGTTTAGGCAATGCCCTACCCGCAAGCAAAAGCATGAAGACAAGCCACCAAAGGCAACTGTGCATGCTATACCCGATGTGCAGGGTACCACTGAGCATGATGGCAAAGAGAGAGTGGTATGCAAAGCTTGGGAACAAATCAAGGATCCGTCCGCCTTATTTATGTTTGATGATTGTGCAACAGATAATTTCATCTCTATACAGATGGTAGCTACCTTGGACATAGAGATTGGGGACATGGGACCCCAAGTTGAAGCAGAGGCAGTTTTTGTTGTTAAAGAGGTGCAGGTCACTCCTCTAATTGGAAAGTTGCGCATTCATATATAGGGCTATTTGGATCATGAGCATTTCTTGATTAGCCGGAAGAGAATAGAATCACCCCAATATGTAAGGTGATTTCAACCACTGAGGAACATCATGATGCCATGTAAGACTTGTGGTACTAGAGGAAAAGAAGATGCCATGGTCCCATTCCCGCATAAATATCACACGCTTCACCTGCGCAGATTGAGAGGGCCCCTGAATGCGAGCCCAAGTAGGCATAAGAGTGTGGATGATATCACCCCATATAGTACTAATGCACTGAGACCCAAAAATCTGGACACCCTCAATAGCCTCCGTGTATCTAGCTCTCCAGATCTGCCATGCTGTAATACTGGCAATAATCTCCCAACTTGTGTCAATTCTCTGTCTAGGGGGTGTATAATCAGAGTGAGGAACATCCTGCAATAAACCATGCTAGGCAATACCTCTACGAATGAAAAGAACAGAATGCGTACCACTGTCCTCATAAAAATGTTGCACACTGGACTGGGAGAGCCAAGCAACAGTACCCTCAAGGAAGTCCCAATCCACTCTATCATAGGCCTTCTCAAAATCCAAGAGCAGAATGGCTAAGGGCTGATTGCTCGCTTTAGCCCATTCGACGGCCTCCCAAAACGAGAAAATGTTATCAAAGATGCTCTTGCCGTGTAAGAATCCATTCTGGGTATCATGAATAACATCCTACAAAATTGGCTGCAACCTGATGCTCACTGCCTTAGCAAGAATCTTATAGGCAGTCCCAAGTAAGGTGATAGGTGTCCACTGGCCATTCAATGTCTTATCCCCGCTCTTAGGAATAAGATAAATAAGTCCCTTAGGGAGAGAAGAAGGCATAGAACCTGTGTCCCACATCTCCTGCAAAGCCGATGTTATCTCAGCTCCAATCTCATCCCAAAAAGTAGTGAAAAAAACAGGGGAGAGGCCATCCTCCCCTGGACAAGTACCATGAGGTAAGGCATGAAGAGCATGACTGAACTCCTGCATAGAAAAAGGGGCATCGAGAGCGGCACACATCTCCTCAGTGATCAAATGTGGCAATGCATTCCAAACCTTCCTTTGTGCCCTGTGTCTCAAATCAGAATGCGGCTCAACACTAAGAAGCTGGCAATAGAAATCGGTGGCAATCTGTCTAACCATAAGAGGATCTGAGTGAAGAGTGCCATGTGAATCCTGCAACTGCTTGACACTATCTCTGGCATGCGATGGGCCGTGAGAAGCAAAGAAATGTTTGTTACATCCATCTGTGTCCAAAAGGATTCCTGGGCATGGAAACGGTACTCCGCGCGCTGCTCAAGAGATTGATGAAGTTCTGCTCTAACAGTACATAAAGAATTTGCAACCCATTGAGCATGAGGATGTTTCTCGTGCTCTTTCTGCAAGGCAGCCAATCTACGTCTAATAGCCCTTTCTAAGTCCAAGGCCTCTTGCCTCTTAGAAAGGGCACATGTGTGATAAAAGTCACTAATATCACAGAGAGCAAAGGCCAGGCTTTGAGAGGCTTGTAAGAAGTCATGAGATCTCCAAATATCAAGCATACGGCGCGATAGTTTTGCATCTGAAAACAAATAATCAGGGATGCGTACATGGGGTGCTGATCCATGGCAATTCAAATCTCTAATACATAAAACCACTGGGCAATGATCCGATTTGGAGGTACCTGTAGCAATCAAAGTATGTCCACCTCTGTCAAGCACCCAATCATGCACATAAAATCTTTCTAACCGTGCATAGATACATCCTACATCTTCTCCTGTTAGACCATGAATAAAGAAGAGTGGATGGACTCCTCAAAATGTGATCCTCATGCCAACAATCTCTACCATGAATGGAGAGTATAAACCTCTCCCAAGACGCTCCTTCAAGAGGATGCACCAAGCCCTCATGTCCACCTCTTTTATTTGTTGGCATCTCAACCATGTTAAAGACCCCCACCAATAATCCAATGGTTAGCAAGAGGCATCAATGTAGTGAGAGATTTCCAAAAGGCAATCCTCTCACCTCTATGGTTAGGAGCATAGAGGTTGAGAATACCTATGTGTGTAGTACCCTGCATAAGAAGGATCCACTGCGCTCTTGCAGGCAAAATGACACCATGTCCAATGATGCAAGGCAAGATCAAAGTTGAACCAGAGATACAAACACCACCCTTGGTACCAACAGCCGGTGACCAAAAGGTGTGTCCCGAGAGAAGCTTGCTTGATCTTCCACACTGACTAGCATCCAGTTTATGCTCTTGCGAGAGCAATATATCCATAGGTCCACCTGTGACTGCACAATGAAGCTGGGTTTTTACAATTTGTTTCCGTCGACGTGGAAAAAAACCCCCAAGACCCTGAATGTTCCAAGAGACAATCCTCATAAAGACTCAGAGTAGGAACGACCAGATCTCGTGGTCGACGAAGGACCCGGAAGTACGTCTCGCATAGTAAGGGAGGGAAAATCTGACGATGTAAACCTTACCTCTCTCTCCCACTCTGGGGAAAAGCCAGGGCTAGTCCTCAGAACTGGAGAGGTACCATGACAATGCGAATGTGCAACATCATCCTCAAGGGTGCAATCATCTTGTAACTGTAATGCAGCATCCTCCTGTGAGGGATCCAGATCATGTGCCTGCAAGGCCTCATCCTCCAAAAAAGGATCATCTTGTGAGGCAAGAGCTGCATAGGGGTTAGGGTGCTCCATAAGGGGTGTGGGTGAAGGGGCAAGTACGGGGGTCCGAGGGTTCCTGCCATCCCTAACCACAACCCAACGTTGTGTGGTCTGCTGTGGCCAAGGAGCAGCTGGAGTCTCGACATCTGTAGAAGGCCTCTGATGGGCAGGACCACGCCGCCTCTAGCATGGCCCCTTGATCTGGGACAATCTCTAGCAATGTGACCCTGTCTCGACGACGAGTCCGACACTGGTCAGGTTTGCCTGCAATCTCCATCCTTTGTGGAAATGAGATCTGTCATGTCTCTGAAGCATAACATGATCTTCAATAATCGATGGATCAGGAACAAGCACAAGGACCCGGGGTACACCATCAAGAGTGGCGGTAACGGTCGCGGAAGTTGAGGCGGGAGAGCTCGGGAGGATTGGTACCTCTAGAACTTGGCCAAAGGATGCCCCTATGGAAGCTAAAAGCTTCCAATAGGACCGAGGAAGAGCAGGGAACCGTAGTGAGACCGGGGTAAGGCGCCGATCCTCCACCATTGGATCAAAGCCCACCTGGTACTGAAAGATGAAAATCTTCCTAGGACCAAGAGGAAAGGGGCTGCTAGCCAAAGCCTGAGAAGTAGCTTCTGAAGAATGAAAGTCCACTTGGTAGAAGCCTCGACCAAGTAAAAACGAGTATCCTGAAAGTGCACAATCAGCTCCGAAGGGAGAGCTGCTAGAAGCCATTCACGGGCCTACGAACGAGAGGGGTGGGAACCATAAACTCTCGCAACAAGGGTAGTCTGGACCTCAAGGTCAATGTTGTGCTAAAGAGAGGTGAGCATTGTGAAAAATTGATGAATCTCCTGGCTAGTGGGGGTGATGAGAGATTCGCTATGGCAGAAAAAGCCATAAGACCAATCAAGAAAAGTGGGCAGCCGACTTGAATCCAGATAAAATAGCTGCTGGGAAAACGGGAGCAGAGAAAGGGGGGCAAAGGCGGGGAGCAGCTGGGGAAGGAAGGGCAAAGGGGCAGGCAGGGGCAGCAGAGGGGTAGGCGGGGATTAAAGAAGGCAGGGGACGGGCAACAAAAGGGGGGCTGGCGGAGGCAGCAAAAGGGGCAGGCGAAGGCAGGCTGGGGGCAGCAGAGGGGCTGACGGGGGCAGCTGAAGGGCAGGTGGGGCAGCAAAAGGGGCAGGCGAAGGTAGGCGGGGGGCAACAGAGGAGCTAGCAGGGGCAGTTGAAGGGCAGGCGGGGATTGAAAGGCTAGCGAAGGGCAGAAGTTGGGCAGGCGAAGGGGGGTTGCAGAAGGGCAGGCAAAGGCAGCAGTTTGGCAGGCGAAGGCAACAGAGGTAGGTGGGAGTAGCAAAGAATCTGGCGGATGCAATAGAGGGCAGGCGGGGGCAGCAGCGTAGGTTCATGTCACTTCAGCACGTCCTTCTTTTTCCGCTATTGTGATTTTGATTCTACACATGATGGTTTTTGATCATGTGGAACATGCCAAGACAGAAGTAGGCTAGCAATAATATATGCATGAGTGTAAGTGCTTTGTTACCACTTAAGTGTCCACATATCCATGAGAGTAAGTGCTCTGCTCAACAGCGACTCAAGATAGGCTGAATTTTCTTAATGCATATAAAGATTGTTTTGCCGATGCATTGCCAGGAGAACCACCACCTGAGAGGCCCGAGGATCATCGCATAGATCTTGTGTCAGGTAGTTCCCCACCTAACAAACCCGCATATCGTGTGAGTGCCGCACAACAAGAGGAGATCATGAAGCAAGTTAATGAGCTTTTAGAAAAGGGTTTGGTTCAGCCAAGCTCCTCACCCTTTTGTTCTCCTATGCTTCTTGTGCAAAAGAAGGATGGATCTTTCCGCATGTGCGTTGATTATCGAGTTCTAAACAAGCTCACCATCAAGAACAGGTTCCCAATCCCACACATAGATGACATCTTGGATAAGCTTGATGGTTCGGCTTGTTTCAGCCGTATAGATTTTTTTTTCCCAAATAGGAGACTTCTATTAAGTATGAAATTTTTTTTACAAAATGGAGATTTCACCTAGGCAAGGGGAGACCCATAACTGAAGAGGAACACCTGTCCCAGAAAAAATCCCAAACCAAGAATGATGACGGTCTTCCAAGAAAGATCCAGTAATCGAGTGGTTGGGAATGGCTGCGTCAATCTGTCCAATCCTCCGGCTAGAGCCTCTCAAATGCTGCGTGAGATCCAATCTCTGTACCTCGGTGAGGCTCTAAAACCTCTTCCAAGCCAACACTGTAGGGCAAAAGGTCTCCTAGCCAGCCCAAATAATATGCATAGCTGCCCCAAGAGGCCTACCATGCACATCTAAGATCAAGTCATTTTGGGAAAGCTTGGAGCTAGGCAGGCTGATTGGACAGCTGAGTTAGGGAAAGACTAACGGGTGGGCACCCAAGTACGGACGAAGTGTGGACGCCCGATGACCGGCCAAGAGCCTATAAAAGGGTGGCCAAGCTTAGTCATTAGTCATATAGAGTCTCGCGTGATTTGTGAAAGCTCTATGGTTTGGAGCCTGGATCTGGCGCAGACCTGCACTTGCTTTACGCAGCCGAGACCAGCAGCAATCTCGAGGCCCGCGAGGGTAGCTTTGTGGCAGTATGGGACGTCGCGAGGTGGAGATTGGTCGGTAACATCAACCTAGTTAGCTCAGCTCGTGGCTCGGTGGGGACAGCCAAGACTGTGGGCTTGCCCACGGCTGTCATGGTTGGGAGGTGAGTCAAGCCTGCACCCCCTTGTTGTTTGTTTGTTTGCAAGTTTTGAGTCTCGTACCAGGAGCTTTCCACGAGGAGATCCGGTGGGGATTTGATAGTGGTATCAGAGCGTGCCTCGTGAACGAGCAAGTCGGTAGGTAGAGAAGATGAGGTCGAAGTAAGGTATGTGTTCAAAAAGCTTGCTGTTTTTTCTATGCATACTGCTGTTTTTCAGATTCAGTATGTTGTTTTTTCATCATAGGAACCCGTGATGATGGAGATTGTGGTCTAGAAAGGGTTGTTTGCTTTGCAAAGAAGAGGATAGATGTTTTTGAACTGTGTAAACAGTTTCAGGTGAGAGAAAACAGAAAAAAAAGCACGTTTGCTTTTGGTTGTTCGAAAGAGAAAGAGAGAGAGAGCGAGAGAAGCGATTGCCAGGTACTGCTGGTCGTGTACTGCTGGCCGGGTACAGTTGTACTGCTGTTGTAGGCACAAGTGAGTAGGTGGTTTGGCTGTGCAGGCGACTAGGCCTATGTAGGCTGCCCTGTTTGCAGGCGCTCAGGCCTACGTAGGCAGGCGCTTAGGCCTACGCAGGCAGGCGCCTAGGCCAGGCTGGCAGGTGCCCAGGCCTACGCAGGCGGCCAAGCCCAGGCGTTGCGCAGGCTGGCGCAGGCAGCCATGGACACCCAAGCAGCAAGGCATGCGCCGACAGCAAGTTCGGAGACGGCAGCAGACAGGCCGGCGGCACTAATCCAGGAGCAACTCATAACTGGTCCTTGGACTAGGGCTCACAAAAAAGTGCAATGTGCTTTCCTAAAGTCCCATACCACCCTAGTGCAGTGGGTGTACATGATAGCTGCGCAGCCTCGTGGGAAATGAGCATTGTATGGCCCTGAATAATCATTAGCAAATTCCACCTTACAGGATGAGCCAAGCTGAGGAAGATGAGTTGGCTAAACAACTCGAAGATTATTTGAGGATGGGCCAGATCCGTCCAAGTAAATCACCTTGGGGTGCACCTGTGTTGTTTAGGAGAAAGAAGGACAACACCTGGAGAATGTGTATAGATTACAAGAGATTGAACAAGCTGACAATTAAGAACCGTTATCCTCTCCCTAGATCAGATGACCTGATTGACCGGTTAGCAGGAGCGAAATATTTCACGAAGATAGATTTACGAACTGGCTATCACCAGATACGTATTCATGAAAGGCATGTCGAAAGAACCGCCTTTCGGACTAGGTATGGCCATTACGAGTTTCTCGTATTACCTTTTGGGTTAACCAATGCTCCAGCCACTTTCCAGCAAATAATGAACGATCTTTTTCGTGAACATTTGGGGAAATTTGTGGTGGTGTTCCTGGATGATATTTTGATATATAGTCGTACTCTTGAGGATCATGTTAGACACCTCACGATTGTCTTATCTATTTTAAGACAGAATCGACTATATGCTAAGTTAAGTAAATGTGAGTTTTTTATGACAGAAATCATTTACTTGGGACACAAGATCACTAGAGATGGATTGAGCATTGACTATGACCGAGTTCAGAGATTACCCTGGCTTTTTAGTGAGCTTAGGAGTGAGCTCTTAGAGGAAGGGGAGTATATCATGTGCACAGTGTGTATCTCGTGTGCTACACGCACACAAGACTAGCTTCGAGGTTTGGGGAAGCTTGGAGCTAGGTAGGCTGATTGGCGAGCTGAGTTAGGGAAAGACTAACGGGCGGGCACCCAAGTATGGACGGGCGGGCGTCCAAGTGTGGACGCCCGATGACCGGCCAAGAGCCTATAAAAGGGTGGCCAAGATTAGTCATTAGTCATATAGAGTCTCGTGTGATTTGTGAGAGCTGTATGGTATGGAGCTTGGATCTAGTGCAGACGTGCACCTGCTTTACGCAGTCGAGGCCGGCAGCAATCTCGTAGCTTCGTGGCGGTATGGGACGTCGCGAGGTGGAGTTTGGTCGGTAACGTCAACCTAGTAAGCTCAGCTCGTGGCTTGGTGGGGACAGCCAAGACTGTGGGCTTGCCCATGGATGTCATGGTTGGGAGGTGAGTCAGGCCTGCACCCCCTTGTTGTTTGTTTGTTTGAGGTTTCGAGTCTCGTACCAAGAGCGTTCCACGAGGAGATCCGGTGGGGATTTGACACTTATATAGGTTGGAGTACAAGTGATTAGGTTGTGATGAACCCCTAAGCAAAACCCTAATAATATTTTGTAGAGAGCACCCAAAATCCTAGATTGGAGTGCAAGAAGAGATCCTCTCCCACTTGTTCTAGGCACCTAGAATATACTCAAAAGATCCTACTGGATATTGCTACCATAGTCTATAAAGTTTATCTAAGGCTAAAGTGACCTTTGGACCATATGCCCTTATCCCCAATGTCACATGTATATTTTGGTGTATTGTTTTCAACAGTTTTTCCATCAAAATTTTTTACTCATTTGGGGTGCTCCATCTACCTTGTGTGCTTCAATTTGCCAGTTCTGAACCAGCCATGGGAAAGCATTTCTATGGATTTTATCCTCATTCATAGAATGTCAATGATGCAATATGGACTATTCTAGGCAGGTTTATAAGCAAGCTCACTTCTTGCTTGCTAGAAAGACCATAAAGCTGGGCCTATGGTCAGAATGTTTATGTCACACGTGTTTAAGCATCATGGTATGCCCAAGTCAATTGTGGGGGACAGAGATCCCAGGACAACGAGTCCTCTTTTTGACAATATGGACACTAAGGTGAATTTTGCATCAGCTTATCATCCTCAAACGGACGGACAAAATGAAGTTGCAAATTTCGTCGTATTGAATTTGCTTAAATGCCATGTCACTGATCAGAAAACTTCTTGGGAGAGGTATTTGCCAATTGTGGAATTTGCATACAACATAGTGCATGCTTCTATAGGAAAGGCCCCATTTAAGATCATGTATGGGAAAAAGGTATTGCCACCCATCCTTGGTACAAAGGATGAGATCTTTTATCGTTGATGAATTTGTTAGGGGCCTTGATATTGCCTTTACACAGATGCGGACAACCATTGAGCGTTCCCAAGAGAAGCATAAAAATGTTGCAGATAAGCATAGAAGGCTCTATTGAAAGCAAAGAAAATTATTGGGTATTGCTGAAATGTAAGAAAGCCAGGCTTAGAAAGACTCGTGGAAAAGAGGGGATGTGTCCTAAGCTCTCTACCATATATTATGGACCATTCAAAGTCATTGAACAGATCAATGAAGTGGCTTTTCGATTGGCTTTGCTGAATCACTAGAAAATTTGCAATGCATTCCATATAAACGTCTTGCACAAGTATGTGGGACTTGATACAGAGCCTATTATGGAAGATCCACCGGAAGTGGATGAGCTGGAAGAGCTGTTACAACCCGAGCAAATTGCGAGCCTATCTATCTAAGCTAGAGGAGGAGATCTGCCAACTCTTCTTGGGGAAGGACAGCAAGAGGGCATGGAAGATGTTTCAGGAGAGACAGCCTGGTAGTCCGATTACTGCACCTGCACCTGAGGCATGGCATGCTTATGCTAGAGAGCTGTATGATGCACCAGGAAAGCTCCCCACCCCCCCTCCACTGGGAGCTAGACTGGCTAGCAACACCTTTTTTACTATGCGGATGGTGCTAGACGCGATAGATAGGTTACAGAATGGAAAGGCACAGGATTATGATGGGCTAGTTGGAGAGCACTTCTCATATGCGCGTGATACTTTGGCTCTGCTGATTGTACATGTGTTTAATCATGCCATTTGTGAGGGTTTCCCGACAAGTTGGACAAAGCATATCATTGTACAACTCTTTAAGAGTGGGGACCCCATGGTACCAGGCAACTACAGGACGATCATGATTGGTCATTACTTGGCCAAACTATATGGCTCTATATTTGAGTCGGAGCTGAGCCGATGGGCACAGAGGCATGGTCATCGAGCACATGAACACTTATTGAAGAGGGTAGGGCACAAAAGAGAAGTTATATTGCTACTTTGTGGACTTCCGCAAAGCCTTCGATACCGTACTAGGTGCCAGGCTTATGCACAGATTGCATGACATTGAGGTACCCGAGGATATGCAGCGGGGGATATATGCTTTGTATGAGTCTGTGAGACAGGCAAAGTCCGAGTTCCAGACGGACTATCTGATAGGGTGACCAGCACGATAGGGGTGAAGCAGGGATGCCCGCTATCCCCCACCCTCTTTGGACTGTACATTGATGCGGTCTCTGATTATGTAGACAGATTGGGAGGCCCAGGGGCATGGCTGGCAGGGGTGTTGGTACCCATCTTGTTATATGCTGATGATATTGTTCTAATCTCAGACTCTCCCGAGGGATTACAGAGACACCTGGATGCATTACAGGCTTTCTGTGCGGATAGAGATCTGACAGTGAACCTGGGGAAAACCAAGGTTATGGTGTTTAACACCACACAGGCATGGGTGACGAGATCAGAGCCTCAGTTCACTTTCCGAGGGGAGCCGGTAGAGTACATCAGGTCATATGTCTACTTGGGAGTTACTTTCACAGGACCACGTTTCTCCCTGGAGGAGGCAGCAGCAGCTAGATTAGCTCGAGGGCATGCAGCCTTGGGGACACTTGAGAGGCAGTGTGCACACACAGTTTCAGGACCCACGCACCAAATTGTGGCTATTTGATATGCTTGTCACACCGACCCTCCTGTACGGAGCTCCAATTTGGGAGCCCAGTATACATCACAGATCTCAGAGAGGGACGGATGAGGGATGGAGGCAAATGGAGAGACCATTGATTATGATGATTTCCCGCATGATTCGAGCAACTCATCAGTACCACATGAGATTGTTTGAGCTGAGCTGGGTGCCCCACCGGTAGTAACTGAGGCCCTATTCTAGGCAGTTACCTTTTTAGAGCGGCTATGGGAGCTCCCTTAGCAGAGGTACTCCCGATTGGCATTGACCTCATCCATACAGTTGGCAGAGGATGGAGATACTCATTGCTGGTACGCTCAGATGAGATCATGGTTTGACCTACATGGTTTGCGGATAGAGGCACTACCACCCTTTCAATACAGTCTGGATTGTCCATTTTTGGATCTCACCCGCTCAGAGCAAAACCGCGTGATCAGGATGGATATCATTAGAGTGGACACAGAGAGGACATGGACTAGCCCCCTTGAGCCCTTAGGCACGAAAATGGCTCATTACAAGAGCCATTTTCTACACCTCTCACCAGATGATTTTATCACCCGTCCGACGTACATGGATGTACACCTATCATATGGGATACGTTGTGCCATTGGTCAGATCCGGACCTCATCACACCAGCTGCGGATTGAGACAGGGCGATATGTGCATCAGATCTTGGATGACTGCATTCTTCAGCTATGCTACGAAGAGGTAGAGACAGAGGAACACTACAGTTGCCGATGTACAATCTATTATGAGATCCGAGGGAGATATTACTGCCTCTTCCAAGAGGGTTTTGGGCCGTTACGCAGGGTCATGGAGTTTGAGGATCAGAGATGCCTGGGATTGTTTCTACTTGCGCTCAGGAGACACAGAGAGACCCTCTTGGCAGACAGGAGGCCGAGCCATGATGTACCTAGACAGAGGACCCTGACAGATTTCTTCGGCACCAGCACCAGCACTAGCACGAGCAACCCAGCCCACACACATCCTGATACCTCCTCCATTTGGCCATCAGGGCACCGACCACGCTGCCAGGGAGTCACCATTGATAGATCAGTTATCTCATGTCGTGCTCGTTGGCCACGCCCACCAGGATCCTGACCACGGCATCCTGACCATCACCAGATCAGAGCCATTATTGCTCGGCATCGGAGGGGCCTACCTCACTTCTACAACCTCTCCATTCTAGACAGTCCCATGGCAGAGATACTTGATCTAAGGAGAGGGCAACACTTCAACTGATTAGCATACATGGATCTACCTGATATACATTTTTGAGTATTTTCTAGTATTTTCTACTCAGTATCATCTCAGAGTTTTATAGTTCTGTTCTTATAACTATAGGACAATCAGTTTATTGTACTTTTTAGTCTCATTTAGTTGTTCTCTTTGATGAGACACCAACTTCAGATGTACTCTCAGTTTTGGTCTCATAGGCCATTATGGCCTCTTAGAGATGTTAATATATCATTTCATTTCATTTCTCTCTCTCTCTCTCTCTCTCTCTCTCTCTCTCTCTCTCTCTCCGATTCTCATAGTTACAAGGTGCTTCCTTACCATCACTTCTTTCTTCTCTTACAATTACACACTCTCTTACTATCCTTCTCTCACTCTCTCTCCCTTCTATCATTCTACCTAGCCTCTCCACCTCCACCTAGCAAGCATGGAGAACATGGGGGTCCATTGTTGCTCCACCATGTCAATCATCTTGTGCATTACCCTTCCTTCTCCAAAAACCCTATAAATAGAGCCATCCATCACCATCAAGCTAAGCCACAACCTAGACGCCCTTTATGCTATCAGTTTGCCTTTAGACATTCCTATCTCCTTAGCGTAATGGCCATAACCCTCTATCTCTCTCTTCTTCTTTATGCTAAGCTTTATATATAGCATATATGCATCTATATTGCATCCATATTGCCGTCTAATTTCTTATCAAACCCTTGTAAAAAGACCATATAGTTCTACCATCTATGCATAGTAGTCTCTTTAGCAGCCCTCTCTAGTCTACCAATTGCTTAGTTGCCATTCATAATAAATAAGCAACTCATCACGAAGTCCGGCGAGCCACTCTTTGCATGGGCAACCCCCGACGAAGAGTAGCAAATTGGGTGGAGCCAACCAAAAGGCCATGGAGTATCTATCAAAGTTTGGCGCGGCGGGAGACAACGGGCCGGCTGAAGTTTGATGGTGGGAAGTTGGTGATGTACTTCAAGGAGCCTCAACATATGGTTGCATATATGGTAATAAATAAAAATGTCATGCCGCCACCGTTCATGAAGAAATTCTCCCTTGCTATTGATGAGTCAACTCCACTTTTATCTAGTTTTCTTTATGTGTTTCTTAATTGCATACGGTATAATAGAGCAATTTACAATTGTGGGTGGTGAATTCTCATGCTTATTCTTTCTTATATCGTACCAACCTTGTATCAATTGATCCTTAACATCATATCATCTGTAATTTTCCCACAAAGCAATGTATTGTAATTTAACTCCAATGCGGCACATGCTTTTGGTCTAACTTTCATTCTAAATCAGCAATGGCAATGAATCGACCCAACTTACCCATTCGCTCAAATCAACCATACCAGCCTGTGTCTTTTCTCTCTATTCATATAATAATTAGTAATAAAATGAATTTTCAGAAAAGACTAGCCCTCCTCTTTGGGGCCGAGCGTCTAGCCGAAATAAATGCTTCTCCTCAACCATTCATCTTTCCCACCCTCAACTATGATATTTCATTTGATGTCTATATCTTCATATTATTATAAGTTGATTTTAATTTGAATTCCTTAGAAGGATTCCATCCTAGTCTACTCCTTCACCATAAACACCGTGAGGATACCTAGGTCCAAGGTCAAATTTTTTCCTCACAACACTTATAGAAAAGCTTATTTTTTTCTCTTTCATGACTTCCATAGCCATGAAAGCTTGAGAAATCTTGTCTTCTACTTATATAGTCTCCATATGATCACCAATTTGAAAAATGCCTCTTCTATTCATGAATATGGAGCCTCCTAAGTATTCTATCACCCCCAAATTTTTTGTAAACCCTAATTCTAAAAACCCTAATTTTGGGAAAACCATAGTACATATATAGATCTATGCTTTGGGCATCTTTTGCATCCAAAATCCCCTATTCTAGAGTCCAAATACCTACTGAAAACCCTAATTTACAGAAACCCTACTTTCAGTCGGGAGTGGAAATGGATTGGAAATGGATGCCTGGAAGTGTGGACATCAACCATAGGATGGTTGTACTCAAATTTAAGAAGTAGGATTGCTGTAAGAGCTCATTTAATCTCTCTTTCACTTACTCAAGATCCGAATACTAGTCATTATGGTCCTAAGTCTCGGTCTTGGCACACACAATGTTTGTGTATGGATGCCAATGGAGCATAGTTGCATTTGATTAGCTATGAGGGATCGATGAGTGAGATGGTGAAATCAAATGGGAACTATGGAACCAATGAACCACATCAACAACTATGTTTGCAATACTGATTGCATGAATGCTTATGGACAATTTGGCATGTAAATGCTCGTGAAGCTTGTAACAGGAACCTTGATAATACAATCTATTACAAGGGAGGTCGGTCCTTTCTGGCCCTAGTGCAATGCGTAAGTGATTTTCAATTTTCAGTTTTGTTAAGCTTAATTTTGTGGTGCCATTTTTATCTTGTTTAATTGTGTTAATTGCTTAAGTGTAAGGCAAGATTGTGCTCAACCCCGAACGGGGGAGTCTCAGGCTTTTAGATTTTGTACCACATAGCTCTTGTGTGTGCAAGGGGTGCTCAGCAAAAGGGTAAGAAGGATGGCCAAACACACCAAGTAGAGGGAGCACAGAGCAAGCAAGCAAGGAAGTATGTCGGTGCTTCAAATGCAGCCAGACAGGAGTGGAAGAAGGTGCATAATTAAGGGGGGTCTTAGCACACCAATTTTCAATCCACCCTGCATAAGCATAATCCATTGTGCTCTAGCAGGATAATAACTCCATGAATAAGGAATAAATGCAGCTGCCATTGAAGTACATACTCCTCCACGTTTAGTTCCATCTGCAACGGACTCACCTTTTGGTCACCAGCTATTGGTACCAAAGGTGGTGTCTGTATCTCTATTTCAGCTTTGATCTTGTCTTACATCATTGGACATGGCGTCATTTTGCCTGTGAGAGCACAGTGGATCCTTCTTATGGAGGGTACTACACGCATTGGTATTCTCAACCTCTATGCTCCTAACCATAGGAGTGAGTGGAATGTCTTTTGGAAATCTCTCACTACGTTGATGCCTCATGCTGACCTTTGGATTATTGGTGGGGATTTCAACATGGTTGAGATGCCAATGGATAAAAAGGTGGACATGAGGGCTTGGTGCATATCTTGAGAGAGCATCTTGGGAGAGGTTTATACTCTCCATTCATGGCAGAGATTGTTGTCATGAGGATGACATTTCGAGGAGACCATCCACTCTTCTTTATTCATGGTCTAGCAGGAGAAGGTATCTAGGATTTATTTATGCACGGTCAGACTAATTTTATGTGGATGATTGGGTGCTTGATAGAGGGGGACATACTTTGGTTGCAGGCACCTCTAAATCGGATCATTGCCCAGTGGTTTTATGCATTAGAGATCCAAGTCACTATGGGTCACCACCCCATGTACGCAACCCTGATCATTTGCTCTCAGATGTTGAGCTACCACGTCGCATGCTTGATATTTGGAGATCTCATGATTTCTCGCAGCCCTTGCAAAGCCTGGTCTCTGCTCTCTATGATATTAGTGACTTTTATCACACATGTGCCCTTTCTAAGAGGCAAGAGGCCTTGGATTTAGAAAGGGCTATTAGATGTAGACTGGCTGCCTTTCAGAAAGAGCACGAGAAACATCCTCATGCTCAATGGGTTGCAAATTCTTTGTGTACTGTTAGGGCAGAGCTTCATCACTCTCTTGAGCAGCGTGCGGAGTACCGTTACCATGCCCAAGAATCCTTTTGAACCTAGATAGGTGGCAGATGCAACAAACATTTCTTTGCTACTCACAGCCCATCTCATGCCAGAGATTGTGTTAGGCAATTGTTGCAGGATTTGCATGGCACTCTTCATTCAGATCCTCTTATGGTTAGATTGCCACTGATTTCTTTCGCTAGCTCCTTAGTGCTAAGCCTCACTTTGACTTGAGACAGACGACACAGAGGAAGGTTTGGAATGAATTGCCGCATTTGATTACTGAGGAGATCTGTGCCGTTTTGGATGCCCCTTTTTCTATACAGGAGTTCAGTCATGCTCTTCATGCCTTACCTCATGGTAAGTGTCCAAGGGAGGATGGTCTCTCCCCTGTTTTCTTCATTACTTTTTGGGATGAGATTGGGGTTGAGATCACATCGGCTCTCCAGGGATGTGGGACACAGGTTCTATGCCTTCTTCTCTCACTGAGGGGCTTATCTATCTTATCCCTAAGAGTGGGGATAAGACATTGATTGGCCAATGGAGACCTATCACCTTACTTGGGACTGCATATAAGATTCTTGCTAAGGAAGTGAGCATTAGATTGCAGCCAATTTTGCAGGATGTCATTCATGATACTTAGAATGGATTCTTACACGGAAGAAGCATCTTTGATAACATTTTCTTGTTTTGGGAGGCAGTGGAATGGGCCAAAGGGAGTAATCAGCCCTTAGCCATTCTGCTCTTGGATTTTGAGAAGGCCTATGATAGAGTGGATTGGGACTTCCTTGAGGGTACTCTTAGCCATATGGGTTTCTCTCATAGATGGATCAAGGGAGTTTCATGCATGTATCATGATGCCCACAATAGTGTGCTCACTTGCGGTGATAGAGGAGAGCGGTTTAAGATCTCTCGCTGAGTACGGTAGGGTTGCCCTTTAGCCCCATTATTATATATTATAGTTGCAGAGGCCATGAGCATCTTCCTTTGCTCCATTGTTGGTATGTCTAGATTGAGGTTGCCTCTTCGTAGTCAAGAGGAGCTGGTTGACTCTGAGTTTGCTAATGACATAGCCATGTTCTTGGAGGCCTCACATATATGCCTATGTTCCTTCTGGGTAGCATTGGAAGAGTTTTGTTTGGCATCAGGGGCACTCATTAATTGGCAAAAATCTGTTGGTTTTTGGATAAGTGACTCACTGAGAGTTGGTTGGGGTGCAAAGCTTGGGTTTACTTGGATTAGTAGAGGATGCACTGCTAGATATTTGGGATGCTAGGTTGGGGTTGATGTTTCTCGTGCTGAGTCATTTGCTCCTTGTAGGAAAAATGGGGGAGAGACAAAGCTGAAACTGAAACTGAAATGAGAGCAAGACTAGAAGGAGACACAAAGCATAGAGATACCTTGAGATGAGTGTAGACAAGACACAAGATTGATTATTTCATTGATGTGACGCCCACAATATATAGGTGAGAAGTACAAGATAGAGTAGACTCACTGACTTATGGGACAATTATAGAGGTGCCACATGGCACTAGACTAGACTAGACTAGGAGAAGTACACCTAGTGTGCACTTATCTCCAACACCCTCCCTAAGTGGACACTAGAAGGAAGACAGAAAGACAAGACTATGACATGACAAAAGATAAGACCAATACAGATAGACTAGACAAGGACTGAGAGACAAGCCAGAAGATAAGATAGACAAGATCCTGAGACACCCCTCCTCAAGTGATATCCTCATATGGGTCCACAAGGGTAGGGACAAGAGTGGATCATAGACAGACAGAGAGAGAGGCAATCAGCCAGTGGAGTGGTCCCACAGAGAGAGAGACTATCAGATAGACATGAGAGAGTCTGACAGATAGAAGATAAATGGGGACATGGACAGAAAATGCCAAGAGAATGTGGGTAGCTAATCCACAAAAGAGAGGCATATAGACTGATAGACAGTGTCAGAGACATGTGACTGTAAGATCACACAAGATAGACACACAGACAGAGAGATTGACTGATTGTAGATAGACAGAGAGATGGACCTGACACATAGACAGAGAGACTGACTGATTGTAGATAGACAGAGAGATGGACCTTGATAGATAATCCCTCCTCAAGGGCAATCCTCCTGCTAGAGTGGGTAATGCAGGGGTGCCTCTTGGATAGGGACAAAGATAAGTCCATGTAGACAAATAGACATGACATTACCCCATGATCTACATCATTGGTGATCAATGGTGGTAGATAGCATGAAAGCATAGACAAATATGAGAGAGATGGGAAGGTCTTACCATATTTGGCAGTGTCTAATCCCGTACATGAGAGACAGATAGATGAAGGGAAGGTCTTACCACTTGCTGAAATGCAAGGGCAGTGTCTAATCCCATGAAAACTGAAAATTAAATTTTTATATTTTGAGTTTTTTCGAAAGTAGAAGACTGAAAATTACATCTAGATATCCTGATTTAATTACTCCAGCTTGAGCAGGTCTTCCCTCTTTCAAAACCATATCTTTGACAGTCTATCCAGAGGGGTAAACCATGAATGCTGAAAGTAATCATGAAGCATGAAGAACTTGCTAGTCGTGAAAGTAAGTGGGCATTAGGGCCAGGCTGAGGATTGTTAAACGAAGAGCATCCATACCTTGAAATTTGCAGAACCAGGAGCAGCCTGATAAACTAAAGATGAAGGGGCTGTCCCATGTGAGAAAACAACAGCATAACATGATCCAATGAGGATTCAGAACCGTAGCGAAGTGTCGAGCTGATTCTGACCATAGGTGAGGTATATCCATGGAGTTGTGCAGCCATGAAGTGAGTGGACAAGTTGCTGGAATTGAGGCAACAAAAATCTGAATGTATGCGGGCTGCTTCATGAAGAAAGGGAGCAGCAAATGAAGGCGATGACAGGCTGACTGAAATCGCCCTGAGGATGCCATGAGATGAGGCCCAAAACTGACGGCAAGCTGATGTAGAATGACGCGGAGCTGAAGCTTGAAAGCCACGAGCTAAAGATGAGCTGTCATGAGGAATTGCGCCACACTTTGAAGCTGAATATGAGCTGCCATGAACTGAAGATAGTTGTCGGGGTGAAGTAGAGTAACCACGAGCTAAGAAACGTTGAGGATGAGGTGAAGAGAGCTGAAGTAGAAGCAGAGAGCTGAGGCGAGTTGAAGCGGGTTGAAGTGAACTGAAGCTTGAGGCAAGGATGAGGGGAGCCAGGATAAACCTGCTCTGATACCATGTAGGAAAAATGGGGGAGAGACAAAGCTGAAACTGAAAGCAAGACTAGAAGGAGACACAAAGCATAGAGATACCTTGAGATGAGTGTAGACAAGACACAAGATTGATTATTTCATTGATGTGACGCCCACAATATATAGGTGAGAAGTACAAGATAGAGTAGACTCACTGACTTATGGGACAATTATAGAGGTGCCACATGGCACTAGACTAGACTAGACTAGGAGAAGTACACCTAGTGTGCACTTATCTCCAACACTCTTTTGCTTATGAGTATCCGGAAGAAGCTTCTTCATTGGAGCTCCAGGAGATTAGATTTAGTCCCCAGAGCTTTGGTGGCTAATAAGGTATTGTTTGTATCGGCTTGGTTTATTGCCTCTTGTTGGTGCTTCTCTCGTGCGTACATTGGTCAATTGTGGAGATTGATCCGCAATTTTCTTTGGTCGGGTTTGGATGGCACCACAGACACTCGTGCCAGGGTAGCTTGGCTCATAGTTATTCAGCCCAGACAAGAGGGGGCTGAATATTATTGATCCGGATGTTCAGTGCAGGGCATTGCTTTGCAAACTTGTGGTCAGAGGTTTCCTACCAGGCATTGAGCCTTGGAAGGATTTTTTCTTGTCTTAGATCTTTGGATGTACACCTCATGTTGGGAGAGATTGGCTGCCTAGCATACGGTTTTTGTTCACAGAGGCTGACATCAGGGCACCATCTTTCCCTCTTGTTGCAGCCATTGTGAGAGCATGGAGAAGCATGAGACCATTTTTGCGACAAAGGCTTCCTAGGTCTTTGGATGCGACAACCTATTATGTGGAACAATTTTTCAGTGACAAGGTCGGTTGGCCACTTGGTGCATCTCGTTACATGCAATGGTCAGGATTGGATGTTGTGCATACACAATTCTTGCTTGGAAGACCTTTAAGAGTCTTCCGGTGGATGGGAGAGCTGCATCCATTCAGCATCTTAGGGTCTCTCGCATACGTATCAGATTGATGCAACTATTCTGCATGAGTGGCTCTCTGGGACCCTTTTTGAGGATAGGCATACCTCTGCATGTCATTGCTCTCCGAGGCCAGGAGGCTACATTTGCATCATCTATTCTATCATGCCTGGAGGGAGATTGAGGAGATGTAGCATGGAAGGGATCATCCCAGATACTAGGCTTAGGCCAGTGAGGATCGTTGGTCGTTCGGCGAAGCATTGGTTCATTGATCCTTCTCCTCAGACAGTGACTCATGGCTGTTGGTGTTTGTGGCTATATGGTGGCAGTCCTATCAGATATCTTCAGTGGGAGTGGATTGATGCCTTTGATCCATTGAAAAGCCTTGCCTTTTTCAGTTTCACGGTCCGGAATGCCAGGCTTCTCGTCACTTGACAGATGCATAGGATCCCTACTCTCAGGCCTCATTAGGAGAGTTATGATATCTCTTCAGTGATACAGCGTAGATATTGGCATAGGCTTTGGCATTCATACAGAAGGAGCTGGATCTCTCATTTCTTTTGGTTATTTTTACATGGTCTCCCCACCAATTAGTGGAGATCGGTTTTCGGCCCACCAATAGAAAACCAAGCCCTAGGTTTTGGAATGCAAAAATGTTTGATTTCGATGATGGTAAATTGCAGTACATTTTCTATCCATTCACAAGGACTTGGTATGTTTTTGGGCACTTTTGGGAAGGTATGGAATGCTTTTGAAATGCAATTATTTGGTGGGAAGAAGTAGAAAGACTTTGGTAAGAAGTAGACCGGAAATGCCAAGATGTAGAGTTGGTGGTACTCCAATAGGCCGGATTTGAGCAGGAGAGGAGGTTGAAAGGCCAATCGTAGCTAGAGCAAGAAAGGAGTTGCACGGAGCATCGAGACAAGGCCGGCTCTTTTTTTCAAGGAGAACAGTGAGGACCATGTGCTGAAACTCGCAAATGCCTCCAAATGTCGATAAACATAGTTGGCAGACTTTTTCCACAAAGCTTTTACTGATGTTGCTGATTTGAAGCGGCTTCTAGCTGTGGGAGGCTGTTGTGGGACTTTGTCATTGGATTTCTCCTTGAGTTCCCTTATCGTTGGTAGGGTCCTGTATAACATGAGATTTTGGGGAGAAGTATAAAAATGCTCTAAGGATCCATGATTCTTGGTGATACATGAGATGCCACAGAGATGTACGGCCACAGAAGGTAAACACATCTTGATATCTTCTGTGCTCGGACTACAGTGTAGTACATTCATTGTATCCATGAGTCCACATAGTACATATGCCCCATTTTATTTGGTAGAAGACGATTTTGTTTTTCTCATGTTTCGACACCCAGCTATTCATGGATCCTATGTAATCATCATTCACATTGGTCTCATAGACTCTTTGGGTCTTTCATAGACGTTTAAGACAGTCTTTCTTTCTTTTTCTCCCTTCCTTTCCTTTCACGTTTTCTTAGATTTTCATGCCTTTTTCCTGGTCCTATTTCTCTCCCCTCCTCCCCCTTGTTGATGAGACATTCCCTTTTTTGGCCTCTCAAAAATGGTATTTTTATTTCCATATTTGATTCCCTTTCCTGTGATTCCGAACTTCTGATTGACTTATAACATAGGATTTAAGCTCCAGACCAGGCAAATCACACCCATTTTTTTAAATAAATTAAATAATTATAAAACCTCATTTGTTATATGTGATGAAGTAGGTTTGAGGTGGCTTGAAAGAAAGGTTATGGTAAAACCTAATGCTTTTGAAAGGACATTGTTGACTTATAACATAGGATTTAAGTTCAAGACCAGGCAAACCACACCAAAAAATAAATAAATAATTTTAAAACCTCATTTGTTATATTGAGGTGTCTTGAAAGAAAGATTATGGTAAAACCTTATAATTTTGAAAGGACATTGCTAGTGTGCAAAACATAGCATCTAGTATGTGTGAAGGACTAGGTTTGATGAAAACTAAATATGGTCATTGTGTGAATCAGTGTATGTGTTCTACCTTGATTAAATGCCCAAGTCCAGGGATCTCTGCATATGTGATCTGCTGCACCTATCTTTGACCCTTAATCATGCCATGGGAAAAACAGGGAGTACCCAAATATGTGTTCAGTTTGTTGTGCACACTGTAAATATTGTTACCTTTCTATTTACTCTCTTTTGTCTCCTTGGTATTATATTTGTTTATTTAGAGTTTATCCTTTCTCAGTTCTTTTGTGCTATTTATGTTTCAGCTGTTGGATCTCCTTCTTGGGCACAATAACGCTGGGATATTCAGGAGGCCTCAGCTGAAGGCCTTGGTATCGATCCATGGAAAAGAGGTACTGTAGGTTTAATTGAGTGCTATATATTTTCACAGTGGACGTAGTCAAACATATACTTGCACATGAATCAACACAAACACTGATTCCACAGGAGACATTACAAATATTGAGAACAGGCAGCCTGTGCACACGCATTCAAAGCGGCACAAGCACCCAACCCCTTAGATGCACACTCACATGCACACACAAGAACGTTGAGTGCGGGTAGGAGAGGGTTGCGGAGCACTAGTGGCGCACTCTGGAATTCTCACTGAGACCAAATGGGTGGCCAGTGTTGTTTGGAATGTGAAGTCAGTATAGGTGGATGCCCCTTGTTTAGGATAATCCCAGGCATGATGATATTGGATTCCAGGAAATGCTGACATGGTGGTGTTCCTTTGGAAAGAGGGCACTGGGGATTTGGTAATGCCCTTACTCTCAACACTGGTAACACAGAATGGGGCGATTGTGAGGTGGGGGAGGATGAGTTGGACGGGTGATTGTGGGAGAAGCTGCCATGGTGGCAGGTGCTGGTGGGTGAGGAAGTGGGGGAAGGTAGGATGTCTGAGGGGTTGGTGGTCAGGCAGGGGAGAATGA
The DNA here is from genome assembly GCF_041138505.1 of Cibotium barometz. NCBI lineage: Eukaryota > Viridiplantae > Streptophyta > Polypodiopsida > Cyatheales > Cibotiaceae > Cibotium > Cibotium barometz. The sequence continues at coordinate 4,581,341 of NC_141058.1, forward strand.
CAGCCTGGTAGGTTGGTGTGGCTGGGGGAGCAGTGGTAGTATAATGGTTAGGAGGAGTTGTCGGAGAAGGGACCGGGAACTGCTATTGGTGGAGTGGGTGGAATCGCTTCAGATAATAGCAGTCCTGATCTTCATCCCCAGCTTTCTCACAAAATGTGTAGTACTGCCGTCTAGGGCACTCATGAGTGGTGTGCCCGAGCAAGGAGGAAGGGTGCACCACAATCCTCTCTTGGCTTCTTGCTGGGTCTTCAGTTCTTCAATCTGCTTCAGTTGGGTGAGGGTACTCTTCTCATTTTGGGACTTTTGGTGCAGCTTTAGAGCTTCCAACTCCCTCTTCAACTGGGCTACTAGATCATCTGCAGTGGTGGTGAAGTGTGTGCAGCTTCTCTCACTCTCAAACATTTAACATGTGTTTTCAAGTTGGGATGCCAGATCCTGCCAGGAAGTGGTGGTCAGCTTGCTCTTCCCGATCTTTGCCTGAGTGGATCAGGGCAAGGCCTGCATCACCCATTGGTGAACCATGTAATCACCGGGGTAGACAGGTAAGCGGGCCACCAACATTGTCCGTGCCATCAGCTCTGACACGTTCTCTCCAGGAAGTCGTCGGAGTTTCCCCAGATCCTGGAGAGAAGGCGGTCCTCATAGGCTTTGGCATTCATATAGAAGGAGTCAGATCTCTCACGTATTTTGGTTATTTTTACATGGTGGTCTTCCCACCAATCAGTGGAGATCGGTTTTCAGTGTAACACTTACCTGCCTCAGATATGCGGCAGGGTCTGAGATTGTACATCATTGTTTATGGGGATGCAGCACTGCATAGCAGATTTGGGGTTCTATAGCCCAACTTACGGGCAAATTGAGTGGCCGTGCCATGCATGTGACTTGGGGGGCAGTTGCTTGGCTCGGTCCGCAGCTTTTTTACGAGGGGAGTGGTACAGACTCTGCTATTTTCATTCGTAGAGGTGTTGCCCAGCATGGTTTATTGTAGGATGTCCCTCACTCTGATTATACATCTCCCAGACAGAGGATTGACACCACTTGGGAGATTGTTTCCAGTATTACAGCATAGCAAATCCGGAGAGCTATATGCACGAAGGCTATTGAGTGTCTAGATCTTTGGGTCTCAGTGCATTACTACTATATGGGGTGATATCATCCATACTTTCCTGGCTATTTGGGCTCGTATTCAGGTGTCCTCTTGTTCCACGCAGGCAAAGCGCATTATATTGATGCGGGAGTGGGACCATGGCATTTTCTTTTCCTCTAGTCCCATAGGTCTCTCATGGCATCATGATGTTCCTCAGTAGTTGAAATCACCTTACATATTGGGGTGATTCTAAATTCTATTGCGGCTTATAGCCGTGATTGTTGTATGCCTTTTTCATACTTAATAGAAGTCTCTTTCTGAAAAAAAACGACCAGCTTCAAAAACGACCCTCATTGCCAGAATCTTTGGATCTCATAAGGCGCCTTCTGAAGGACCAGATTCTGGCAAAGCGCCTTCTGAAGGACCAGCTTCACCTTGCTGTTTTACAGGAGGGTCTATGGATGTGCTTTTGTTGCAGGAACACAAATTGGATAGATCTCACTGTGGCAAAACTGGTAAGATGCTTTCTGGCCACACCTTCTGGTCCTCGGCAATTGGGACTAGAGGGGGTGTTTGTATCTAAGTGGCAGCATCTATTATACCTCATGTTATTGGGCACGGTGTTATCATCCGTGCTAGAGTGCAGTGGATATTGATCATGCATGAGGGTTAGAAATTGGGAATCTTGAATATCTGTGCACCTAACGTGAGAGGTGAAAGGGTGGCCTTTTGGGACACCATTACAAATGTCATTCCCAAGGTTGATCATTGGATAGTGGGAGGAGATTTTAATATGGTTGACAAGAAGAGTGGACGCGAAGGGAGTTTACACCCTTTGGAGCGAGCCTCATGGGAGAGGTTCACGCTTTCCTTTTTTGGGAGGGATTGCTGGACTGAGGATGACTTCCAGAGAAGGCCAAATTCCTTATCTTTCTCTTGGCATAACCGCCGCAGGAGCGGGGATGAGAGCATCTTTGCACGTCTGGACAGGTTTTATGTGGATGATTAGTCCTTGGATAGAGGAGGCACCATTGCTATTATGCCTAGCACCACCAAATCCGATCATTGCCCCGTCGTTTTGTGTCTCAGGGAGGGGCCTCTCCCCGTATCTGTATCCCTGATTCTCTTTATCTAGATGCTGACATTTCCGTTGAGATCCGAGAGATATGGAGATCTTGTGACGGTCCTGATCCTCGTCATAATATTGCGCTAGCTCTTGAGAGGACCAGCCATCATTATCATAGCATTGCCTTGTCTAAGAAGCAGGAGGCTCTGGACAAGGAGAGAGCTATTAGGCGTAGGATTGCTGCTCTTCAGAGGGAACATGAAAAGCATCCTAATGCGACTTGGATTACAGACCTCTTGACCACAATTAGAGCAGAGCTGCAGTTGGCCATGGACAGGGAGGGCTGAGTTCGCCTTTCATGCGAACAAGGCCTTTTGGAATCAGATGGGTGGCAGATGCAACAAAGAGTTTTTTTCAGCACACCGACCTTCCCATAGCAGGGACTCTGTGAGGTACTTGCAGGATTCACAGGGTGAGATTCAGATTGAGCCTGATAAGATGAGGGATATTGCTTCAGAATTTTATCGGTCTTTGTTGAATGCAGAGGTGCCCTCCCCTCAGAGAGATGTGGCATGGCAGAAAGTTTGGGAGTGCATACCCAGGCTCATTACAGATGCTATGTGTTCTTTCGTGGATGCCCCTTTCTTGAAGGATGAATTCCTTCACGCACTGCATGCTCTTTCCAGTGGTTCATGCCCCGGGGATGATGGTCTTTCTCCCGCCTTCTTTATTCTTTTTTGGGATAATATTGGAGATGCTATCACTGTTGCCCTTCAGGAAATGTGGGTGTCGGGTATGATGCCTCCATACTTCACGGAGGGGCTGATTCACCTTTTCCCCCAAGAGTGGGGACAAGACTGACATCAAGCAATGGAGGCCCATCACCCTCCTTGGATCTGCATATAAAATCTTAGCTAAAGCCTTGAGTATAAGGTTGCAGCCGATTCTCCAAAGGACTATCCATGATACCCAGAATGGGTTCCTCCAAGGAAGGAGTATATTTGATAACATCTTTTCTTTTTGGGAAGTTGTCGAGTGGGCAAAGGCTAGTCAGCAGCCTCTTGCGATTCTTTTGCTTGATTTTGAAAAAGCTTATGACAGAGTGGATTGGGATTTTTTGGAGGGGGCACTATGGCACACATGGGGTTTTCCCAAAACTGGATCAGAGGTGTGTCTTGCCTATACAGGGAGGCTCATAGCACTGTTTTAGCCTGTGGGGGACGTGGTGAGCGTTTTCAGATTTCCCGTTTAGTGAGGCAGGGCTATCCCCTCGCCCCTTTACTGTACCTCATTGTAGCTGAGGCTATGAGCAGGTTTCTTCGGGCTGCCCCTAGTGTTGTGGGTCTCAGGCTGCCTTTATGTACGGAGGAAGAGTTATTGGACTCTGAGTTAGCAGATGATATTGCGTTGTTCCTTGAGGCTTCACATGCTTGTTTATGTGCTTTCTAGCCAGCCTTGGAGGCCTTTTGTTTGGCAGTGGGAGCTATTATCAATTGGCATAAGTGAGTTGGTTTTTGGATCAGTGATTCTCCTCTTGCAGATTAGGGTACAGATGTTGGTTTTACTTGGATTGAGAGAGGATGCTCTGCTAGATACCTTGGTTGTCAGGTGGGCGTTGACATCTCCCCTGCACAATAGTTTGCTCCAGTGCTCTTAAGCATTAAAAGCAAACTTCATCACTGGAGTAGGAGGAAGCTCGACTTGGTCTCTAGAGCTTTGGTGGTCTTGCTACCCACGACTTGGTTTCTCGCTTCGTGCTGGATTTTTCATAAGGGCTGCATTGGCCAGTTTCGTCGCCTTATTCAGAACTTTCTTTGGTCAGGGCTTGATGGAAATGCACACACCAGGGCCAGAGTTGCTTGGGAAACCATTATCAGGCCTAAGCAGGAAGGGGGATTGAATATCATTGACCCTGAGGTGCAATGTAAGGCTTTGCTCTATAAGCTTGTTGTTAGGGGCTTTCTTCCAGGCACTAAGCCGTGGAAGGACTTTTTCATGCCGCAGATCACGAAGTGTGTCCTTGTTTGCGGAGGTGACTGGACTCTCAGCTCATGCTTTATTTTTTGAGATGCAGTTCACCGCTCCCCTTCATCCCCCCTGGTTAGGTCCCTCCTACGTGCCTGGGACTGCCTGAGGAGTTTTTTGGTACACATCCCCCCGCGTTCAGTGGAGGAAGCTAATAGGCAGCCCATTCTGTGAAATGATTTGATCTTAGATGTGCCTGGTAGGCCTCTTGGGGCAGCTATGCATATTCTCTAGGCTAGCTGGGAGATCCCATGCCCCACAGTGTTGGCTTGGAAGAGATTTCAGAGCCTTACCAAGGTGCAGAGATTGGATTGCACGCAACATTTGAGAGGCTCTAGCCGGAGGATTGCACAAATTGGTGTAGCCATTCCCATCCACTGGATTACTGGATCTTTCTTGGAAGACCGTCATCATTCTTGGTTTGGGGTTTTTTCTGGGACAGGTGTTCCTCTTCAGGTTATGGGTCTCCCCTTGCCTAGGGAGGATGATGTACCGGTTTTTTTTTCTGTACAGGATGGATGGCAGTTGGAGAGATGTGACTTGCAAGACCTTATTGAGGGCCCCCAGATTCGTCCAGTCAGAGTTGTTGGCAGGTTAGGGAAGCACGTCTTTGTTGACACCCGCGCCCCCCCCCCCCAGGGATGATCAGAGAGAGTGTTAGCCTTTGGTTGTATGATGGTGGCTGCCCTATCAGACATTTGCATTGGGACCTCGGTGAGTGGGTGTGGTAGGATGCTTGTAACCCCTTGAAAAGCATGCCTTTTTTCAGTTATACGGTGCGGAATGCCAGAAATCTTATCTTGGGACACATTCAGGGTGTCCCTACTCTTAGACCCCATTGGGAATCTTAAGGCATTTCGACTCACATTCAGAGGGTATTTTAGCAGAGATTGTGGCATTCTTATAGGAAGCCACACATTTCCTCCTTTATTTGGGTTTCCCTTCATGGTGGTCTGGCCACCAATCAGTGGAGTTCTGTTACTGGTGCTTGCCCAACATGCCCTAGATGTGCAACAGTTTCGGAGTCAGTTTACCATTGTTTATGGGAATGCAGGGAAGCACAGAGGGATTGGTCTGTGATTGCACACCTCTTCGGTAGGATTAAGAGGGATGCTATCATTTCTTTTGGTTCTATCATTTGGTTGTCAAAGTCTGGGTTACAGCTGAGATTCGAGGGGACTGACAGGAGCTTGGCCATTATGCTTATGCAAGGAGTTGCTCAGCAGTGTTGTCTTCAGGATTTGTGAATTTCACACTTTGTCCCTCTGGCAGAGAGGTTAAACAGTTCTTGGGAGATTATTGCTAGCATCTGAGCGTGGAATATCTGGAAGGCTAGATGCACCGAGGCTATTGAGGGTACTCCCGTTCTTGTTTCTCAGTGTCTTTGCAGGATTTGGAGTGATATTATTCACACCATCATGGCTACCTGGGCCAAAATTTAGGGATTTTCGAGGGTTGTGGAGAGGAAGCGCGGCCAGTTTATGAGAGAGTGGGACATTGGTATCTTTGTCACGTCCTCTCTTTCGGGACCCTATTGGCAGCACAGGGCTCCTGATTGGTTGAGATCTCCACCTTTCTTGGTGTGAAATCTCCATTTTGTAAAAACATTTTCATACTTAATAGAAGTCTCCGTTCTGAAAAAAAGAAAAAGAAAAAGAAAAAAAAAAGGCGGTCCTCATAGTTGCCAAGTCAGAAAGTTCGAAGGAAGGTGTCCTGCAGAATGACCCAGTCAGTGAAATGGTCTATTGGGGGAAACTGGCTGAATCACTTGTCTGCAGAACCTTCTATGTTTCCTGTGAAGTGCACCAAGTATGCATCTTCGCGTTCCAAGCCTCTACTTCTACACATGGCCAGGAAGTGTGGTCTTTGGCGTCTTCCATAGCAGAACCTTTGAATGTGGGCAGCTTGACATTGACCTGCCCAGCACCGTCGAGAGGGGTTACGGACCCAGAGGGTTGGCTCAACATCCTGCATTATGACCAATCACCTGACAGCAAGATTAGCAGCCATGGGAAGGGGTGGAGGGGGACTTCTAGGAGGTACAAGACCGAACCTCTCATGGCTGAAGTAGTGCATTGAGAGGGGACTCCTGATAGGACTGACCAGGGTAGCACGGGAATGTGTACTGGGCATACAGGGGCATACACAGGGTACACAGCGACGAGATAAAACGGATCCCAAATTTTCCGAGAGTCCCACTGGGCATGTTAAATTTTAGTGTACCTTCAGGTTGGGCTGCCTGGCACACTGAGGAGTGGATGGTTCTCCCTGGACAATATGTTCGGGAGTCACAACAATGTGATCAAATAATGTAGACAATGACAAGACATAGAGAAGTGCACACTACTCAGTAGTCATTCCATTAACCACTCACTTTGTTACAGGGTTACTCAGGCACTGTGCACACTCCACAGTGAGGTAGGCTGACACAGACTTGCTAGAAGCCAAATGGAAGACGCACTGCTCAAATGAGAGGGACTACGAAAGGAAAAAGAAAATTCTCACGCAAAAACATGGAGTTTCGTTCCTGTGTACTGAGCTCCCCCATACCTGAGTGCTGCGCCCCCCCTTACCTTTGCTGCCCCCTCTCGCTGTCCTCTGTCCTCTTGCAGGCTAGCTGCTCCCACCTTCCTGCTCTCCCCTTCACCTCCCTTCTCCTTGCTCCCCTTCCTATGCCTTGCTCAAGAATGGAATATTGTTTAACAGGTTTCATGTCGGCCTTTCTTTCCGATTAGCATCATGGCTAGTCACGCCCTTCCATCGGGCGAACCATCCATTTTTCACAAGACAAGCTTGACACCCTCTTCACCGAAATTGAGAATGACTCCAAGACAACACAAAGAAGACCGGAACCGCCACCCTATCACTCTCAGATCCCAGGCCTTCCTCATGCTTATTGGCCATTGGGCTGGTCCTACGGGTGTCCACCATCCTAGGTTTTCTCACTTCTGCTGCCCAGGCAGGGAGTGTCTCGGTTGATGCTGTTCCAGGGGTTATGGTGCTGGCTCATGACAGTGAGCCCTTTGAGAATTTTGTGCTGCTTCCAGGACCTAATGGTCTGTTGAAACGTATGGATACATTAGGCAGACCACTGCCTGGTTTGTCACCACGTAGGCCACTTTTGCGTGGGATTGCCCTAGGGCTAGGGGTCATAGGAGGCGGTGCAAACGCGCTCCCTAAGTGACACAACCTACTGCTCTGCCTCGGGCAGCCGTTCGCTAGGAGTGGTGGGTCTCTCACGGCCGCTCTCGTCTCTCTAGATGGGAATGTTGGGGCATAAGATGAGGCCCTTCCCAAAGACAGTGTATAGTGATGATGTATGTGGTCAGAGTGATGAGTTTGCAGAGTCATCCTCATAGAAGGATGTTGCATTCGGGCAGAATGACCATGTTGAATCCGCCGTGCTTGGGGTGGACAATATGCAGGATGCACTTGGTATGGATGCATAGGACATGTTGCCATCTTATGAGGCCTTGCAAGATATGTAACAGGATTTGTGTCACGGTGTCTCGTAGGGCACCCATGCATTGCGCACGTATGCAGAGATTGTGCATAGTCCATGATAGAGTGAACATGCTAACATTGGACTTTGCTCCAAGGATTATCCCTTTCTACAACATTACGAGAGGCGGCTCCAAACTCCGACCAAGCGGTTGCTTAGGTCCGGAATCAAAATTCTCTCTTCGTGATTTCCTCCTTTATATGGGTTTCCCTTCATGGTGGTCTGGCCACCAATCAGTGGAGGTCTGTTACTGGTGCTTGCCCAGCATGCCCTATATGTGCAGGAGCTTCGGAGTCAGTTTACCATTGTTTATGGGAATGCAAGGAAGCACAGAGAGTTTGGTTTGCGATTGCATACCTCTTTGGTAGGATTAAGAGGGATGCTATCATTTCTTTTGGTTCTATCATTTGGTTGACACAGTCTGGGCCTCAGCTGAGGTTCGAGGGGACTGACAGGAGCTTGATCATTATGGTTAGGCAAGGAGTTGCTCGGCTGTGTTGTCTTCAGGATTTGCCACTTTCACACTTTGTCTCTTCAGCATAGAGGTTAGACAGTTCTTGGGAGATTATTGCTAGCATCTCAGCCTGGAATATCTGGAAGGCTAGATGCACTGAGGCCATTGAGGGTACTCCCGTTCTTGTTTCTCAGTGTCTTTGCAGGATTTGGAGTGATATTATTCACACCATTATGGCTACCTGGGCCAGAATCCAGGGATCTTCGAGGGCTGCGGAGAGGAAGCGTGCCCAGTTTATGAGAGAGTGGGACATTGGTATCTTTTTCACATCCTCTCATTCGGGACCCTATTGGCAGCACAAGGCTCCTGATTGGTTGAGATCTCCACCTTGCTTGGTGTGAAATCTCCATTTTGTAAAAATTTTCATACTTAATAGAAGTCTCCTTTCTGAAAAAAAAATAAAATTCTCTCTTTACCATGAGGATTATCTTATGAAATGTGCAAGGTCTAGGGAGGCTTCCCACGTGCAGTAGGAAGCGCCTTGTTAAAGGATCATGTCCACCCTGCCATTTTGGATTAACAGAGATGCTCCTCCATTTGAGGAAATTAATAAGTGTTATGTAATGGCACTATAAAGGTTGTACATTATGAGATATTGGCCAGCCAAGGCTTTAGTAAGTTTTGGGCGCCCAAGTATGAATAAGGGCCAATTGTGTAAAAGGCATAATGGAAACACACAATCCCTCTTTGTGCTATGAGAGATCTTGCTTTGTCTTGTGAGAAAGAAAGAAAGATATATTAACGTCTACAAGAGGCCAAAGTGGCCTATGAGACAGAAGTACCAATACATCCAAAACTCAAGGAAACGAAATGTCTCAAGTAGAAAATGAAAAGCATAAACTGAAAAACAACTAGCTATAACATGTGGTCAAAGGGAAACTAGTGCCTTGAAACAACTGTCAGAAAAAGGCATATCTGATAAAATTGTGCAACTCACATTTTTGGCGCCGCACCTCACAAGAGAGAACTGCACACATCCATAGTTAGAAGAAGCAATAGACAACAACTATCGTTGAGTACTTACCAATGCTTCGAGCTCACGTCCCTTGAGGCTCTCCAAGCTCTCTTTTGGAAGCTCCACTCCTCTACCTCCACGCTATCACCACGGAGTCGCTCACACCACAATGCAAGGCAATCTTCCTATCACTCTCCCACACACATGCATAGAAGAGGAACATGCACTAGAGTACACACTCTCTCTCTCTCTCACACACACACACACACACACACACACACACGACAAAGCAAGAGCTCTCATAGCACAAAGGGAGATTGTGTGTTTTCATTATGAGAAAATGCCTTTTATACAGTTGGCCCTTATTAATACTTAGGCGCCCAAAACTAACTAAAGCCTTGGCTAGCTAGTATCTCATAATGTACAACCTTTATAGTGCCGTTACATAACACTTATTAATGTCCTCAAACGAAGGAGTATCTTTGTTAATCTAAAATGGGATTAACACACCCCCCTACCTGATGTAGGTTCTGTCCTCAGAACCTTAACCTAGGTTGAAAGACCTCGTCGCCGAACTCATGTCTATAGAAGTTGCGGTGTGATTGAAGCTTTTTTAGGGTTTTCCGGAAAGCATCATTCCGCTTTCATTCGGGCCTCTGTTCATGTCAAAGCATAACTGCTCTGCCTTATATCCATCATACCTTTCCTTTGGTTGATCAATAAGAACTAGGATCAACTTCAAAAATCTGACGGCAATATGTCGGGACCTAGTATTTGATTTCTTTGACTGGTAATATCCTGAAATGTTGATGGCGAGAATTGAGGGAAGTTATAGCAAACATGGGAATCCCGTTGCTTTGCATGGTGGAACTTTAAAGGAGTGAGCTGTCTTCTGATTGGCATATATAGAGGATCTACTCTTTGTTTTGGCGGCGGGGAGCACTAGTACTGAAGGCTGTACTCTGGCACTGTGAGATACTCCTTTCTCCAATCAGGCTGTATTCCAAAGTCCACTAGTTCCAAAGTCCACTAGGCGGGGGTTGGTATCATCTGTAACTATTGTTATGTATCCACCCCGTGTATGTACTGGATGCTGCTTACGCCACTTGCGGAAACAATAACTGATCATAAATGTGATGATGCGGGTTTCCAACAGGTTTGCCAAGTGTGGGTTTGCCAGTTGGGTGTGCTTCGCCACATTTTCCCACAAAGTGTATTCATCTCCCATTGGTAGCAGCTCCGCTAAGGCGGGCATTGGGACGCGTAGAGGATATGGCACATATGGTTGTCTCCTGGATTCCATAGTTGAGTAGGCCTCTGGCAAGATTCTTCTTGTTGGCTCAAAGGGTGTAATTTGCATTAGAACTTTGAACATCAATTTGGGCTTTAGGAGGGGATTTCCTGCTTGGATGAGGCTCTTGTATTCTGCAATTGATAAAGATTCAATGACATTTTCATTAGTAAAATCTTGTAAATCATCACAAGGAGGTAGATTACGTACCTCATTGAGCTGTCGTGGTGGAGATAGATTAGTTGCCAGGAACTCCTCAGGGCCGAGAGGGTTAGGGGGAATTCAACAGGGATTAAAGAGAAACGTGAGAATATACAATCTTCCTGAGTTTTGTTAGTAGGAGAGACACTAGGAAAGGGATTTAGGAGTTTACTCGAAAGAGAAGTAACCACGGAGTAAGTTACGGATGTTGAGGATCTTGGGGTATCTTCTTGATCTTCCCCTAAACTGGGTGGGGCTTGAGGGGGTTTCACAGTCTTCATAAAGTCATGAAGGTCGGAGAATTTTTCTGAGAATTTTTCTAGAGCTATAGTGGGATATGCAATATGTTCATGATCAAAATGATACATAAACATGTGGAGGCCATGCTTACTAACGTTAATTATCTTTTTATAGAGTTTTATGACACCTAGGGGATGATACAAGGTTGATTTAGAAAGATTTAGATATTGATGTGTGTCATAAACTTCAACCCACTCATGGCTAATAATCCACTAGTAGCTCCTAGCAACAACCTCGTAGTTGGGTGGTGTGGATGGCATGTCCTTTGGCATGAACAGGTTGAGTTTGTCGACACTATCATCCAGAATGATAGACTGTTGTAACACCCGACACCAACTACGGAGGTTGAGCACTATGGGGTGTAAATTAAAAAGAATATGTCAGCTAGGTTAGTAAGAATGATATCACCTCTTAATATCCCCATTACCAGTGTTGGGTTTGCATCCCTTTCCATATTTTGATGTATGAGGGTGAGATCTCCTAAGCTGAGGTCTTCTGTTAGATTTATTTCATATTGAAGAAGAGAGAGGGTTAGTGTAGATAAAAACAAAGTTAGTGTTTGAGGGGCCTGAGGAGTCACCCGAAAGGAGCCTATCTCCGAAGCACACTCGATGAGTTGACGTATCTCATCGGATTGGTTCTCCCTTTGAGACCGTTGCTGGAGTGCCAGCCTTCGCTCTAATTCTTGGATCCTGATATGCTTCTCATTGAGGATCGTAGAGATGGTTGCCTCACGTACTTACCTAGCTGCTGCTAGTTCTGCATATCTTCTGTCAGCTTCCTCGTGAGCTATCCTAGAGGTGGTGGCATGAGCGTGAGCCTCCTCGACTTTGTTTACTCAGTCCTATGCCAAGGTTTGCTGGTGAGCTGTTGGTTGATATGTTCAAGTACCTGTTGGAACTTGGTGGTTGACCAGCATCTGATCCATTTCTTGTGTCTTGGCACTGATAACCTCATTGAGGTTTGTCAGCCTCTCTGCATGTGCCTTGTTTAGCTGTTCTCTTTTTGCTTGGAGGTTAACCACTTTATGTTCCGAGGCAGCAAGTGCTTCCTTGAGCTTGTAACTTTCTGCCGTGCCCCATCTCTCTGAGGAGAGGGCACCTCTATAGTCAACAAAGACCGATAAAGTTCTACCCCTCACCTTATCAGGCTCAATCTGAACCTCACCCTGTGAGTCTTGCAAGTACCTCACAGAATCCTTGCTATGGGAAGACTTGTGTGCTGAAAAAAACTCTTTGTTGCATCTGCCACCCATCTGAGTCCAAAAGGCCTCGTTCGCATGAAAGGCGAACTCAGCCCTCCTGTGCATGGCTAACTACAGCTCTACTCTAACTGTGGTCAAGAGGTCTGTAATCCAAGTCGCATGTGGATGCTTTTCATGATCCCTCTGAAGAGCAGCAATCCTACGCCTAATAGCTGTCTCCTTGTCTAGAGCCTCCTTCTTCTTAGACAAGGCAGTGCTATGATAATGATGGCTGGTCCTCTCAAGAGCTAGTGCAATATTATGACGAGGATCAGGACCGTCACAAGATCTCCATATCTCTCTGATCTCAAGGGAAATGTCAACATCAAGATAAAGAGAGTCAGGGATATGGACACGGGGAGAGGCTGAGCGAGCCCCAGGCTCCTTGAGACACAAAACGACGGGGCAATGATTGGATTTGGTGGTGCCAGGCATAATAGCAATGGTGCCTCCTTTGTCCAAGGACCAATCATCCACATAAAACCTGTCCAGACGTGCAAAGATGCTCTCATCCCCGCTCCTGCCGGTTATGCCAAGAGAAAGATAAGGAATTTGGCCTTCTCTGGAAGTCATCCTCAGTCCAGCAATCCCTGCCAAAAAAGGAAAGCGTGAACCTCTCCCATGAGGTTCGCTCCGAAGGGTGTAAACCTCCTTCGCGTCTACCTTGTTGTTAGAAGGTTGCTCAACCTTATTAAAATCTCCTCCCACTATCCAATGATCAACCTTGGGAATGACATTTGTAATGGTGTCCCAAAAGGCCACGCTTTCACCTCTCACGTTAGGTGCATAGATATTCAAGATCCCCAATTTCTGACCCTCATGCATGATCAAGATCCAGATCCATTGCGCTCTAGAAGGGATGATAACACCGTGCCCAATAACATGAGGTATAATGGAGGTGTCACAAACCTCCAAAAAGTCTCCTAAAATATCTGAAAATTCATAATTAAGGAACCTTTACCTCATGTGAGCCTTTCTTTAATATTTTCTTGTAGATATTTCTTAATTTTTCTATTTTTCTTTTATTTTTATTCTCCAACCTTAATAAATAAGGGTATCACATTTTTAAATTCAAAAGAATTTAATAAAGCTTAGGACTTTGAACTAGGGGACTCCTTGGTTCACCCACCGTCCACATCTAATGCAACTTAGGAATTCAGATTGAAATTCTGTTTCAGGGGATCATTTCCTATTGTCTAGAAGAAAATATTTATCTAAAAATATTTCAAAACTATATTACCTCTCTCTAGAATATTTTCTCTCTCTAGACCAAAACATGGTCAAACAAGATCTTTTTCCACTTCTGAAAGGGGGAATGATTACAAGAGACTGAAGGGGAGATTCTTATATCCTTACATCTCACAAGCTGGAGAGAGGAATCTTACATGTCGATTGAAAGTTTTTAAGTAAGGCTGCATAGAATTCAGGAAATGACAATTCCGAGATCAATCTATCTTTTGCCATTGCTTCACGTTGTTTAGATGAGGAACGTCTTGTAGCATGATCATCTTCCATCATGTTGTCATCTAAACGTATTGCTTCTTTACAATATTGATTGAAATACAAACACCCCCTCTAGTCCCAACTGCCGAGGACCAGAAGGTGTGGCCAGAAAGCATCTTACCAATTTTGCCACATTGAGATCTATCCAATTTGTGTTCCTGCAACAAAAGCACATCCATAGACCCTCCTGTAACAGCAGGGTGAAGCTGGTCCTTGAGAAGGCGCTTCCTACCATGGGTGGGATGCCCTCCAAGGCCCTGAACATTCCATGAGACGATTCTCATGGAAGAGAAGAGGGTTTGACCCCCGATCTAAGAAGACGATGGGCAGCCTGAGGACGCCTCTCGTAATGCTGGAGGACGGGAAAATCCATGGGGCAAAGTCCACTGACATGTCCTTGTCCGAGGCCCTGCAGAGTACCTGTATATGTACGAGAAACTTGTTCGCCCCGCGGGGCATCCAGGGCAATGGCATCATGCTGAAAATCCTGCAATACATGATCCCCACTGTGCTAAACATCTTGCATATCGCCCCCTCCAAGTAGAGAGGTCTCAACAAAATCATCCTGATCTCAGATATCATCTCTCTGCAAAGATGCATCAATTGACACATCCCTCTGACTAGAAACATCATCTATCTGTACATGATCCGAGGAGGCCTTCCCATCAATCGCAGCAAGGGGGCGGGCGTGAGAGACAGCTCGCGACACCTGGCGGACTGAAGGACGGGAAGGAACCAAGGGAGGTGGCGCCTGAGAAGCACGCTTACGAGGCCCCCTGCGACCTCGAGCCCGAGGACAATCTCGAGCAAAGTGACCCTGTTGGTGACCAACCCGGCACTGATCGGGTTTACCTGCAATCTCCATATGTCACTTCAATGGGCCACAAGGGCCCGAAAGCAAAACATAGTCCTCAAAGAGCTCAATGTCACGGGCAAGAACCATGACTCTGGGGACAACATCCGTCGAGGCAGTGACCACCTGGGCAGAAGATGTCGGCCAGGCGTGGTGAAGTGGGGGCACTTGAAGAACCAGCCCAAAGGTGACCCGATGGCCTCTAACATAGGCCAATATGCACGAGGAAGACTTGGGAATCTGAGAGTAATCGGGAAACGGTTCCGGTCTTCCTCAACAGGGTCAAAATAGCTGGAGTAGGGAAGAAAGAATATCTTCCTCGGGCCCAATGGCAAAGGGCTGCCCTTCAAAACCTCTAAGGCTGCGTCCTCAGAATCAAAATCCACTTGGAAGAAACCTCTTCCAAGCAACCTGACATCTCGAAAGTGTAGAGTGAGATCAGAGGGCAGAGCCGCCAGGACCCAATCCCGAGCCTAGAGACGGGACGGGTGAGATCCAAAGATTCTGGCAATGAGGGTCGTTTTGGAGTCTTTCTCTATTTCAGCGTAGAGGACCGCAAGCTCGGCTTCGGAAAAAACAATGGTTCGCTCGGCCGAGGGAGAATGATTAGCCATGATGCTAATCGAAGAAAAAGGCGGACTTGAACCCGGATGAGGAGCAATCCGAACGAAGGGGAAGAGGTAGGCAAGGAGGCGGAGGAAAGGAAGGGAGGGTGGAAAAGGGAAAAGCAAAAAGGAAAGGGAAGCAAGGGGGAGATGGCTAGACGCAAAGGTGAAGAACGGCGGGGGAAGGGCAGCACAACAGGGCTGCGCAGAGGGAAGAGGCAGAGGAAGGAGGGGAGGCGGGGAGAGGAGGGGAGGTGAAACAGCGCAAACTAGAGGGCGAAGAAGGGCGGGGAGAGGCAGGGTCGAATGGCGATGGAGGAGGCGGAGTGTGGATGGGGGCGAAGTAGGCACAGAGGCGGAGGGGCGCAGCGATGGAGGAAGGAAGGGAGGCGGAGGAAGGAGGGGGCAAGCAGCCACAAAGGCGGAGGGACGCAGGTCAGGGTTCGGGGAGCTAGGCGGTCCTCACCGTCGAGTCGAGCGGACCACCTTCCTTGGTAGTTTTGACTATGGTCTTGCTTAATAGCCGATTGTGCTCCTCAATGGTTTGCATCCTTGCTTCCTGTTCTTCAGCTTCCTTTAAGCTTTTAATGATGACTTCTTTGTGTGTGGTGTCGGCTGCTGCTAATTGATCTTTGAGACCTTGTACTTGGTCCGTTGTTTCTTGGATCTGCTTCCACAACTCTGTGTTTCTGTCATGCAACATATGAGTGGTTAACAGGTGACAGCGTCATACCCTTGTTCCTATGACCATATATTCGAACTTGTTGAGACTGAGCCGTCTGAGTCAGGAAGTTGGTGCTGTAGCAGCATATCCAATCCTTTCATGCTTTTCTCGAGGAGGGTATCTGCATCCGTGGGCATCTCCATATAATCGAAGAAGTATCTTGCGCTTTGGATGTTTTCGGAGTCCAGTCTTCGTCTCTTACTTGGGCTGGGACCTTCTTCAGTCCTTTTGTGCTTGTCAACCTTTGGTACTTGTTCTTCCCGAGCAGCTTCTGGATGTTGTGAGGAGGCTTCTTTGTCCTCTTGTGTTACAATTTCTTGTGGCAATTACTGTTCTCCCTTTTCTTGGGGTGCACCTGTTTCACTTGAGGATGGCAGATCTGAGAGTATTGGGTCATGTAGAGGGGAAAGGTTTTTGAAAACCAAGGTGGCGGGGCTAGAAGGTGGTGTTGGGAGTATTGACTCTAGAACCACAGATTCCGAGGACAATTTCTCTGTGAAGCTTATGCTTTTAATTCCCAATTGGGGGTCAAGGGTTGTGGTTACCTGCATGAGTGTTTGGTGTTTTGCCAGCGTTGCTTGATATGAAGCTATGTCTTTGGCCACCTCCTCTTCCAGGAGCTTGGTCTCTACTTCCACTTATTGGAGCCTGCCTCTCATCTTCTTGGGTTTCCTTGGCTTGTTACCTTGCTTGGCTTCTTTGGTTATTTCCTTTAGGATCTCTTTTGTGTCTTTAAGGATAGCTTGTCCTCCGGGTCGGAGTTTTCTGAGGATGCCATCCATAACATTAGCAATAGAGCATCAAATCATTGTTGACTGGTAGGAGCTCCTATGTGAGTGGTGAGTTGATCAGTTATGTATGATGAGAAGAGTGTTAGTAAAGTGAGCAAGAACAATACTGGAGTGATGTGGTGCCATGAAATAGCAGATTGTAGTTCACGTGTTAAACTGTGTAAGGTTAACCCGTGGAAGGTTAAAACGGGAAAGGTTAACGCGTGAAAGGTTAAACCATGAAAGGTTAACCCGTGAAATAGCAGTCTCGTGAACTAGTAGGGTATCCTTCACAGTTTAAAATTTGTAAGGAGTGTTAGTGATTTTCTCTATTGCGTGAGCTATTTACCAGTAGGAGGTGGATGTTGAACATCAGTTTGTGTTGCGTGAAAGTGCAGATGAGGTTCTGTTATCGTGAAATAGGAGAATGCTATTTCACATGTTAGAAGTAGACAAAAAGCTTGGAGAATGGAGAGCACACGATGATTGCAACGATGATTGCAAACGAGCAGTGGCAAAGAAGATGACTCGAAAAATGATGAAGATGAAAATGCACGAAAGAGAAAAGACGTGGTATTTATGTTCTAGCCGTCGGCAGGCGACCATCTTTATTGGGCATGCCACGTATCTGCACATGATTCGCGAAAGGTTTTTTACCGTTTCACGGCGTGAACTATCATGAAGCAGTTCACGACATGAAATAGTTTGAAGTGTTTCATGGCGCGAAACAACTTTAAGTGGTTCACGATGTGAAATAGCTACGTTTCCTTATGCATGCAAATGTTGATACTTTATGGAGTCCTATATGATCAAATATTCCAAGGCCACACGATATGCATTTAGAAGAGTAGAATTGTACACGTGAAACGTATGAACATGTTTCACGGCATGAAATGCATTACCCTTTACCTTATACCCATTTGGAGTTATTTCTTGGAGCTGGGTACTCTCTGTCACCCTTCCTTTTATTGCCACGGGAATCAAGTTTATACTTGGGAGCTGGTGGGTATGTGTTGTTGTAGCCGCTGTAGTTCTGAGTGAGAACTTCTGATTTTTCCTTCCATCCAGTGGGGGAGTACATCTATTGAATCCTGGTGAACCTGTTTTGTTTCATGTACATGTGGGTGCACATTTACATTACCCTGGTCCACAACATGGCTCAGCTTGATTTGTTTGGTGGGTGACAGTGGAGGTGTCGTACTCCTTTGTTTACTTGGTTGATTTGTTTTTTTCTTCCAGAACAATTTTGTTGCTGCCTTGACACTTGATCTATTTGGGACCTGATTCTACTTGTGCCTATGGCGCTCCTCTGTTTCTTTGGAGGTAAATGCCGCATTGGATCTTGTGATGGTTTTTGGTACCTATACTGCTACATTTCCTTGATAGTAGCCCTGTGCTATCAGTAAGTTTTTTCTTACCCACCTTTCTTGAATGCCAATTGGTGTTTGGGCATTCTTGGGATGCGGCTTCCTCTCCCTGGTTTGATCCTTTGGCTGTTGAATTTATCTTTGTGTCATTGCTCTAATTCCCACGAGGTTTTGTTACTATTATAGTATCCTTGGGCTGGAAGCTTTGATTTAGGAATCCACTGTTGTTTGACTGGATACATTTGCTGCCTTTTCTATGGTCCTCTTGAATGGCGATGCCGGGTTGAGGTGGAGGCTTGATCTGTTGATTCTTTTGTTTTTCTTGGCATTGGCGGCTTTATGTCGCATGTAATTGCTTGCTTTCCTTTATTCAAGGGATTCCATAATGGGATGGTGATGGTGTCATTGTTGCCAATTATACTGCTTGTTTTTCCCATTGGATGTGACAATTGCTAGCATAAATCCAGGATCTTCCAAGAATCATCTTCTCTTCCATGGTTCCTGCAGGCATAACAACTACCTTTCCAACCAAGGGATTATCTTTGATGGAGATGTTAACATTCAAAAATCCCATTGTTTGCGTAACTGATAAATGCACACTACGAACCTGTATGCTAGTTGCTTCTAGGTGGGGTTTGTTTAGAGCTACCCATGTTTCATAGGAAATCAAGTTATGACTTTATCCCATATCAATCAATGCAATGCTCTTTGTGTGACTACCCTACCCTTTGTAGAGACATTTACACTGAGGCGTGCTAGATCAATATCCAGGTCATCCTCTTCAAGTAAGGTGAGTGAAGCCATGTTTACATGTAGCGTTCTCCCTTGGAGTCTCTATTTTGCTTTGGCTTCCTTTGCCTTGGCTTTCTCTTGAGCTTGCTTGACTTTTTCGTTGACTAGCTCTTTCTTGTGTTTTAGAATATGTTCTTGTTGAAGAATTTCCTGGGTCAGGGGTCCATAATATTTTTTGAGCTTACTTCGATTGATGTAATCCTCCATTTCTACCTCATTGATGGTTTCAATTCGGACCGGCCCTTGAGGGGTGATTTTGGACACTCTAAAAGGTCCGAACCCTCTGTATTTCAATTTCTTTTTCTTGGTGCTTCCAACACCATACATGAGGACAAGGTCCCCCGTTTCCAGTGCTTTGTGTTTTAGGTTATGATCAAACCAATGTTTTCTCCGCAATTTCTCGACCATAAGCCCATGTGATGAAATTAGCCGGGCTTCATCAAATTTTTCCAAGTCAATCACCCTTTTGGCTAACGCGTTTTCCGTAAGCTTTTCTTGTACCGCAATACGCAGGCTTGGAACTAAGAACTCCATAGGCATTAACACATCAATGTCATAAGCTAGATGAAAGGGAGTGTATCCCGTTGCCACCTTATACGATGTACGATAGGTCCATAGTGATAATCCTTACACCCGCACCACCATCTAGAATGGCAAATACTTGGTATCCATTATGGTAGATTTAAATTGTTGCGTTTTTATCATCACTCTCATAATAGCTTCCCAATTGGTTGACAGATATTTTGATGAATTTGGTGCTCCCCCTTCCTCAAGCACTAGGTTTTTCTCTACCAAAGGTGACTGGCTCTCCTGTGCAGCGGACATTCCTTCTACCCAGTCCCTGACATCTGCCTACAATGCCGGCATGTCGCGTAGCAATGGTCCCAACGACATTTTGACAGTTGTAGACAATATTGCTGAGAGACTTCCTATGTCTCTAGGTTCTCTGGCAAGTGAGGGATCCTTCCACGTGTTTGTTCCTAGGGAATGAATGGATCGGCAATTCTTGATTATTCTCCTTAAACATTCTTGACATCAAGTCACTATGAGTTCCTTCCTCAGACCCCTCTAGAATTGGAGTAGGCGTATCCAACTTCCTTCTTTTAATAGCTCATTTTGTGGGTACATTGTATCTCTGGCCTTGTTAGTCCTTAATTTGGCTTCGAGGTTGCGTTGACACTCCTCAACAAGGTCCTTAGCTTCCTCAAGCTTCCTTATTTGCTCTTCAGCATTTGGATGTTCTCCAACACCCTTGGGGTTGCTGGTCTCGCTTTTGCTTGCTCATCCGGTTTCGGCACTTGGTTGTCTTCTTCCTTTGATTGGGTGGATCCGATGTCAATGGTATCTTCCTCGGATCCATCTTGAATTATATCGCACCCAAACTCATCAAAATAATTGTCAACCAATTGGGTGCTTCCCCCTTCCTCAGGCACTAGGTTTTTCTCTACCAGAGGTGACTGGCTCTCCTTTGTAGCAGACATTGGGTTCATTCTTTCTTCTACTGAGTCCATGACATCTGTCCACAATGCCAGCGTGTTGCATAGTAATGGTCCCAATGGCAGTTTGACAGTTGTAGATAGTATTGCTGAGAGACTGCCTATGTCTCTGTTGGATAAATGTAATCCCAACTCCTTAGTCCAAATTAATGTGTGGTTGATAGGCTAGTGGTCAGTGGTTGGTGTGTAAAGCCTACAAATGGTTGGTGCATGTTGTTCATGCAACTCATGCAACTAAAAATAGGGTAGAGGAGTCTCTAAATAAGGTACAAGTCGTGATCAAGTGATTATGTAAGTTTGGTTCATGTCTAATCACAATTAGAGTCTTCTTGTGTTAATCTCATATCAATTTTCTGCATATACCAATTTTTGTCCCTCATATTCATGATGTCTTGTACAATCTTTGATCCACCTTGAGTATGTTTTGATCAATCTTCATAGCTTAGTTATCATATTCAACATTTGGTATCAGAGCTTGACTCAATTAGGCTTAGTTTATTAGCAAAAACCCTAATCAATTTCTTAATCACCATAGCCAGTTTTTTGTTGTTTGAACCACTTGCTGTATTGACTCAATTAGGCTTAGTTTATTAGCAAAAACCCTAATCAATTTCTTAATCACCATAGCCAGTTTTTTGCTGTTTGAACCACTTGCTGTAGTTTGATTCCATGTGTGCACCTGAGTGGATGAAACCCTAATATTTTGACATAGCCTTGTTGCCTTGGTCCCACGCATGCTACAACTCGAAGCTCATCGCCTAATTTCAACGCAACACAACGAATTTCTCATCGCCATCAGCGCAGCCCGTTTCTTGTTCAGCGCAGCAATTCGCCGTCTTCGCTTCGAATTGAGACAAATCCTTTGAGGTGATGTAAGTCCATCAAGTGAAGATTCCTCATATCAAATCTTGTGCTATTTGGTGAACTGTAGCTGCTGTACGGAGCTAATTTCCAGTCGCCCCTTTTCTGCAATTTTTGCTCCTCCAACATGGTGATACCAATTTTGATTTATATTGATGATATTTTTACTATTTGGGCTTAAATCATCTATGTGAGCAAGTTTTCAACATTAATCATCATATTTCATCATCATGAGTTCCAAATTTTCCGACAAATTCAACGGAACTGGGTTCCATACCTGGCAAATCAAGGTGAAGGGCTACCTCATGAAGAAAAATCTGTGGAGTACGGTCAAGCCACTTACTGAAGATGAAGCAGGTATTTCTGTTGCAGTTACAAGAGCTACAACGGTTGCACTTCAAGCAAAAGATGAACAAGCACTTGGTATTATCATTACTGCTTTAGAAGATGATTTTATTCATTATATTGATGATGTTGAGTCAGCTATGGAAGCTTGGGAATTATTAGAACGTACTTTTGGTGCAAAGGCAAAGCATTCCAAGATTAGTTTGAAGATGCAACTCTTTGATCTAACCATGGAGAGTAATGAAAATTTAGCAGCTTTGATTAACAGGTTGAAGAGCTTAATGACACAGTTGGTTTATGTTAAATCTCCTATTCCTGAAGAAGATGCTATTGCTATCCTGCTTAAAAGCTTACCTTCAAGCTTTAGACAAATTGTGACGGTACTTAAAGAGAAGGAGCCAGTCCCTTCTTTGGAAAGTATCATAAATTCTTTGTAGGAAGAAGACAAGAAGATTACAAAGGATGTGATAGATCCTTATGCATATACTGTTACTACGACATCAGCAAAGAAGAAGTGTACTATTTGTGGTCGTACAAATCATCTTATTAGATTGTTTCTCCAAACATCCTTGTGAGTATTGTGGAAAGACGAATCATCCATACTCAAAGTGCTACCAAAAAGATCAAAAGCAAGCAAAGGCACATGTGGTTGAAGAAGTCAACCAACAAGAAGAAACAAATCTTTGTTCTAGTCTCAGTATAAAAGATGTAGATGAGGAGTATGCTTTTTAGATTATGTCATGTATGTGGTTGAGTCAAGACTTATGTTGTTCTAACTTGACGAGTTGTAGAGGAGAGTACACTACCCTATGTTGTTGTTAAGGGGGGACTCTTACTCATTGTCTCAAGGAGGTTTGTTAGACTTGATCTACCGCACCTAGACAACAACTATCGTTGAGTACTTACCAATGCTTCAAGCTCACGTCTCTTGAGGCTCTCCAAGCTCGCTTTTGGAAGCTCCACTCCTCCAATCTCCACCTCCACGTTGTCACCACGGAGTCGCTCACACCACGATGCAAGGCAATCTTCCTCTCACTCTCCCACACACATGCATAGATGAGGAACATGCACTAGAGTACTCTCTCTCTCTCTCTCTCTCTCTCTCTCTCTCTCTCTCTTTGGATAGTGATGTGTATGATGCTTACCTTTGTTGCTAGAGTTTTCCTCCCAGATGTTATCCATTAGGAGCTCCTAGTACCGTACTTTTCCTCACAGTTATATAGTTTCAGTTAGTTGTTTTTAGCTTTTCTTACACAGACATTGTATCAGATCCACCAATTGTTGTAACCTTTTTGGTCTCATAGGTCATTTTGGCCTTTTGAAGACGTTAATATATCATTTCATTTCATTTCTCTCTCTCTCTCTCTCTCTCTCTCTCTCTCTCTCTCTCTCTCTCTCCGCTGTTCGCCTTTTCCACGCTGTTCGCCTGCATCTTTCTCTCTCTGCGTCCCTTTGACCTTTCTCTCTCTTCGCTGTTCGCCTTCCCTTTTCCCACCCACCCTTTCATTTCATTTCTCTCTCTCTCTCTCTCTCTCTCTCTCTCTCCGCTGTTCGCCTTTCCCACGCTGTTCGCCTGCATCTCTCTCTCTCTCTCTCTCTCTCTCTCTCTCTCTCTCTCTCTCCGCTGTTCGCCTTTCCCACACTGTTCGCCTGCATCTTTCTCTCTCTGCGTCCCTTTGACCTTTCTCTCTCTTCGTTGTTCGCCTTCCCTTTTCCCACCTACCCTTTCATTTCATCTCTCTCTCTCTCTCTCTCTCTCTCTCTCTCTCTCTCTCTCCTTTCCCACGCTGTTCGCCTGCATCTTTCTCTCTCTGCGTCCCTTTGACCTTTCTCTCCCTTCGCTGTTCGCCTTCCCTTTTCCCACCCACCCTTTCATTTCATCTCTCTCTCTCTCTCTCTCTCTCTCTCTCTCTCTCTCTCTCTCCCTCTCCCCTTTCCCACGCTGTTCGCCTGCATCTTTCTCTCTCTGCGTCCCTTTGACCTTTCTCTCTCTTCGCTGTTCGCCTTCCCTTTTCCCACCCACCCTTTCATTTCATCTCTCTCTCTCTCTCTCTCTCTCTCTCTCTCTCTCTCTCTCTCTCTCTCTCTCTCTCTCTCTCTCTCTCTCCTTTCCCACGCTGTTCGCCTGCATCTTTCTCTCTCTGCGTCCCTTTGACCTTTCTCTCTCTTCGCTGTTCGTCTTCCCTTTTCCCACACACCCTTTCATTTCATCTCTCTCTCTCTCTCTCAGGGAGCTACAGGGGAGACTGAGAGTGGTAGCACAGGATCCAGAGGCCAGATACATGTGGATCAGCTTACAGCTCTCACAGGACAGGGTTATATACATAGCTCTATGTTACTTTTCTCCATCAGGATCCTCCTATGTCATTACAGAGGACATGCCACAGGAGGAGGAGATAGGAGCCTCGCCATACACTTGTCTGTCAGAGGAGATTATGCATTATTCTACACTAGGGGAAGTATTTCTTACGGGCGACTTCAATGCCCACACACAGAGCAGACAGTGTGAGGTGTATGACTATGATGACATGGAGATCCTCCACCCTGTGGATCCAGAGGAGATAGGGGCTAGTCGGGCATCAGAGGACACTGGACCAGACAGAGGACATTATGGGGACCACTTACTAGAGTTGGGAGCCAGGCATCGTCTCGTTATTTATAATGGGATGCTACAGTGGCCGGGATCAGGAGGGCTGACATGCTTCCCACATGGGGGTCATACACGGACCGGAGGCACGGTGGTAGACTACATTATGGGGTCTTTGGAGGCATCACAGCTTGTCACCTCATTCTCCATTCCACCTCGTCCTATTGGGGCAGATCATACATACTTGGCATTTTCACTAGCCGGATCACCAGTATCACCAGCCCCCCACATACCGACGCCATACACTACCATCTACTTCACACATGACATGGCAGACATATACACTGGCAGAGTAGAGGATGGGCTCCTACTCATGGATCCCCTGGCATCTATGGATACCATTACAACCCAGCTCGCATCACTCCTACACACGGCTGCATTACAGAGCTTCCCACATCGTGTACATTCAGGAGAGCCTGCGAGACCTGGGACTATGCCCCAGAACAGATGGTATGATGACGAGTGCAGAGCCCTATACTCACGACTCCGCATACAGAGAGCCTTGGGAGCCATCACAGAGCAGGAGGCGAGGAGAGAGATGAGGAGACTTACTCGCCGCAAAAGGCGGGCCTTCGCAGAGATACAGGAGCTAGAGATCTTTCATTTCTTCATGAGTAGAGATAGCCCTGTCTCATGGCGGCACTTCAGAGAGCCTCGGACCCCGACACCTATTGCAGACCCACAGACATGGCACACATATGCAGAGGATCTATACCATGCCCCACAGCAGCCACCTATACCTCAGCCACAGGAGCCTCGACCTACCACAGCTAGCTTCTTTACCCACTCGATGGTACAGGAAGCTATCCGCCGCCTACAGCATGGACGGGCCGCCGACCATATGGGCCTGCAAGGTGAGCATCTTATATATGCAGTAGATTCTTTAGCTCCTTTTCTTGCACACCTGTTTAACAGGGCACTAGCAGAGGGTTTGCCTGCGGAGTGGACGATGCATACCATTGTGCCGATTCACAAAACAGGGGATATGCTCGATCCGAGCAACTACAGGACGGTTATGGTTGGCCACGTGCTGGCCAAACTCTATGGTGCAGTGCTGGAGCAGGAGCTTAGCTTATATGCAGAGCGAGCAGGTTTACGCTCATCAGGGCAGGCAGGCTTCAGGAGAGCTTTCTCTACCACTGACCATGTATTCACTTTGAGATGTATGATTGATCAGGCCAGAGTGAGGAAGAGAAAGCTCTATTGCTGCTTTGTGGATTTCCGCAAGGCATTTGACACAGTACCACGAGAGAGGCTCTTTCAGCGCCTGCAGTCTCTTGGCATACCAGCAGATATGACATGGGGCATCTATGCATTATATGAGCAGGTTTTTGGGCGAGTCAGATGTCCAGGAGGTATGTCCGAGACTATTGCTAGCACCATTGGTGTGAAGCAAGGATGCCCACTTTCCCCCACGCTATTTGGGTTATACATTGATGAGGTGGCTGACTTCATTACACGGGGAGGCGGAGATGGAGTTGATTTAGCAGGTACCTCCGTACATATTATGCTCTATGCTGATGATATTGTATTAGTGTCTGAGTCCCCTGGTGGTCTACAGCAGCATCTACATGCCCTCCATGATTTTTGCACACAGAGGGGTCTTACTGTGAACCTTGGGAAAACCAAGGTTATGGTCTTTCATACATCGAGACAGGGCAGGAGTCAGCTGACATTCACTCTCGCAGGATGCCAGGTGGAGGTGGTGACATCATACGTGTACCTAGGGGTTACCTTCTCTGCAACAGCCACACGCTTTACCATGGGTTCAGCAGCCAGAGCTAGATTGACACGGGGATATGCAGCATTGGCTAGGCTAGAGAGACAGTGCCACCAGGCGCATTTTCAGGAGCCCCGGACGAAGGGGTGGCTATTTGACACATTAGTCACACCGGCATTGATGTATGGAGCAGCAGTATGGGCGCCAGGCCTTGCTACCCATTGGTGGACACAGATAGAGAGACCACAGGCCCTCATGATGGCACGCATGATACGCAGCAAACCGTCAGTACCTCATGACATTATCCGAGCAGAGTTTGCTGCGCCTCCTATGATGGTAGAGGCCATATTTCAGACTATATGCCTGCTAGACAGATTCAGAGAGATGCCACAGGACAGATTATCATACAGAGCTTTTCAGGCATCTAGACAGTTGGCTGAGGCAGGAGACAGAGGATCATGGTATGCACAGGTCACACATTGGTTCTCACAGCATGGCCTAGACATGGATCATCTACCACCATTCCAGTATGATAGGGATGCACCACATATCCGTCTCTCTCATAGTGAGAGGAACAGAGTATTGAGACAGGATCTATGGCAGCTCTATACACGAGAGACATGGATATCGCCTACACAGCCTCTTCCACCGAAGATGCTATACTACAGAGATCACTTCATGAGTATCACTGATGATGGATTTATAGAGAGGCCGAGATACATGGAGGGCTTTTTACCACACGGCTCCCGAGTGGCTATTGGTCAGCTCAGAGTTTCATCACACCGATTGGAGATTGAGACTGGCAGAGCAGCACGGATCCCCCGACAGGAGAGGGTATGCAGATTGTGCAGAGAGGAGGTGGAGAGTGAGGAGCATTATGTATGCAGATGCAGAGCATATACAGGCATCAGAGAGAGATATCCCATTTTATTAAGAGAGCCACATTCCCTACGCCAGATCTTTGAGACAGCAGACCAGCGCATACTGGGGAGATACATTCTAGACATACAGCGCCACAGAGAGACATTATTACAGGCTCAGACAGCTCCAGAGGGGGGGCGACAGACACAGATTACTACATTTTTTCAGAGATCCATACCCCTCCCAGCCCCTACACGGCAGGGAATTACTCTCCAGAGAGCAGAGACACTTAGAGCCCGCAGGAGACAGAGGACACCTGGCTTTCGGACACCACGCCTATACCAGAGAGAGATGACAGAGATCAGAGCTCAGTTTCACAGAGAGGGTGCGGAGCGACTAGCTCGCTTCAGAGCACACCCAGGCATGTTCTTCAGAGAGCTGTGGACACCCCCTTCACTTATGTATACCATTTTATACCCCGAGTATGGTACAGGATGGAGCTAGCTAGGTTGCATATCATGATTGTATACTCCATGCATATAGCTTTGCATTCTCCTAGTAATAGAGCTCCATCCCCTGTACACCTAGATTCAGCTTTTTTATTCAGTACTTTTTCATTTTGTTGGGATGACAGAGGATACCCCATACAGGTACTCCGATTTGTCTCATAGGCCGAGTTCGGTCTTTTGGAAGACGTTAATAAAATCTTTCTTTCTTTCTTTCTTTCTCTCTCTCTCTCTCTCTCTCTCTCTCCCCCCTTTCCCACGCTGTTCGCCTGCATCTTTCTCTCTTTGCGTCCCTTTGACCTTTCTCTCTCTTCGCTGTTCGCCTTCCCTTTTTCCCACGCTGTTCGCCTGCATCTTTCTCTCTCTGCGTCCCTTTGACCTTTCTCTCTCTTCGCTGTTCGCCTTTCCTTTTCCCACCCACCCTTTCATTTCATCTCTCTCTCTCTCTCTCTCTCTCTCTCTCTCTCTCTCTCTCCCCTTTCCCACGCTGTTCGCCTGCATCTTTCTCTCTCTGCGTCCCTTTGACCTTTCTCTCTCTTCGCTGTTCGCCTTCCCTTTTCCCACCCACCCTTTCATTTCATCTCTCTCTCTCTCTCTCTCTCCTTTCCCACGCTGTTCGCCTGCATCTTTCTCTCTCTGCGTCCCTTTGACCTTTCTCTCTCTTCGCTGTTCGCCTTCCCTTTTTCCCACGCTGTTCGCCTGCATCTTTCTCTCTCTGCGTCCCTTTGACCTTTCTCTCTCTTCGCTGTTCGCCTTCCCTTTTCCCACCCACCCTTTCATTTCATCTCTCTCTCTCTCTCTCTCTCTCTCTCTCTCTCTCCTTTCCCACGCTGTTCGCCTGCATCTTTCTCTCTCTGCGTCCCTTTGACCTTTCTCTCTCTTCGCTGTTCGCCTTCCCTTTTCCCACCCACCCTTTCATTTCATCTCTCTCTCTCTCTCTCTCTCTCTCTCTCTCTCTCTCTCTCTCTCCTTTCCCACGCTGTTCGCCTGCATCTTTCTCTCTCTGCGTCCCTTTGACCTTTCTCTCTCTTCGCTGTTCGCCTTCCCTTTTTCCCACGCTGTTCGCCTGCATCTTTCTCTCTCTGCGTCCCTTTGACCTTTCTCTCTCTTCGCTGTTCGCCTTCCCTTTTCCCACCCACCCTTTCATTTCATCTCTCTCTCTCTCTCTCTCTCTCTCTCTCTCTCTCTCTCTCTCCTTTCCCACGCTGTTCGCCTGCATCTTTCTCTCTCTGCGTCCCTTTGACCTTTCTCTCTCTTCGCTGTTCGCCTTCCCTTTTCCCACCCACCCTTTCATTTCATCTCTCTCTCTCTCTCTCTCTCCTTTCCCACGCTGTTCGCCTGCATCTTTCTCTCTCTGCGTCCCTTTGACCTTTCTCTCTCTTCGCTGTTCGCCTTCCCTTTTCCCACCCACCCTTTCATTTCATCTCTCTCTCTCTCTCTCTCTCTCTCTCTCTCTCTCTCTCTCTCTCTCCTTTCCCACGCTGTTCGCCTGCATCTTTCTCTCTCTGCGTCCCTTTGACCTTTCTCTCTCTTCGCTGTTCGCCTTCCCTTTTCCCACCCACCCTTTCATTTCATCATCTCTCTCTCTCTCTCTCTCTCTCTCTCTCTCTCTCTCTCTCTCCTTTCCCACGCTGTTCGCCTGCATCTTTCTCTCTCTGCGTCCCTTTGACCTTTCTCTCTCTTTGCTGTTCGCCTTCCCTTTTCCCACCCACCCTTTCATTTCATCTCTCTCTCTCTCTCTCTCTCTCTCTCTCTCTCTCTCTCTCTCTCTCTCTCTCTCTCCTTTCCCACGCTGTTCGCCTGCATCTTTCTCTCTCTGCGTCCCTTTGACCTTTCTCTCTCCGCTGTTCGCCTTCCCTTTTTCCCACGCTGTTCGCCTGCATCTTTCTCTCTCTGCGTCCCTTTGACCTTTCTCTCTCTTCGTTGTTCGCCTTCCCTTTTCCCACCCACCCTTTCATTTCATCTCTCTCTCTCTCTCTCTCTCTCTCTCTCTCTCTCTCTCTCTCTCTCTCTCTCTCTCTCCTTTCCCACGCTGTTCGCCTGCATCTTTCTCTCTCTGCGTCCCTTTGACCTTTCTCTCTCTTCGCTGTTCGCCTTCCCTTTTCCCACCCACCCTTTCATTTCATCTCTCTCTCTCTCTCTCTCTCTCTCTCCTTTCCCACGCTGTTCGCCTGCATCTTTCTCTCTCTGCGTCCCTTTGACCTTTCTCTCTCTTCGCTGTTCGCCTTCCCTTTTCCCACCCACCCTTTCATTTCATCTCTCTCTCTCTCTCTCTCTCTCTCTCTCTCTCTCTCTCTCTCTCTCTCTCTCTCTCTCTCTCTCTCTCCCCTTTCCTACGCTGTTCGCCTGCATCTTTCTCTCTCTGCGTCCCTTTGACCTTTCTCTCTCTTCGCTGTTCGCCTTCCCTTTTCCCACCCACCCTTTCATTTCATCTCTCTCTCTCTCCTTTCCCACGCTATTCGCCTGCATCTTTCTCTCTCTGCGTCCCTTTGACCTTTCTCTCTCTTTGCTGTTCGCCTTCCCTTTTCCCACCCACCCTTTCATTTCATCTCTCTCTCTCTCTCTCTCTCTCTCTCTCCTTTCCCACGCTGTTCGCCTGCATCTTTCTCTCTCTGCGTCCCTTTGACCTTTCTCTCTCTTCGCTGTTCGCCTTCCCTTTTTCCCACGCTGTTCGCCTGCATCTTTCTCTCTCTGCGTCCCTTTGACCTTTCTCTCTCTTCGCTGTTCGCCTTCCCTTTTCCCACCCACCCTTTCATTTCATCTCTCTCTCTCTCTCTCTCTCTCTCTCTCTCTCTCTCTCTCTCTCTCTCTCTCTCTCTCTCTCTCTCTCCTTTCCCACACTGTTCGCCTGCATCTTTCTCTCTCTGCGTCCCTTTGACCTTTCTCTCTCTTCGCTGTTCGCCTTCCCTTTTCCCACCCACCCTTTCATTTCATCTCTCTCTCTCTCTCTCTCTCTCCTTTCCCATGCTGTTCGCCTGCATCTTTCTCTCTCTGCGTCCCTTTGACCTTTCTCTCTCTTCGCTGTTCACCTTCCCTTTTCCCACCCACCCTTTCATTTCATCTCTCTCTCTCTCTCTCTCTCTCTCTCTCTCTCTCCTTTCCCACGCTGTTCGCCTGCATCTTTCTCTCTCTGCGTCCCTTTGACCTTTCTCTCTCTTCGCTGTTCGCCTTCCCTTTTCCCACCCACCCTTTCATTTCATCTCTCTCTCTCTCTCTCTCTCTCTCTCTCTCCTTTCCCACGCTGTTCGCCTGCATCTTTCTCTCTCTGCGTCCCTTTGACCTTTCTCTCTCTTCGCTGTTCGCCTTCCCTTTTCCCACCCACCCTTTCATTTCATCTCTCTCTCTCTCTCTCTCTCTCTCTCTCTCTCTCTCTCCTTTCCCACGCTATTCGCCTGCATCTTTCTCTCTCTGCGTCCCTTTGACCTTTCTCTCTCTTTGCTGTTCGCCTTCCCTTTTCCCACCCACCCTTTCATTTCATCTCTCTCTCTCTCTCTCTCTCTCTCTCCTTTCCCACGCTGTTCGCCTGCATCTTTCTCTCTCTGCGTCCCTTTGACCTTTCTCTCTCTTCGCTGTTCGCCTTCCCTTTTTCCCACGCTGTTTGCCTGCATCTTTCTCTCTCTGCGTCCCTTTGACCTTTCTCTCTCTTCGTTGTTCGCCTTCCCTTTTCCCACCCACCCTTTCATTTCATCTCTCTCTCTCTCTCTCTCTCTCTCTCTCTCTCTCTCTCTCTCTCTCTCCTTTCCCACGTTGTTCGCCTGCATCTTTCTCTCTCTGCGTCCCTTTGACCTTTCTCTCTCTTCGCTGTTCGCCTTCCCTTTTCCCACCCACCCTTCCATTTCATCTCTCTCTCTCTCTCTCTCTCTCTCTCTCCTTTCCCATGCTGTTCGCCTGCATCTTTCTCTCTCTGCGTCCCTTTGACCTTTCTCTCTCTTCGCTGTTCGCCTTCCCTTCTCCCACCCACCCTTTCATTTCATCTCTCTCTCTCTCTCTCTCTCCTTTCCCACGCTGTTCGCCTGCATCTTTCTCTCTCTGCGTCCCTTTGACCTTTCTCTCTCTTCGCTGTTCGCCTTCCCTTTTCCCACCCACCCTTCCTCAGGCCCCCAAGGCAGCAACATAACTCTGTCTCTGCTGAATCTCTTCTCTCTTTCTCTTTCCCCTACATGGCTTACCCCCCCCCCCCCCAACCCCCTCCCTGCTGCTGCTGTTGTCATGGATTAATTTCCAGTCCATTGGCTGTGGGAAGTTCTGCAAAAGGTCATGGCCAAGATCGGAGTTAAAGAGGAGCTCGTGAAGGTGGAGGACAAGCTCGGCACAATTATCAAAGAAAACAAGAAGATGGTCGACTCTTCGGTTACCGCAATCATAAACCGCCTCTCCAAACTAGAGAAGGGATTTGACAAAATCCAAGAGCTCGAAGAGAGAACATCCAAACAAGAGGCTGAGATTTCAGCCTTAAAGGAGGAACTAGTGGAGGCCAAATTGCATGCTAAAAGTCAAGCGGCTGAAATCTCAGCCCTCAAAAAGGAGTTGGAAGCCACTTCAAAAGGGAAGCTTGAGGATGGAAAATTTCAGCCCTCCTTTATTGAAGAGCTGAATACCATCAAGGAACAAATGAGGATCATTCGAGAGGAGGAGGAGCAACATAAAGAGAAGACATCTTCATGGATGGAGGTGATCACAGAGACACAAAAGAAGATGGAGGAGGCGGAGAAATGGATCGAGGTTGCCAAGAAAGGGAAAGGTAAAGAATCGCCACCCATCCCCACTCCCACCATCATCAACATGACCCTTGAAGAGGAGCAAAGGAGGAAGACCCGGGCCTTACATGTTACATACGAGTGTCCGGTCTAAAAGACCGTGATGATGCGGAAGGGGAAACCAAGGAGCTCTTCTCTAGCCGTTTATGGCTGTTGGCTTGGCCTTGGGCCTTGGCCCTTGAGCCTTGAGCCTTTGAGGCTTGGCCCTCTCTCTCTCTTGCCCTTGAGGCTTTCCTCTCTCTCTCTCTTGCCTATCTATATAAGAACAAGCCTCTACAAGGCTACAAGCACACACAACTCTCAAGGCTCAAGCTCTCAAGGCTCAAGCTTCTTCTCTCTTCCAACTTCCAAGTTCCAAGCCTCTAGGCTCTCACACAAGGCCCGCGGGCCGCCACCCTACTATCTAGATTCTAGAATCTAGACTCTCTCTCTCTCACCTCTCCCTCAAGCCTCTTGAGTCTTCCAACTTCCAAGCCTCTAGGCTCTCTCTCTCTCTCTTCGCTGTTCCGTCTGCCCTTCGCTCTTTCTCTCTCTTCACTGTTCCGCCTGGCCTGCCCTTCGCCACCTGTCCTCTCTCTCTCTCGGCTGTTCCGGCTCCCTCTTCCCACCCTTCGTCAGGCCCCCAAGGCAGCAACATAACTCTCTCTCTCTGCTGAATCTCCTCTCTTTCCCTTTCCCCTGCATGACTTGAACCCCCCCCCCTTCCCTGTTGCTGCTGTTTCGTGCTGCTGTCATGGATTAATTTTCAGTCCATTGGCTGTGGGAAGTTCTGCAAAAAGTCATGGCCAAGACCGGGTTTAAAGAGGAGCTCGTGAAGGTGGAGGACAA
Source organism: Cibotium barometz (assembly GCF_041138505.1). Classification (NCBI taxonomy): domain Eukaryota; kingdom Viridiplantae; phylum Streptophyta; class Polypodiopsida; order Cyatheales; family Cibotiaceae; genus Cibotium; species Cibotium barometz. The sequence continues at coordinate 4,614,160 of NC_141058.1, forward strand.
GCTCGGCACAATTATCAAAGAAAACAAGAAGATGGTCGACTCTTCCGTTACCGCAATCATAAACCGCCTCTCCAAACTCGAGAAGGGATTTGACAAAATCCAAGAGCTCGAAGAGAGATCTTCCAAGCAAGAGGCTGAGATTTCAGCCTTAAAGGAGGAACTAGTGGAGGCCAAACTGCATGCTAAAAGTCAAGCGGCTGAAATCTCAGCCCTCAAAAAGGAGTTGGAAGCCACTTCAAAAAGCAAGCTTGAGGATCGAGAATTTCAGCCCTCCTTGATTGAAGAGCTGAATACCATCAAGGAACAAATGAGGATCATTCGAGAGGAGGAGGAGCAACATAAAGAGAAGACATCTTCATGGGTGGAGGTGATCACAAAGACACAAAAGAAGATGGACGAGGCCGAGAAATGGATCGAGATCGCCAAGAAAGGGAAAGGTAAAGAATCGCCACCCATCCCCACTCCCACCATCATCAACATGACCCTTGAAGAGGAGCAGAGGAAGACCCGGGCCTTACATGTACGAGTGTCCGGTCTAAAAGACCGTGATGATGCGGAAGGGGAAACCAAGGAGGTCTTCTCTATGATGGGCATTGAAGCCACGCACACAAAGGCATGGAGAGTGGGAAAGAAGAGGGAAGGTAGTGGCGAATCTTCTTCCAAGGAGAGAGCACTTATCATTCGTTTCCCCTCCATGGAAGCGAAGAAGGACTTCTTGAAGAGACGTCCTACACCCAAGAAGACGGGAATATTTCTTGGAGATGACCTCACACTCTCGCAACTTGCCCACATGAAAGAAGTTATGCCTGAGATAAGGGCAGCCCGAGAGAAAGGGAAAGTGGCCTTCTATAGAGATGGTAGAGTGGTGATTATGGAGAGGTGCTCTTCATGAGACCTATGGGACTACACTCAAAGTTGCTACTTGGAATTGTAATGGATCTCTACGCCTTGATGTAGGGGATTTTGAGGATAGTTTCACTGGGAGGGACATCATCTTCTATTGTGAGACGCATCAGGCTCTTGGACAGTCCATGCCACATGTTAGTGGATACCGATGGGAGACAGCTTGTAGACAGGGGCTCAGGAGGAGTGGCAGTATTGTTTAGCGAGGAGCTACAGCCACTGATACATATAGTCCGCAGAGATGAGCAGGCTAGGTACATGTGGGTTAGACTGAGGGCAGAGACGGGCAGATATCTCTACATTGCTATATGCTATTTTGCTCCTAGTACATCAGTGTATGCATCACCTAGCGGGCAGTCTCCCTTTTCTATTTTGGATGATGACATTTGGGAGTTCTCCAGGGATGGTGACATCATTCTCCTCGGGAACTTCATTGCCAGGACCGCCCATAACCAGACAGTATTTTATGATACCTCAGAGGAGATGTTGAGGGAGCTTGATGTTAGGGATATGGGCCTATCTAGACTCTCACAGGATGAGGAACATACTGTGTATGGGCGGTATTTGATAGACATGGGGACTGCACATGGATTGGCCATCCTGAATGGCCTACAAAGATTCCCGACATCGGGCGGTTTCACTAGCTTTCCACATCGGCATGGTGCTAGTACAGTGGACTATGTTATGGCTCAGCCCAGTCTCATTCCCTCTTTTCAGGACTTTATGGTAGGCACTAGGCCGGTTGGAATAGCAGTGGATCATGCTATCTTGTCCTTCACTCTCACATTTCAGTTCAGCACCGCTCCATTGGGAAAAGTCTCCACACACACTCGTTATACCTTTACGAGGGACACTGACACCATGTACACGGATGAGATATACAGACGCTTATGTGCCGAGGAGCTGGGATGGCCATTAGATGAGCTCACTCAGATATTGATAGAGACACTTCATGCTGCAGCATGAGAGGCATATCCCCATAGTCAGCCTACACGGAGACGATCTGGGAACATGCCCGAGAACAGCTGGTATGATGAGGAGTGCAGAGAGATGAGGATCAGATTACAGAGAGAGGTGCTCATGGGTGTTACCACTCACAGACAGTCACGGATTACCTTCCGGCACCTAGTGCGACGGAAGAAGAGGGCTTATCTTGCTCAGTTAGAGAGGGATTTGTATCAGTTATTTATGAGTCAGGACTCAGGCGAGGCATGGAGCATTCACCATCACCAGCCATTACCTCCACAGAGATTTGGGGTGAATATGCAGCATCCCTGTACATAGTAGCAGGACAACCGCCCTTGCCAGACCCATCGGAGCCATGCCCAGAGACATGTGCTTTCTTTACTACTGAGATGGTAAGGAAAGCTATTGACAGGATGAGGACTGGGAGAGCATATGATCATGATGGTTTGGTAGCAGAACACTTTATTCATGCCAGAGATATGCTTGCAGAGCTTATTGCTATGATGTTTAACCGAGCCATGTGTGAGGGTTTTCCTGAGACTTGGAATATGTCCACGATTGTGCCTATCTTCAAGTTAGGGGATCCCATGCTTCCTGGAAATTATCGTACCATCATGATTGGTCACACATTGGCTAGATTATATGCATCTATTCTTGAGCAGGAGTTGAGTAGATGGGCAGAGAGAGGGCATACGTGCATCAGGGCAGGCAGGGTTCAGGAGAGGTTTCTCCACTCTTGACCATATCTTGACACTCAGAGCTATTATTGAGGAGGGCAGATTATATGGCAGGAGGATTTATTGTTGCTTTGTGGATTTCCGCAAAGCTCTTGACACAGTACCGAGAGCCAGACTGATGCGCAGACTACAGGAGATGGAAGTGCCCACAAAGCCGATTTGGGGAATCATGGCTTTATACAGGACAGTTGTGGGGCAGGTACGTACTACTCAGGGTATATCTGAGATGGTTCACTCCACTATTGGGGTGAAACAGGGCTGCCCTCTTTCTCCCGCCTTATTTGGGATGTACGTGGATGAGGTTTCAAACTATGTAGAGCGGGAGGGTGACAGAGGAGCACAGCTAGCAGGGACATGGATTCCGTTGTTATTGTATGCTGATGATATTGTGCTGATCTCAGATTCTCCAGAGGGGATGCAGCGTCATTTGGATGCATTGCACACGTTTGCACAGGACAGTGGATTGTCTGTTAACCTTGGTAAAACCAAGGTGATGGTGTTTAACACCAAAGCACAGTGGGTTAGGAGGTCAGTACCCACCTTTACATATGGTCAGGAGACAGTGGAGTATACAAATGCATATACTTACCTTGGTGTGGTTTTTAGTGGCCCACTATTTTCCTTGAGGAGAGCAGCGGAGACCAGATTGACAAGAGCTTATGCAGCATTGGGGAGACTAGAGAGGATGTGTTCGTAGGTTCAGTTTCAGGAACCTCGAACAAAGCTCTGGCTCTTTGACACTTTGGTCACTTCAGCCATGCTGTATGGAGTGGAGATATGGGGACCCTCAGTGGATCACCAACCACAGCCGAGCTGGTAGCACTGATGGATGGAGACGTATGGAGAGGCCCTTGGTTTCTATGATTTCCCGGATGATTAGGGCCAAGGCCTCCGTACCACATGATATTATCCGTGCAGAGATGGCTGCCCCCACTCGATCAGTCTCCTTTATACATAGCACTTGGGCTCTCCCTAGAGACAAATATGCTCGCTTAGCCCTGGAGTCTCACGACAGTTGGCATCACAGGGAGACGGATCATGTTGGTATGCACAGATGACAGCTTGGTTCCAGCTGCATGGCTTTAGTATGGACAGGCTACCTCCATTTCAGTACTCCCTGGATGCACCCTCCCTCTCTCTCACACGGGCAGAGATTACCAGACTTATCAGGCAGGACTTGATTCAGTTGGACACTAGGAGGACATGGATACAGCCGACACACGAGCTTGGTATGAAGATGACTTTCTATAGAGATCATCTTCTCCAGCTCACGCATGATAGTTTGTGATTAGACCTAGCTACATGGATACTCATCTTTCTCATGGGGTACGGTGTGCTATTGGTCAGATGCGCACATCCTCACACCAGCTAGAGATTGAGACTGGCAGATTCAGAGGAGTACCAGCTGAGGCCAGGATTTGTTAACTGTGCCAGATGGAGCCAGAGACAGAGTTACATTACATATGTCACTGTCCAGTATATTATGAGATACGAGGCCGTTTTCACTGCCCGTTCAGAAGTGATATCAAGACATCACTCAAGTTTTCAAAGGCATCTAGGTCAGTAGGGCTAAATTGGTTTTGTCCTTTACATGTTTTTGTGCACATGTTCAATTCCATGCCAATGCACCAAACAAAAATAATGTATATTTGTAAGGAGGTACGGTCTGACCTCATTCAAGGATTACTAGGAGAGGGTTGGGAGGTTAATGAGGGGTCACATCAAGGTGATGTGTACAAGTGCAATGTAGTAGATTCTACAGTGTCTTTCAGGTTCTTGAAGGCACGCTCTATTTTGTACATGCGTCTGCACTACCAAAGATGGATGCAAAAGCACACGACATGGATCCCACTTCAAGCCTCAGAAGAAGAAATTATGCCTATTGAGGTAGTTGTGATGATGCAAAATGGATGGATTGAGTGAGTGGCAGCAAGCAAGCATACTAGGATCAGAGTTGCCTCGGATTATACTTGCTGGAGCTTCGTAGACATAGAGAGGGTCTCTTGAGAGGGAGGGGATCAGAGAGGGAGAGACACCTACAGAGGCAGGGTGAGTGTTCATGAGGCTCGCAGAGCAGGCAAGTGGGCTATCTACAGGGATGGTAGAGTCATTATCACTGAGCGCCGTCCCAAATAGGGACGCGGGGTCTATGAGACCAAACACTTGGGGTTGGCAGTATGGAACTGCAATGGCATGTTGTGGTCGAATCCAGGAGGCTTGAGCGAGATTCTCAGAGGCAGGGATGTCATTTTTTATACAGAGACTCATTAGAGCCCTGAGAGGGGCTTACCATACATAGCCGGGTATGAGTGGGAGTCAGCTTTTCGAGGCGAGACCCACACATCAGGAGGAGTACGTGGCTCTGGGGGGGTAGTTGTCCTTTTTAGATCCCATCTCCGACAGATTATCAGCATCGTCCAGAAGGACGAGGATGCACGATATCTTTGGGTGTGGCTACAGCTTATCAGTGACAGAGTCATCCACATTGCTGTGTGTTATTTTGCACCACGCCACTCCCCTTACGCCGCACAGCATGGCCAGTCACCGTACTTACCATTATATGAGGATATCATGGAGTTCTCACAGCTGGGGGAAGTCCTCCTACTCGGGGATTTCAACGCCAGAACGGGGAGTCAGCAGGTCCCACTACTCGATCTAGACGACCCTGTGAGACTACAGGAGCTGGACATCATTGACACAGGGCTGCAGCGATCATCACAGGACCGTGAGGAGGTCTCAGTGTCCGGGAGATATTTCTTAGAGCTGGGAGCTGCACATGGTCTCGTTATCTATAACGGGATGTCCTGATGGCCCTCCTCCAGCGCCCTGTGGACTACCTTATGGGATCTCCGGCTTTGGCACACCTTATCCCCGACTTCTACATTCCGCCACCCCCTTTTGAAGCTGACCATGCCTTACCTCTCTTTCACTCTTACCTGCACACCACCCGTCCCTCCACCACCTCCCCCCATCTCACATTACACTCAGGTCCTCTTTGATCACCTTGTTTACTCCAACCACATCTACCGCCATCTCCAGGATGTGGAACCTACTGTCCCCCTATCCACCGTCACAACACAACTCACCACCATACTCCACACATCCGCCACAGCTTCTTTCATATGGACGCGGCGGTCTACTGTTAAGCCACCTTGCGGTTCCATTCCCCAGAACTGTTGGTATGATGACGAATGTCGGGCCACACGCTCTCGTCTTAAGCATGAGGTACGGATTGGGCAAATCACGAAGCGCCAAGCGCAACGGATTTCTCAACAGCTCACCCGACGCAAGAAACGAGAGTACTATGCTCGGAAAGAGGATGAGTTGTACCGACTTTTCTTAGGGCCGAACTGCAAAGAGGCATGGAGGAAACTCCGAGAACATCGCCCTCCCACACCTATCACCTGTCCAAACACATGGCACTCCTATGCATGCTCCCTTTATCATATCCCCCATCAGCCACCCCTACCCCCACCACCAGACCCCCGCCCCACCACCTCCACCTTCTTCGCAAAGGGCATGGTCCTCAAAGCCATTCGTAGACTACACAATGGGCGAGCCCAAGATCATGAGGGACTCACTGCCGAGTACATCTCGCATGCCCATGATACCCTAGCTCCCCTACCAGCCTACATGTTCAATAGAGCCCTTTGTGAAGGATTTCCACCCTCTTGGTCCACCAACACCATCACCCCCATCCTCAAAGCCGGAGATCCACTTGATCCTAATAACTACAGGACGATCATGATTGCCCACACATTGGCCAAGCTCTATGGATTAGTGCTAGTAGAGGCGGAGCTCACATCATTTGCAGAGAGCTAGGGATGCAGAGCCTCAGGACAGGTTGGCTTTCGGAGGAGCTACTCTACCCTTGATCACATCTTCACCCTCCGTGCCATCATCGAGGAGGGTAGAGCACGACACCAGAGGATTTACTGCTGCTTTGTGGATTTCCGCAAAGCTTTTGATACTGTACCCCGAGCCCGCCTCTTACACCATCTATAGGAGATCGGAGTCCCATCTGACATGGTTTGGAGCATCATCGCCCTCTATGAGTCCGTCACTGGATGAGTGAGAGCCCCAGGAGGTACATCACAGGAGATTTCTAGCACCATTGGAGTGAAAGAGGGCTGCCCTCTATCACCCACTCTTTTCGGCCTCCACATTGACGAGATCTCGAGCTTCATTGATGGATTAGGCGGGGCTGGTCCCATACTGGCAGGCATATTGATCCCCATACTACTTTATGTAGATGACATCGTCCTCCTCTCAGACTCAGCCGAAGGGCTTCAGAGATAGTTGGATGCCTTACATGACTTTTGCACTCAGTGGGACCTCTTTGTTAACCTTGCTAAAACCAAGGTAATGGTCTTCAATACCTCCCGCCCCGTCACATCCAGATTGAGCTTCACATAAAGAGGGGATCTTGTGGAGATTGTCTCACCCTATGTCTACCTTGGTGTCACTTTCAGTGGCCCATGCTTTACCATGCTTCCCGCAACACATGCCAGAGTGACGCGGGGATATGCAACCTTGAGCTTACTTGAGCGGCAGTGCTTTTAGGCACATTTCCAGGAGCCCAAGACGAAGGGCTGGCTTTTTGACACCCTCGTCACACCAGCCTTGATGTATGGAGTAGCTTTCTGGGGGCCAGATTTATCCGATGAGGATTGGCAGTGAGTTGAGAGGCCCCAGGTCGTGATGTTCTCTCGTATGATCCGCAGCAAACCATCAGTCCCACACCAGATTATCTAGGCAGAGTTTGTTGCAGCCCCGATGGTAGTGGAGGCACTCTTCCAGACAGTCACGTACCTTCATCGCAGCATCAGTCATATGGATCCCCACAGGTACCCAAGGCTTGCCCTAGAGTCCTCCAGAGAGCTAGCACTTGAGGGGCACTCTGGAGTATGGTATGCACTGGTTTCCACTTGGTTCTCAGTATACAGGCTCTGCATGGACCGCCTACCCCCCCTTCAGTACAATTTGGACTCCCCTTTTTTCCGGTTGTCTCACGAGGATACCAATTGGGTTATCCGGTGAGATCTTCTTAGCCTCTACACACATTGCACATGGATCACACCCCCGGAGCTCCCCACGAAGATGCACTTTTACAAAGACCACTTCCTCACACTCACTGAGGATGGATTCATCCAGCAGCCGGGCTACTTGAGTGTTCACATGTCCCATGCCATGCGGATTGCGATTGGCCAGATACGGGTTTCTTCCCACCGCCTCAGAGTGGAGACAAGTAGAGCTGAGTGCATCTTTAGAGCCGGGAAGCTCATACAGATACCCAGAGAGGAGGGGATCTACCGACTATGCCACACAGAGGTTGAGACGGAGGAGCATTACATATGCTGCTGCCCAGTATACTATGAGATCCGCGGGAGGTTTCATTGTCTATTTCGTGAGGGATTCGGTCCACTCTCTAGGATCATTGACTTCCAGGACCAGCGTTGCCTAGGCCTCTTCCTGCTTGAGCTCCGCAGACATAGGGACACCTTCTTGAGACACACGCCCCAGCCACCCCGCCCCCTCCCTCGGCAGCCAACCATCACCAGTTTCTTCCGGACCCAGGAGGTGGAGGAAACCGATATACTGGATCTTGTGGACCCTCCACGAGCTGCTCTGGACCTACCTTGCCCGAGAGGAGTTGCCTCGGACTGAGCCTCTGCACTCCATTGTGCCCGACGCCCTCAACCCCCCCCCCCCCCCCCCCCCGGCCACGATCACCTCATCAGCTCCAGATCTAGGACATGCTCCACCGCCATCGAGCTTCCTTTCCACGTGACATAGCTGAGGGAGACCTCTCGTCCATACTCGTCAACCCCATGCTTGACATTTTGGAGAGTGGTATACCATCTACTCGGAGCTGACGTTGCTCCCATGTTTTTATGTTCTTAGTTTTCCATGACGAGTTTCCATGGACATTTTTGTATCACCCCAGTGAGATAGCTATATTTATGTTTTCATTCTGTTTTATTTTCCATTCCATGATGAGATATGCCATGGACATTATTGTACCACTTGTTGGAGATAAGTGTACACTAGGTGTACTTCTCCTAGTCTAGTCCAGTCTAGTGCCATGTGGCACCTCTATAATTGTCCCATAAGTCAGTGAGTCTACTCTATCTTGTACTTCTCACCTATATATTGTGGGTGTCACATCAATGAAAGTATCAATCTTGTGTCTTGTCTACACTCATCTCAAGGTATCTCTACACTTTGTGTCTCCTTCTAGTCTTGCTCTCATTTCAGTTTCAGTTTCAGCTTTGTCTCTCCCCCATTTCTCCTACATGGTATCAGAGCAGGTTTATCCTGGCTCCCCTCATAAGCAGCGTCTGCGGCAGCAATAACAGGAGGAGGTTCTTGTCTGCTTCTGCAAGCTCTGCCACTCAGGACCCCGTCTCACAGTCTTCTGGCGACGACAACCGAGTTAGAAGATGGCCGGTGGTTCTAAAGACTTCGTTTCATGACATTCGCTGCGCGGTCTTCACGAGGGCCCTGTTTCCGGCCAAGGCATCGGCACCGCATGGTATGCTTTATTGTGCGCGATAAGCCTTCTCCTTCTCTTCGTCTTCGTCACCATTGCGCTTCCTCTCGCTCTCTGCTATCGTTAGGGTTTCTCCCTTTCTTCATTAAGCAGCCCGCATACATTCAGATTTTTGTTGCCTCAATTCCAGCAACTTGTCCACTCACTTCATGGCTGCACAACTCCATGGATATACCTCACCTATGGTCAGAATCAGCTCGACACTTTGCTACGGTTCTGAATCCTCATTGGATCATGTTATGCTGTTGTTTTCTCACATGGGACAGCCCCTTCATCTTTAGTTTATCAGGCTGCTCCTGGTTCTGCAAATTTCGAGGTATGGATGCTCTTCGTTTAACAATCCTCAGCCTGGCCCTAATACTTTCACGACTAGCAAGTTCTTCATGCTTCATGATTACTTTCAGCATTCATGGTTTACCCCTCTGGATAGACTGTCAAAGATATGGTTTTGAAAGAGGGAAGACCTGCTCAAGCTGGAGTAATCAAATCAGGATATCTAGATGTACTTTTCAGTCTTCTACTTTCGAAAAAAAAAAACTCAAAATATAAAAATTTAATTTTCAGTTTTCATGGGATTAGACACTGCCCTTGCATTTCAGCAAGTGGTAAGACCTTCCCTTCATCTATCTGTCTCTCATGTATGGGATTAGACACTGCCAAATATGGTAAGACCTTCCCATCTCTCTCATATTTGTCTATGCTTTCATGCTATCTACCACCATTGATCACCAATGATGTAGATCATGGGGTAATGTCATGTCTATTTGTCTACATGGACTTATCTTTGTCCCTATCCAACCAAGAGGCACCCCTGCACTACCCACTCTAGCAGGAGGATTGCCCTTGAGGAGGGATTATCTATCAAGGTCCATCTCTTTGTCTACAATCAGTCAGTCTCTCTGTCTATGTGTCTATCTTGTGTGATCTTACAGTCATATGTCTCTGACACTCTGTCTATCAGTCTATATGCCTATCTTTTGTGGATTAGTTACCCACATGTCTTTGGCATTTTGTCTATGTCCCCATCTATCATCTAGTTGTCAAACTCTCTAATGTCTATCTGACAGTCTCTTTGTCTGTGGGACCACTCTACTGGCTGATTGTCTGTCTAAGTCTATGATCCATTTCTGTCCCTACCCTTGTGGACCCATATGAGGATATCACTTGAGGAGGGGTGTCTTAGGATCTTGTCTTATGTTTCTGTCTTTCAGTCTTAGTCATTTTATCTTGGCTTGTCTGTCTGTCTAGTCATCAGTCATCAGTCTCTTCATCTTGCCTTATTATCTATCTTTGTCATTTGTCATCTTGTCAGTCATGTCCTCCTAGTGTCCACTTAAGGAGGGTGTTGGACATAAGTGCACACTAGGTGTACTTCTCCTAGTCTAGTCTAGTCTAGTGCCATGTGGCACCTCTATAATTGTCCCATAAGTCAGTGAGTCTACTCTATCTCACCTATATATTGTGGGTGTCACATCAATGAAAGTATCAATCTTGTGTCTTGTCTACACTCATCTCAAGGTATCTCTACGCTTTGTGTCTCCTTCTAGTCTTGCTCTCATTTCAGTTTCAGTTTCAGCTTTGTCTCTCCCCCATTTCTCCTACACCACTTTGGTCTCATAGGCCCATTGGGTCTTTAGTAGACGCTTAATATATCTTTCTTTCTTTCTTTCTTTCTCTCTCACACAAGACAAAGCAAGAGCTCTCATAGCACAAAGGGAGATTGTGTGTTTCCATATGGGAAAATACCTTTTATACAACTGGCTCTTATTCATACTTGGGCGCCCAAAATTTACTAATAACTGAAGTCTTGGCTGGCCAGTATCTCATAATGTACAACCTTTATAGTGCCGTTACATAACACTTATTAATGTCCTCAAATGGATAAGCATCTGTGCTAATCCAAAATGGGATCAACAACGGGTGGACCCATGCATGTGTTGCTTTTGTAGGAGCACAAATTGGATATGTTTCAGTGTGGTAAAATTAGTAAGATCCTCTCTGGACACAATTCTTGGTGTTAAGAGTACAGTGGATTATGGTTATGCAGGAGAGACTCAAGCTTGGTATTTTGAATATCTATGCACCTAATGTACGGGGAGAGTGGGTGGCCCTTTGGGTCACCATCATAGAATTGCTACCCCTGGCTGATCATTGGATTGTTGGAGGAGACTTCAACATGGTTGAGCAGCCACTGGACAAAAAGGATGGCCATAGGGTAGAACACACCCTTTGGAGAGAGCCTCCTGGGAGAGATTTATACTTTTCTTCTATGGCAGGGATTGTTTAACAGAGAATGATTTCTAGAGGAGGCCAAACTCTTTATCTTACTCATGGCATAACCGTAGAAGGCATAGCTGAGACATCCATCCTGCTTTGGATCCATTTTTGTTGCGTGTCCTCCGGCGGCAAGCTTGGCTAGGAGGGCCTTCAACTCTTCATGAACATCCACTGCCTGCTTCCTACCTGGCTTGTTCTCTTCTTCCGTATCTGAATCGGAATTGTAGTTCGAGTCGGAAGTGTCTTCACCATGACATTGAGCCTCCTTACTTTTCTTAGCCTTCTTTTTCTTCTTTTTTGGTTCTTTCTTGTTTTTCCTTAGGATCCTTTCTACTCTCATTGCTCCTGCTAGTACTTGTTCAAATGTAGTTTCTAGATCAGATGATGCCACCGCCGTTTGGAGTGTTGTCCGCAAACCACCCACGAACCATTGGCTTAGGGTAGTTGATGTTGGCTTGTGAGCTTGATCTAGTCTTTTTTTTTTTTTTTTTTCCGAGAAAAGATCCTTTCATTAGTTATGTAAAAAACGCCCGTAGGGCTACAAAAGAGATCTCTCCTGCTCCTAACAGAGAGAAGAGCAGTGAATACATCATGGCAGCCCGGGAGACTCTCCCTAGGTGCTGCAAAATACAAGCATCAGTCTAAAGGACTGAGTGGCTAAATCATACAATGGGGGGGGGAAAGAGCCAAACAGGTGGCCTGTAGTGCCAACGGGGGGATCCCGTGTGTAGGGTGTAGAACGGGCCGCAGCGCCAAGTGGTATGAAAGGCCTGGCGTCGTAAAATCGCCTCATCCGAGTCTCCCCGGATGCGGTCGTACTGTCCTCGCAGGGTGTGGATCAACTCCTGCCAAATCCCCCGAACAGTCTCTGCTGGTGGCTCTAATCTCCCCTCAAAGGCCGTGAAGCACCGGGCCCTCCAGGTGAACCAGATGGTGAGGCTGCTGAGGAGCTCCCATCGTAAATCCCTCTCCTGGGTCCAGCTGGCGGACGAGAAATCCGGTGCCGGAACCAGGCGAGGCTGGCCCCTAATAAATCTGATGGCCTGACTGCCCTGCTCCATCTCATAGCCCATAGCAGGCCCTGACGAAGTCGACCAAGCAGCGGCACCCCACGTAAACATACCCTCTGGAGAGAGGGGGGCTAGAATACGCAGCATCCGCAGCCAAATCTGCTGTGCCTGAGGGCAGTCCCAAAGGCAATGTCTCTGTGTCTCCATAGGGTGGCCGCATCGGACGCAGGCCGCCGGAAGACCGCTGTAAACAAGCCAAGTGCCAACTGCTGAGCCCCTGTGGGCGACCAGCCACTGAAAAGCCGAGATCCTGCGGGCCTGTCGACTAGCCCAGAGCCTAGCCCAGAAATCCTCCAGGAACTCCTGTGATAGTCCCTGCAATCGCCAATGCCCCGCTGCCGCTGGAGAAACCGTCCTCCTCGCCGTCAAAATATGCCGTCCCAGCCGAACAGTATACTGGAAAAATGTGATCTCTGTGGCCTCAAGGGATGCATAAGGATCATGCCACTCGTACTCTCCGGGGTCCCACTGTAGCCGGGCCAAGGGGCGCGCTGCATATGCCCATATACGCCAATCCGGGAGCACGTCAGCAGGGTCGGGGTCAATATGCCACTTCCGAGAAGCGGCAGCCACTACCCGAATCCTCTGAAAGGTGCACTCTGCAGCCAAAGGCGACTCCACCTCCACTCTCTGGAGTCGGCCCTAATCCTGAATCTCATAATAGAGGCATCTGCCATCCTCAGTGCTAGCTCTGACAGCAATCAGGATCTCCAACTGTGTGAAGGCACCCATCCACCGTGGGGCCACTGGCTCGAGAGGTGTGAACCACTCCTCTGTAAGTGCCTCCTGAATATCATCCCTCATAATCAACCCCCCTCTGAAGTGACTCAGCCTCTCCACCTGGGTCTCCTCTGGTAGACTGCAGAAAGCCTGCCAGTCTCCAAAACTACGAGCTGGGCCTGCCGCTAAAGGTCCCCAGGCTAGACGAGGCCGAGAACCCAGCATATGACCCTGCTCTGTACGAACCGCTGGGTTCCAGATGAGCGGCTGCCTGGCCCGCTCCTCAACACAAGACGGAGGCCGCTGAGAGAGCCCCGGTCTCAGCAGCTCCCAAGCTCTCAGGATACTCAAAGCAAATCTGTCCTCCCATCCTCTACTGAGGCCTGTCCTCCTCATCTCTATGAATATCCAGCGACCCCTGCAGGAGGCGCCCGGGCCTGCAGTCGCTGCAAGAGGAGCTCTTTCCAAGGCTCAGCGCCTGGAAGCAACCCCCGAACAATAAGCTTCCCCAATAAGGCTCTACTCTGATCGACTGGATCTATAATGCCCAAACCGCCCTGAGCCAGCGGAAGTGTAATAACTGCCCATGCAACCTTTGCCCGAGCTGGCTGACCGTCCCGCCCAGACCACAGAAAGTTCCTGATCAGCCTCTGTACCTGGCTGATGCAAGAGCTCGAGAAAATCCAGCAAGACGTAATGTACCACATAGTCGCTAACAGCACCTGATTTGCCACCACCACCCTCCCAGCCAAGGATAGTCGAGCTGTACTCCAATACAATAGCTTCTTCCGAATGCTCAGAAGAAGCGGGGCAATCTGCTGCTCAGGTGACAAATCGAGGCCAATCTGGCATCCCAAATACCGCACTGCTGTGCCGGGAGGAATCCATCTAAAACCGGGGTCCGGACTCCATGCCGGAGTGGGAGCACTACTGATCCAAAAGGCCACTGTCTTGCGCCAATTGATCAATGCTCCCGAAGCTGCACTAAAAACCTGGAGCGACTGCTCTGCCCGAATAAGATTGGCCTCTTGGCCATGCAAAAATAAGCCCGTGTCGTCTGCAAACTCAGCATCAAGCAAATCCTCCCCCCGGACTGGGAGCTGAAGTCCTCTCAAACCAACCTCCTCTGCCGTCAAATACATACTCATAGCCTCCGCAAAGAAGAGAAAAAGGAAAGGGGCGAGAGGACACCCCTGACGGACTGATCTGGTCAGCTCAAAACTCGGCCCCCGACCTCCTGCAATCAGCACCTGGCTGCGAGCTGTGGAATACAAAGCTGCCACCCCTCTGATCCATCCTGGCTCAAAGCCCAGGCGTAGCATAGTGCCCTCTAAGAATCCCCAATCAACTCTATCGTATGCCTTCTCAAAATCGAGAAGCATCACGACCAAGTCCTCGCCAAGAAACCTAGCTTGGGCCGTCGCCTCCCAGAAAGTAAAGATGTTGTCAAGGATACTGCGCTCCTTGACAAATCCTGTCTGAGTAGCATGAATCAACTCCCCTAGGAAGGGCTGGATCCTCAAACTCAAGGCCTTTGCCAAGACCTTGTATACAGTATTGAGGATCGTAATAGGCCTCCAATGCCGAATGTCATCCGATACTCCCTCCCCCTTGGGGATAAGATAGATCAAACCCTCTGAAAAGCTCTGCGGCATCACCCCAGTGTCCAAAACATGCTGAAAGCCCCTGCGGAGGCCTGGCCCCAAAAGGTCCCAATAGCGCATAAAAAAGGCCGGCGTCAGTCCGTCCTCCCCTGGGCAACTATGTCGCGGCAGGACCCTCAAGGCCTCGGCAAGCTCAATCTCTGATAGAGGCGCACCTAGAACTGTGCGCATATGGTCTGTGACCCTCCTCTGCACATGGACCCACATAGTCTGTCTGCATACATCTCGATCCTCAGTGGCTGGCTCCGCTGAAAGCAAGTCACGATAAAAAGCAGTGGCAATGGCTCTGATCTCCCCGAGCTCAGTAGCTATCGATCCATCCGGTCTACCAAGCTGGCGAACCCCTGCTCGCGCATGACGGGGTCCAGTGATCTCAAAAAACTCCCCAGTCACTCTATCACCAAGCTGCGTCCACTGAGAGGCCTGACGACGATAGTAAAACTCATGTCTCTGCTCCTCTGCCTCTCTAACCTCCTGGCGTGCCTGGCTCAGCTGGGACGCCACCCACACACATGCAGGCTGCTGCTCCTGAAGGCGCTGTAGCGAAGCAAGGCTGCGTCTCAGCCGTTGCTCCCGCTCGCGAATCTCTCCCAGTCGTGTCAAAGCTGCAGCGTGTAGAAAAGAGCTAAGATCAATGAGTCCCTGGGCACACTGGCCCGCTGCATCCTGGTCAGAGCACTGACTATCATGCCAGATCCTCTCAATGTCCTCAGCGAGACTGGGGTCTGCAAGTACCCTCTCTGGGATCCTCAACTGCAAGCTGGGCTCCCGTGTCCCCTCCTCCAAAGTCAGTATAACTGGCGCATGATCTGAAAATGAGGTGCCAGCAAGAATGCCGACGGAGCCCCCTCGCTCCCCCAACCAATCGCCCACATAAAAGCGATCAATCCGAGATAGATTAGTCCCTCCCTGCCGGCGATCCGACCGAGAGAAACTAAGACTGTCCTGAGACCGGGAGAAAGCCCCATGCTGCCATGCATCAGTGATCCTCAGTGTCATACAAAACCGGTCCCAAGCTGCAAGCTCCGTGCCGTGCACTGTAACATGACTGCCTCCCACCCTATCTGCCAGGTCCTCAAGCATGTTGAAGTCTCCCCCAACACACCAATGTGCGGCCTCTGGCAATGCATCTGTAACCTGAGTCCAGAACTCTGCTCTGGCACTAGCATGATTGGGCGCATAGATGTTGAGCACACCCAATAGCTCATCATGCATCCTCAGAATGACATACTGTGCTCTACGAGGCACAATGATCCCTCGATCCACAATGGCCTGCCGCCATGCATCTGCAATAACCATGCATACTCCTCCCTGTCCACCCAAAGGACCAAACCCTGCAGACCAGAAAGTGTCCCATCTACCAGGCATCACCGAACCATATCTCCGGATCCTGCTCTCACCCAAGTGGTGCTCCTGCATCATCAGTATGTCAATGCTGCCACCAACCAGGCATCTCTGTAGCTCCTGCCTCAAGCAGCCTCGATAGCGTATAAAGTGTGCTCCGCCAAGGCCCTGTACATTCCATGAGATGATCCTCATGGATGTCCTACTGAGGTGGATGCTGTCTCAGCCGTGCGGCGGGCCTTCGCAAGCGGCTTGGATGGAGAGTAGTCCCCATCCGAACGGCTGCGAGTCTGCCCACCCGGTGTACTGCAAGAATCCCGGATTAGGCGCCAGTGGCTGTGACCCATGGCGACTGCCTCCTGCTCTGACATAGTAACCTCGTGAATACTCACATATCCTGGGTCGCGTGCCAAATCTGCAACTATGCGCACGACCAAATGCCGAATCCCGGATGTATCCACACCCCCGGGATCCAAGACAAAATGAGCCAACTCCCAAAGTCGGCCTAGCACATCTGTAACCTCCAAATCGCTCATGTGATGAGAAAACTCAACTGCCTGAGTCTTCAACGTGCTGAGAGCGAGCTCTAGAGTCCACTCCCGGTCACAAGGTCCACACAGAGGGAACGAGAAGGCCACCGCTGAGTCTAGTGCCTCCTCCCCGCGGGCCGGAGGTATCACTACATGCACTCGGATGGGTGCTGGCTCATGGGGGCCCTCTGCTCCAAAAAGCCGTGTGAAGGTATAATCAAACGCCGCCGAGCGCTGTCTAATGCCGAGGCGACTCAGCCGACTGCGGATAGATGAAATCCGTGAGGCCCTAATCGGCATAGGTCTCCTCTGTGATGCTCGAGCGAGGTCAGTGCTCAGCGCCCTCCGGACTGCAGGTGAGCGCCAGGGAGCTGCCAGGACCTCCCGGGAAGGCGAGGCGGGCGGAGGGGGAGGAGGGGGAGGCGAGGGAGGAGGAGAGGGAGCCGCTGCCGAGACCGGAGCGGGGGCGGGAGGAGGCGATGGTGGAAGCGAGGCGGTGGGAGGGGATGGGTGTGGGGGAGGTGAAGGAGGGGGAGCTGGCATCTCCTGGTCCTCGGTCGCTGCAGGGGTCTCCTCCTGAAGGGGAGCAAATCTGTTCCTCACGGGAACCCAGTGAGGCTGAGACTGTGGCTGCTGCTGCAGCGGTACCTGGGCGTGCTGCTGTGGCTGTCTCCCTCGACGGCGCCCCTGTCCAGGCTGCCACTCCGAGGTCTCTGTGGCCTGAGCAGGTGTCCCTGAGGCAGCCTGCCGAGCCGAATCTGTGGGCGGGCCATCCGTGGCCTGCTGCTGTGGTGAGGGCCGAGGTCTCCTGCGAGGGCAGGCCTTGGCCAAATGACCGACCTGCCTGCAAATGAAGCACTGGTTCGGGAGCCCCGAGAACTCCACTCTCTGATCTATCCACCCCCCCCCTATCCTAGGTAGCTGAATGACCTTAGGAAGGGAGGAGATGTCAGATACCAACACTCTGACCGAAGGTAGCCCAGCTGCTCTGGCCACCACTGAAGCTGCTGAGGGGCCCGTCTCAAGAACCGAGCCCACCAATGCTCCGAGCCTGGAGAGGAGCGGAAGATACTCCCGGCGGAGACCAGGGAAACAAACTGTAATATGGAAGAGGCGCTCTCCCTGCTCCGCCGCAGCTGGGTCAAATCCATGCTGCCAAGGCCTGAAGAAAGCCCGAGCACCCCTGATATCCAGAGGACTCATGGCAAGGACCTTGGCAACGCTCTGGGCGGCCTCGAACTCGATCTGATAATGACCCCGGCCCAAGAGCTGTACATCAAGGATCTTGCCCACATCTGCAAGAAGGCGAGCCTGAAGTAGATCCCTGATCTCCCCTCTGCTGGGGCGAGTGCCGACTATACGGCAGATGGTGGAGTGAGCCTGAAGGCGTTCCACCTCTGCGGTGAGGCTCGCTTCCTCTTCCGGCGAAAGAGAAAGCCTGATGGGGATGACCTCGGGGGCGGGCGAGGGGGCTGCGGAAGAGTCCCTCTGAGGCGAGGCGGGAGGAGTCTCCATCAGAGTCTGAAGCTCAAGCGAAGGCGAGGCGAAAGCGGAAAACCTGCAAGAAGCGGGCTGCACACCAAGAGGCGGAAGGACGGATGACGATGAGAGAGAAAAAAAAACAAAAACCCCCAAGGGGTGAAAAGCAGCACGACAGAGGAGGGAGGGGGGGGGGGCGGCGCAAAAAGGGGAGGAGAGGCCCAGAGGGGGGGGGGGGGGGGGCGGCGACTACGCGAGAAGGAGGGGGGCGGGGCGCTGCTGAAAGGAGGCGGGCGAGAGGAGGCGAAGAGGCGGGGGGGCGAACAGGCGGCAGCGGGGGGGGGGGGGGGGTGACGAACAGGCGGCAGCGGGGGGAGATGGCGACCAGGCGGCAGCGGGGGGGGATGGCGAAATGGCGAAGAGAGGAGGGGGCGAACTGGCGAAGAGGGGGGGGAAGGCGCAGCGGCGAGGAAGGAGGGGGGGGCGGCGCAGCAGCGAGGAAGGAGAGGGGGGGCGCAGCGGCGAGCAGAGGGGAGCAAGCGGGGGACGGAAGGAAGGCGCGAGGAGGGGGGGGGAGCGAAGGTGCGCAGAGCAGGGCGGAGGCGGGAGCTTCAGCGAGCGAGGAGGGTCTCCAAAACAGAGCTCGAGCTTGATCTAGTCTCATCAAGAGTGCTCTAAACTGAGCAGCATAGTCTTGCGTGGATCTTTTCTTATGAGTGAGTCTTTGCAGCTTCACTCGCACCTCTTTGGTCGTCTTGTCCTTCCGGAATCTCTTCAGGAAGGCACTCTTGAGCTAATCAAAGTTTGGAAGTGATCCAGACCATACTGTGCATACCAACTGGTAGTCTTGCCACTCAGTGTTGTTGCAAAGAAGTCTATTTTTTGGGTTACTGGATCTCGTTGGCAAGAAATGTGCTCTAAACTGAGTAGCATAGTCTTGCGTGGATCTTTTCTTATGAGTGAGTCTTTGCAGCTTCACTCGCACCTCTTTGGTCGTCTTGTCCTTCCGGAATCTCTTCAGGAAGGCACTCTTGAGCTAATCAAAGTTTGGAAGTGATCCAGACCATACTGTGCATACCAACTGGTAGTCTTGCCACTCAGTGTTGTTGCAAAGAAGTCTATTTTTTGGGTTACTGGATCTCGTTGGCAAGAAATGTGGTTTCGAATGAGACGACATGAGCATCCAGATCTTAATCACTCTTTCCCTTGAACTTTGGGTGTTTTAGTGCCATTGCTATTGGTCGAAGTTGTCTGGATTTGATCTTCTTGCCCTCTATTCTTCTGCTCTAGTTGTTCCCCACCATTGCGTTGTCCTTCTTCAACTTCTTGATTTTCTTGAATTCCTTGGTCTTGCTCCTCTTGATCTTGGAATTCAACCTCTCATGACTTTTTGTTGTGTTGCTTCTGCTATTGCAGGTCTTTTCCCCAGAGTTGATTAGCATCTTGTGGCTCACCACCATTTCTGCTTGGTCTTGGTTGCCTGCGCCGATAATACATTGCTCTGGATAAGTGTCCCTAATCCTCCATGTGGCTTCCATGTGCACGACTTCTAAGAACCACTTGTCATTGCCACAACTCCATTCAAACACAATGATCCTACTGTCTTGAAAATTGGTTAGGCTTCACCCTTGGTTCTTCCCACATGCGTAGGTCCTCCTAATCTCCCCACTTTTAACCTCAATGATCCTACTGTCTTGAAAATTGGTTAGGCTTCACCCCTTGGTTCTTCCCACATGCGTAGGTCCTCCTAATCTCCCCACTTTTAACCTCACAACGGTCCATTTCTAGCAGTCTTTCCTAGAAGTCCTCTCATCTAGCTGGTGCCCCGAGTCTGACTGACCCCTAGTAGGATTGCCAAAAGTGTCGCTGTCCAATCAAGACTCAACACTTCAGTGGTTCTGGACCACATAGATGGCATCACATAGCTTGGCTATCCAATAGGATAAGAGGGAAGAACATGCCCAGCACCCATTCTAGGGGACCTTTTGGAAGTTAATCTAGACAGCTTGAGTGCAAACCGCCCTCTGGAAAGAGTACTGCTAGTAGAAATGTGCGTACAGACTCAACTAAGTGAACCGAACAACATTTCATAGACATAGCACAACATACACCATAATAGACCATTGCATTGCATTCTAGACGGTACATGTATTGCCCAAAGCAATAGGAGTAACAGGAATACAAGAATGCATGAGTTCCTTAGCAAATCCTCTAATGTCAATCTTACAGAGCTCCCTCTATCCTCAATTGTGTCAACGCCTTCCCTGCCTAGCATTCACTCTTTTCTCTCCATGCTACCCGTTGTAAAAGTTTACAATCAAGATTTCTGACATTGGCAATTTCTGGTCAAGAATGGTTGGCACACTCATTGGCAGTGAGAACTGTGGGGCATGTTCTCCCGCCAAAAATGGCTTGCTCACTAATCCTCCAGATGATCCATGATTTTGCTATCTTTGATGGTCTTTAGGTAACATCTTGGAGTCTTCTTCACCACTTTCTGGGCTTATTCTTCTTCCGGAACATTCATCTCTTGTCTCAGACTGTTTTGAGGTGTGTTTTGATGTGATAACACACCCAAATCTTGAGCTGAATTGTTCATGTTATTATCATGCTGAAAATTTCCCCCTTCATCATACTCTTCCTCGAACCAGGAGGATGTGTTGCTATCCTGATTTTTCTGAGAAAAAACAACATTCTTCTTCGCTTGAAAAATGACATCAGAGCTGATAATAGCCTTCCTTTCAACCGGTTCATATAGGCGTTTGAAGCATATCCAATGAAAATGCATTTCTTTGACTTCACATCAATCTCCCTTCCTCTCGTTCGGTACATGAACAAATGCATCACAACCAAAAACTTGCAACAGAAATATTTTAGGTTTAATACGGGAAAAAGCTTCTTGATGAGTGATACCTTCCAAGGCTTTTGTCATATCTCTGTTGTTCCCTTCAAACCAGAGTTGTGGGCCCAATTGTCTCAACCAAGCAATAGCACCAAAACAAATGTAGGAATCCCTCCTCATCCTTCCAAAAAGGTGTGCTATTGCAATCCAAATCCTCTCTGCCTCCCTGCACTCCCATAAACAGTGGTAGACTGTCTCTGAAGTTCCTGCACATCTTGGACAAGCTAGGCTAGCACTAACAACCATAGTTGGTGGCAAGACCACCATGTAGAGAAATCCAAATAAAATAAAATCTTCATTTCCCTGTACGAGTGCCACAACCTCTGCCAAAAAGCTTGTCAAGGGTGTTCCCATAAGCCTCCCAATGAGTTCTAGAAGTAGGGATTCTCTGGATTTGTCCCATAACCAAGTGCTTGTCATTCCACATAGTGTAACTAAATAAGGGCATGCTTTTCATGGGATTAAAAGCATCTCTCCACTCCCACCCACTTGGGTCCTAGTGTAGGTATCTGATAGGACACCCAACATATAACCAGAGGCTCCAAGAGTTTGTAATCATCCCTTGAGGGGGATCAATATAGAAGTGCTTCCTTGCCTTGCCCACCACTCTCGCTGGTCAGACCATTGGACCCTCAATGATATCCTGCCCAAGACTTCTCTCTCCAAGAGCCATCTGTCTTGAATGGGACTGCGAAGGCACATGACCTGAAGAGGTATCCCTGTCCCTTAAAACACCCCGAACCATAAGTGATGAGGCCCTTCCACGAAGTTCCTTGTGATCCAATGGTTGGGTATGCATTCATGTGCATAATCCTCTGACTAGTGCCCTGCAAGTGCTATGTGCGAAGCATTCTCTCATCCTCTGTGAGGCTCATGAGCCTCTTCCAATCCAACACTGAGGGGAGAAGAGTAGCCTAGGCAGCCCATTGGATATGCGTGGCTGCCCCAAGAGGTCTATCATATTCATCCAAACTCAAGTCATTCCACACAATGGGTTGCTTGTTAGCCTTAGCCTCCTCAACTGACCGTAAAGGAATATGAACCAAGAAGCTCCTCATGCGATCCCAAGCTCGCAGAAGAGATTGCACCAAGGGCGAAGAAGGTGCTCGATGCTCTCCATCCAAAAAGATAAAACCTCTAACCTCCCCTAATGTGCACCTTGTAATTTGTTGTAGAAGAAAGTCCTTCCAAGACTCAGTGCTAGGAAGAAATTCTTTGACAACTAGCAATGATGTTCAATCCTCCCTCTTGCTTAGGCATAATAATGGTATCCCAAGCTACTCTCGCCTTGGTATGAACATTGCTATCTAATCCTAACCAAAGGAAATACCGAATAAGCCGACAAAGCTGACCAATGCGCACTATGTAACAAACCAAGTAGTCATTAACAGCACTTGGTTAGCTACCAAGGCTCTAGAGGCCAAATCAAGCTTCTTGCTACTCCAATACTGAAGTTTGCTTTTAATGGTCATGAGCACAAGAGAAAACTGTTGTGCAGGCAAGATGTCAAAGCCAACCTGACGGCCAAGGTATGTGGCAATGCATCCTCTCTCAATCTACGTAAACCCCACATCCAAACCCCAATCCGCCTATAGAGAGTCACAATCCAAAATCCTACTGATTTGTGCCGATTGATGGTGCCAAACAAAACATCTCCAAGGCAGTGTGGAAAGCACAGAGGCATGCGTGTGAGGCCTCTAAAACATAGAAGTATCATCTGCTAACTTTGAGTCTTATAACTCTTCCTCTGTGCAAAGAGGGAGCTTGAGGCCTGAAACCCCTGGGGTAGCCCTAAGAAACGTGCTCGTAGCCTCCGCTACTGTAAGGTAAAGTAGTGGAGCTAAGGCATCTGTACCTCATGGAACGGGAGATCTAAAAGCGCTCACCATGCCTCCCGCAAGCCAAAACTGTGCTATGGGCCTCCCTATACATGCAAGAGACCCCTCTGATCCACTCCTTGGAGAAACCCATCCGTGCCATCGTGCCTTACAAGAAGTCCCAATCCACTGTGTCATAAGCTTTTTTTTAAGTCCAACAAGAGAATGGCAAGGGGTTGTTGGAGGAAACCATTTTGTGTACCATGAATAACCCTTTGAGGCTGAAGCCTCATACTCACTACCTTCTCTAAGATTTTGTAAGAAGATCCAAGTAGAGTTATGGGCCTCCACTGCCTACTTTGGTCTTGTACGCACCTGTCAGGACAAGGTGGATAAGACCCTTCGTGAGAAAAGGAGGCATCATACCAATACACCGCATCTCCTGTGCAAAGCAGTAGTAACATTATCACCAACTGCAAAAAGAAGGATGGAGAGATATCATCATCCCTTGGGCATTTACCTTTCGAGAGGGCCTGCAAAGCATGTCTCAGCTCATCCTTCGAAAAGGGGGCATTCAAAGAGGCACACGTTTTATCTGTAATATGCCTGGTCGTGCGTTCCCAGACTTCCTGTTGTGCAACATCTCTATCCAAATAGTGGGCCTCTGTAGAGAGCAAGATCTAATAAAATATCAGGCAATACCCCTCACCTTATTTGGATCAGTGTGAAATTCTCGCTAAGAATCCTGCAAGCATCTCAAACTACCACCCATCTGTGTCTAAAATGCATAGGTCCATGCGCTTAGAAAAATGGTTTGTTGCATCTGCCACCCATCTGTGTCTAAAATGCCTGATTAGCATAAAATGCAAACTCAGCCCACCTATCCATGGACACTTGTAACTCAGCTCTAACTGTGGACAAGAGATATGGGATACAAGGGGACTCTGGATGCTTCTCGTGTTCCCTCTAAAAGCACAACCAACCTGCGTCTGATAGCTCGCTCCTTGTGTAGAGCCTTTTCTTTCTTGGCCAAAGCAAAAAAGTGATGGTGCTGGCTAGTCCTCCTCAAGGCCAAGGTGAGTCTCTCCCATTGGTCGGGATCATCACAAAGCCTTCAAATCTCTCTAAACTCCAGTGAGGTCTTTGCATCCTGATAGAGAGTTTGGGATGCAAGCACGAGGTACACCCTTCTGTCTCCCAAGTTCCCTAAGGCACAAGCAATTGGGCAGTGATCTGATTTGGTAGTACCATGCAAGATGGCAATAGACCGTTCTCTATCCAGGCCCTAGTCATCCACATAAAACCTATCCAACTGTGCAAAGATGCATCCATCCCCGCTACGGTTATTCCATGAGTAAGATACAGAGTTAGGAAATCATTCTTTGTCCAACAATCCCTGTCGTGGAAGGAGAGTATGAATCTCTCCCAGGAGGCTCTCTTCTAAAGGGCGTGTTCTACCATGAGTAAGATACAGAGTTAGGAAATCATTCTTTGTCCAACAATCCCTGTCGTGGAAGGAGAGTATGAATCTCTCCCAGGAGGCTCTCTTCTAAAGGGCGTGTTCTACCATCATGGCCACCCTTTTTGTCAAAAGGCTGCTCAACTGTGTTGGAGTCTCCTTGAACAATCCAATGATCAACCTAGGGCATCAGTTTTGTGATGGTGCCCCAGAGGGCCACCCTCTCCCCACACATTCGACGCATAGATATTCAAAACCTATGTCCCTCCTACATAACCATAATCCACTATACTCTAGTAGGTATGATAACACCATGGCCAATAACAGTAGGCAAAAGTGATGCTGGCACTAAGATGCATAACCCACCTTTGTTCCCCAATGCACAAGACCAAAAAGTGTGTTCAGAAAGGACCTTACCAATTTTACCACTCTGAAGCATATCCAATTTGTGCTCCTGTAGGAGCAACACATGCATAGGTCCACGTGTAATGGCAGGGTGGAGCTGATCTTGAACAAGGTGCTTCCTACTGCGGGTGGGAAGCCTCCCTAGACCCTACACATTCCATAAGATAATCCTCGTGGTAAAGAAGTAGTTTTGATTCTGGACCTGAGCGACGGCTTGGCCGGAGTCTGAATCCACCTCCACAATGCTGGAGGAGGGGGTAATCCTTGGAGCATGCAAGACATTATGGCATATGTCCTGTTGTACATCCTACAAGGCCTCATAAGATGGCAACATGTCATGTGCATCCCTGCCAAGTGCATCCTACATATTGTCCATCCCAAGCAAGGAGGACTCAACATAGTCATTCTGCCCTGATGATGCAACAGCCTTCTGCGACGATGACTCTGCAAACTCATCACTCTGACCCAATACATCATCACTATGTACATTCTCTATGGGAGAGGCATCATCGTGTGCCCTAGCGTTCCCACCTGGAGGGCGGCCATGAGAGACGACCCGCCACTCCTAGTGATAGGTTTTGCCGAGGTGGAGCATTAGGCTATGTCGCTTGAGGAGCGCGTTTGCGCCGCCTCCTATGACCCCTAGCGTTAGGGCAAACCCGCACAAAGTGGCCCATCTAGTGATAGACCCAGCACTGGTCAAGTCTTTCCGACGTCTCCATACGTTTCTTCAAAGATCCCAAAAGCAGCACAAAATCCTCAACAAAGGACTCACTATCACGAGCCAACACCATAACCTTGGGAACAGCATCAGCCGAGGTAATGACTACCTGGTCAGCAGTAGGAAAAGCAGGGATGGTGGGCACCTGCAGGACCAGTCCAAAGGCTGCCCCAATGGCCTCCAAAAATGGCCAATAAGCACGAGGAAGACCTAGGAACCTGAGTGTAATAGGTGAATGGTTGCAGTCTTCTTCAACAAGGTCGAAGTAGGTGTAGGGTAGCAAGAAAATCCTCCTTGGGCCGAAGGGAAGGGACTGCCCTTGAGCACCTTGAGCACTTTTGAGCTTGCCTCGTCTGTGTCAAAGTCTACTTGGGAAGAATCCTCTCTGAAGTAGCCTTCATCTTTAAAATGGAGTGCAAAGTCCGAAGGCAACGCCGCTAGTACCCAATCACGGGCCTGTATACGGGGAGGGTGAGAGTGAGATTTTTCCAACGAGTGTCGTCTTGGAATTTTTCTCAATTTCGGCAAAGAGGGTCGCAGGCTCGTCTTGTGAAAACTGGATGGTTCACCCGGACGGAGGGGATTGATTAGCCATGATGCTAATAAAAAAAAAGGCCGACTTGAACCCTGTTCAAGAGTAATCCGTTCTTGAACAAGGTGGAGGAAAGGACAGCTAAGAGGAGGGAGGAAGAGGGGAAAGTAGGAGGGGGACGAAAGGACAGTGAGGAGGAGGTCAGGGAGCACGGGTAGTAGTGGAAAGGAAAATGCGGGCAGCAGGGAAGCCGGGGCAGTAGAGGTGGGGACAGATAAGAGGCAGAGAGGGTAGTGGGAGAGGAGAGGGGCGGGAAGAGAATGGCACAGCTGCGCATAGCGCTTAGGTACGGGAATTTTTTTTCCGTCACTTCATCTTTTGGGCTTGATTGATTGAAGTACATCTCAAAAATGATTGTTGGCATTTTGAAGATTACATTTTTAAATCTTTGGTTGTTGTGGTATTGATTTAATTAAATTACATCATGATTGTTGGCATTTTGAAGATAGGAAGGTAAAGGAGGCGAGCTTTCTCGTGATGAAACCACTATTATCAACGGTGCTCTTGACCTAACTTTAAAGGTTGAAAAAAAAACTCTCATCTTGGCTTCTTGTTTCCACTTGGTGGTGATGTAATTTCTTATGCCACTTCATTAAAGCGCTGAACATATCCTCTGGTTGTATAGACAGTAGCAGAGGCAATGACACCTATAGAATCGACCTTTTCGGTAGATGCAGATTCTAAATTGGACTGGTAATCTCTCTCTCTCTTTCTCTCTCTCTCTCTACTCTATTGTATCTCCTCACTGTACTCCACTCACCTCCATAGCGTACCCCCCCCCCTCACTATATTCACACCCTATAAGGGTTACTGTTTACCGTCCAGTTCCAGTTTCATTTTCTAGGTGCCAGTAGTATCATCTTTATTTTTCATTTTCTGGTTTTTTATCCAGACATTGTATCAGATCCACCATGATGTAACTTTTTGGTCTCATAGGTCATTATGGCCTTTTGAAGATGTTAATATAACATTTCATTTCATTTCTCTCTCTCTCTCTCTCTCTCTCTCTCTCTCTCTCTCTCTCTCTCTCTCCGACTCTATTTGGACTATACATTGATGAGATCTCTGATTATATAGGGACACGAGGGGACAGAGGAGCCCAGTTGGCTGGCACTTGGATACCTCTGCTCTTATATGCTGATGATATTGTGCTTATAGCAGACTCACCAAAGGGCATGCAGAGGCACTTGGATACTTTACATGCTTATGCACAGGACAGTGGGCTCTCAGTTAACCTCGGTAAGACCAAGGTTATGGTGTTTAATACTACAGCTCAGTGGGTCTGGAGATCAGCGCCTATTTTCACATATGGGTAGGAGACAGCGGAGTATGTTGACTCATACACATATCTTGGAGTGGTGTTCACTGGTCCCACATTTTCCATGAGGGGGGCAGCAGAGGCCAGACTGACTAGAGGATATGCAGCACTAGGAGGTCTAGAGAGGATGTGCTCACAGGTACAGTTTCAGGAGCCACGCACTAAGCTGTGGCTTTTTGACATGGTGGTCACATCGGCGATGTTATATGGAGTATAGATCTAGGGGCCTAGCCTAGATCGTCAGAGTTGATCAGGATGCACATACGATGGATGGAGATCGATGGAGAGACCACTTGTGTCCATGCTCTCCAGGATGATTCGGGCTAAGGCCTCGGTACCCCATGAGATTATCAGAGCCAAGATGGGAGCACCACCGATCGTAGTCGAGGCTCTTGCGAGATCAGTGTCCTTCATTCATAGCACCTGGGAGCTTCCCCGACACCGGTATGCACGACTTGCTTTAGAGTCCTCTCATCAGCTAGCCATGGAGGGAGACACTGTTGGTATGCGCAGATAGCATCTTGGTTTGAGCTTCATGGATTCAGTTTAGACAGACTTCCACCCTTCCAGTACTCTCTGGAGGCACCCTCTCTCACCTAGACACATTCTGAGATTATTAGAGTCATCAAACAAGACCTCATTCAGTTGGACAGTAGGAGGACATGGCTAGAGCCCTCACAGGAGTTGGGGACGAAGATGGATTTCTATAGAGACCATCTTCTCCGCACCACTGAGGATGGCTTTATACTTAGACCGAGCTACATGGATACCCATCTGTCTCATGGATTGAGGTGCGCCATTGGGCAGATCCGCACCTCTTCACATCAGTTAGAGATAGAGACAGGCAGATTTAGGGGCATACCTCCAGGGGACAGGATTTGTCAGATTTGTCGGACAGAGCCAGAGACGGAGGAGCACTACATCTGTCGTTGCACAGCATACTATGAGATTCGAGGGCGCTACCATTGCCTTTTCAAAGAGGGATTTGGACCACTGGCTAGAGTCATGGACTATTGTGATCAGAGACGCTTGGGTTTTTATCTCCTGGAGATCCACAGGCTCAGAGAGTCCATTATCAGGAGCAGACGCCCGACTGGCAGGGAGTCCACACAGAGACAGATTACTGACTTCTTTAGAGGGACTACCCAGGATGACACATAGCCGACAGCCCAACAGAGCAGGCACCCCGTGGGACTCTAGTTGAGAGAGCTATCCAGTTGGGCAGATCCAGACGTCCGAGGGTTCGCGGATCCTCACATCGGAGACGGTGCCTACACTGGAGGATTCAGAGCATCATTGTGAGGCATCGGGCTCGTCCGACCAGGCATCTCACTATGGCAGATATCCAAGCCATCCGACAGAGACCCATGCTAGAGCTCCTAGGATGATTACCACTCCAGCCATATACTGTTGTACTCAATGTCACTTTTGTACTCCCCCATACTCATGTATTCATGTATCCATGTACTCATGTATCCCATTTTGACTAGTAGCATTAGCTTCCCACTCTCCCTAGCTGCTGCTTCCGGATGCTCCCTACTGATGTATTGTAGGGCTAGATACTTACCTTCAGTTCTTTCTTTTCTTTTCCAGACAGTGTATTAGATGTCACATGGTTGTAACTTTGGTCTCATAGGTCACTTTGGCCTTTTGAAGACGTTAATATAACATTTCATTTCATTTCATTTCTCTCTCTCTTTTTCGCAATAGAAGATATATATAATATTACCAAAATTACTTTACAAATGGCCACATGGCCGCCATGTGATTTACTATCTTTCCCGCACTAATTACTCCGAACCATAGGTGTAGCTCGGAGTATCCTCATCCAATATATAGCCGTGTCATTCTCCACCAAATGAGCTGACCACAAGGAAGAGACTTGCCACAATAGTAGCCCTTTTATATGACCCATGTGAGATGTAATACCCACTTTTGCATCAAATATGAAGGCATTTCTAGTTAACCAGATATGCCACAAACCTGTCCACCTAAAAAAATGAAAGAAAACTGAATATTCTGGGTTATCTGACCCATTTGGAAGCTTGCCAAAAATCCATTCTTTAACCTTTATGAGCCTATCTGTCAACGGAATGCATACGGGACAAAGGAAATCCCACACCTTCTTTGCCACCAGACATGAAATGAAAAGATGTGGGCATGTTTCCAAGCATGTAGTACAAAACACAATTACCAGAAGCAATCCGCTACTTTCGCAACTGGTCCCCCAATGGTAGGCCTCCAACTAGCATGCGCCATAGGAACACCTTCCCTTGATATGAAGTCTTAGACCACCAGCCTTGTAAGATTACATCCTTCCACCAGGTCCTACTTTTCCTGATGTTCCATACTCTATTAGCCTTCTCAGTGATCTAGCGCTTATCTTCCACCATCATATGGTACACTTTATTTGTTGTACGCTGGACAATGTCTTGAGGCTTTCCATAATTGTACATATCCACATGGAATCCGAAAATATTGACGGATTTTCTGAAAAGACAATAAGCGGCCTCTACGTGGCAACAAAGCATCCATAATTCTCACTAGTCCCAATCGAGCTATTCTATTGAATTTTGGCCACTCAACAGACCAGGGATTTTCAAAGGGAAATCTGGTACAGGTGCATTCCAAGCTTGTCGGATGTCTGTTTGCAAAGCCTTCCTTAAGAGTGTCACAAAAGTGTTGCAATTTGGGATTGTCACAATGAAAAGGTTGCGAATCAGAATGCACTTGTCTGCATTCGGAATCAACAGACAATTCCGTTCTGTGGGTGGTAAGTAGCTACAGATTCAGCCATCATGAAAGACAGAGGGGAAACACAGGTGAAAAGTAACAAAAGACAAAAAAGACAAGAAGATACAAACACATAGAGAAGTGGGGAGAGGGAGCAAAGCAGAAATTAAAAAAAAAACAAGCAAAATATTTAACACAGATAGGAATAGGTGACAAAGGGAAAGGGTGCACACTTTTTTTTTTGTGAAAACCACTGTTTCATTATAAATGCAACACACACACACACACACACACAGTCACAGCCATAAGAAACAAACGAAGGAATTGCGAGCAGCAGGAGAGGGAGCAGGGGACAGGCAGCAGACACGCAAGGCTGCAGAGGCAGCAGCTGGCGGCAGGAGGCAGGACAGTCGACGCTGAACAGACTACAGACGACAGAAGATGACCAGCGCTGCAGACGCAGCGAAGGAGGACAGGAGGCTGGTGCTGCAGAAGCACTAGAGGGCGACAGGCAGCGGACGGCGCTGCGCAGGTAGATCTCAGACACGAGCGGCGCAGGCAGATCTCTTTCTCTCCCTCCCTCACACACATATCTCTCTCTCTCTCTCTCTTTGGCTCCTTTTCTTGCACACATGTTTAACAGGGCACTAGAAGAGGGTTTGCCTACGGAGTGGACGATGCACACCATTGTGCCGATCCACAAAACAAGGGATATGATCGATCCGAGCGGTTGGCCACGTGTTGGCCAAACTCTATGGTGCAGTGTTGGAGCAAGAGCTTAGCTTATATGCTGAGCAAGCAGGTTTACGGTCATTAGGGCAGGCAAGCTTCAGGAGAGCTTTCTCTACCACTGACCATGTATTCACTTTGAGATGTATGATTGATCAGGCCAGAGTGAGGAAGAGAAAGCTCTATTGCTGCTTTGTGGATTTCCGCAAGGCATTTGACACAGTACCACAAGAGAGGCTCTTTCAGCGCCTGCAGTCTCTTGGCATACCAGCAGATATGACATGGGGCATCTATGCATTATATGAGCAGGTTTTTGGGCGAGTCAGATGCCCAGGAGGTATGTCCAAGACTATTGCTAGCACCATTGGTGTGAAGCAAGGATGCCCACTTTCCCCCACGCTATTTGGGTTATACATTGATGAGGTGGCTGACTTCATTACACGGGGAGGCGGAGATGGAGTTGATCTAGCAGGTACCTCAGTACATATTATGCTTTATGCTGATGATATTGTATTAGTGTCTGAGTCTCCAGGAGGTCTACAGCAGCATCTACATGCACTCGATGATTTCTGCACACAAAGGGGTCTTACTGCGAACCTTGGGAAAACCAAGGTTATGGTCTTTCATACATCAAGACAGGGCAGGAGCCCGCTGACATTCACTCTCGCAGGACGCCAAGTGGAGGTGGTGACATCATATGTGTACCTAGGGGTTACCTTCTCTGCAGCAGCCACGCGCTTCACCATGGGTTCAGCAGCCAGAGCCAGATTGACACGGGGATATGCAGCATTGGCTATTGTAGAGAGACAGTGCCACCAGGCACATTTTCAGGAGTCCCGGACAAAGGGGTGTCTATTTGACACATTAGTCACACCAGCACTGATGTATGGAGCAGCGGTATGGGTGTGCCAGGACTTGCTACCCATTGGTGGACACAGATAGAGAGACCACAGGCCCTCATGATGGCATGCTTGATACGCAGCAAACCGTCAGTACCTCATGACATTATCCGAGCAGAGTTTGTTGCGCCTCCTATGATGGTAGAGGCCATATTCTAGACTATATGCCTTCAGAGAGATGCCTCAGGACAGATTGTCATACAGAGCTTTTGAGGCATCTAGACAGCTGGCTGAGGCAAGAGACAGAGGATCATGGTATGCACAGGTCACACATTGGTTCTCACAGCATGGCCTAGACATGGATCATCTACCGCCATTCCAGTATGACAGGGATGCACCACATATCCGTCTCTCTCATAGTGAGAGGAATAGAGTATTGAGACAAGACCTATGGCAGCTCTATACACGAGAGACAAGGATATCACCTACACAGCCTCTTCCACCAAAGATGCTATACTACAGAGATCACTTCATGAGTATCACCGATGATGGATTTATAGAGAGGCCTAGATACATGGAGGGCTTTTTACCACACGTCTCCCGAGTAGCTATTGGTCAGCTTAGAGTCTCATCACATCGATTGGAGATCGAGACTGGCAGAGCAGCACGGATCCTCCGAGGGGAGAGGGTATGCAGATTGTGCAGAGAGGAGGTGGAGAGTGAGGAGCATTATGTATGCAGATGCCGAGCATATACAACCATCAGAGAGAGATATCCCATTTTATTCAGAGAGCCACATTCCCTACGCCAGATCTTTGAGGCACTAGACCAGCGCATACTGGGGAGATTCATTCTAGACATACATCGTCACAGAGAGACATGATTACAGGCTCAGACAGCTCCAGAGGGGGGACGACAGACACAGATTACTACATTTTTTCAGAGATCCACCCCACTCCCAGCCCCTACACAACAGGGAATTACTCTCCAAGAGAGCAGAGACACTCGCAGGAGACAGAGGACACCTGGCTTTCGGACACCACGCCTATACCAGAGAGAGATGACAGAGATCAGAGCTCAGTTTCACAGAGGGGGTGCAGAGCGATTGGCTCGCTTCAGAGCAGCAAACCTAGGCATGTTCTGCAGGGAGCTGTGGACACCCCCTTCATTGATGTATACCATTTTATACCCCCAGTATGGTACAGGATGGAGCTAGCTAGGTTGCATATCATGATTGTATACTCCATGCATATAGCTTTGCATTCTCCTAGTAGTAGAGCTCCATCACCTCC
Organism: Cibotium barometz; assembly: GCF_041138505.1. NCBI lineage: Eukaryota > Viridiplantae > Streptophyta > Polypodiopsida > Cyatheales > Cibotiaceae > Cibotium > Cibotium barometz. Next base: position 4,647,210 of record NC_141058.1, read on the forward strand.
CCCACTCATTGTACTTATTGCACACCCAGATTCATTTTTTAGTTCAATACTTTTTCATTTTGTTGGGATGACAGAGGATACCCCACACAGGTACACTGATTTGTCTCATAGGCCGAGTTCGGTCTTTTGGAAGACGTTAATAAAATCTTTCTTTCTTTCTTTCTCACACACACACACACACAACATCTCTGGCTTTATATACCAAGTCTCATGTGGCTGTTTCCTCATTCTAGCTTTATGTGATAAACTAATGATTTCCAGTTCCTGTACACATGCTTGTCACTGATTATATACCTAGGGTGACAGCGGGACATGCTGTGTGTGTGGGGAGTGGACAATTATAATGTCTTTAGAGTGAGAAGTCTGCTAGAGGTTATCTTCTTGTCTTATTTGGAAGAAAAGGCTCAACTGCAGGGAAGCATTGGGAAGGATATTGGCCACTGGACACAGCCGGGTTCCAGTGTACTCTGGAGATCCAAAAAATTTAATCGGATTTCTTCTGGTATACTTTGAAAGTGAAGATGTTTTCGAGGAGCTGATTCAAGTAAGTTCCTGTATAATATGTTAACTGTGGAGTACAGTATATTTAGCATTGATATCTTAGCATTGTCAGGAATAGGGGAAAGGACTTGAAAGGACGTTGGAAGTCCTTTTTCCCAGGTAAAAGGCGACCGGTGAAGCTGGAAGTTTTTCCTGTTGAAAAAGAAAGCCAATGGCCTTTCACCTTTTTCAAGAGTTCTGGGGATCCTGACGGCACAACCTGGAAAAGGATGTGTCAGAGCCAATTGGCATAAGCTTTGGGATTCCAAGTTCAAAAGCGACCTGCAAATTCTGAATGCAGGGACAGATCAGCAGGCTTACATTCATTCTGCAGATATTCGGGTGCCTCAGAACCTTGACGATAGTGTGTAGAAATAGTTTGAATTGAAATGTGGGCACACTGCTAATATCCTTTATGTTTTTGTTGACCCTATCGTGTCTGTCCATGTATGGATGTCATTGTGTTCATGCAGGAAGAGATTATTGATGAGACTGATGAATATGTTGATGTGCATAAGAGGTATGTATGAGTCAACCATGTTCTAACTGCAGTAATAAACAGTGGATGTTCTTAAGGGGAGGTTTCACTTGATACTTTGAAAAGATGACCTTTGTTGGAAATTCCAAATGAGTCCCCCTCTCCCCCGCAAAACAAACCAAAAAGCAACCTTGAAGTGCTAGCTGATATGGAGATATCACAAATAGTTTCCACTCAGTCCGTGTCTAGACAAGTGGTGAACTAAGCAGCTATAGTCTTCTTGTAATTCTAGTGGAGCTCTTCTTGCTTGTGTTGGAGTGCAATCAGGTTTGCCTCCTGCTCATCACGACAGATTCTCTATTAGATTTGCAGATGGAAGATTCACGCCATGTATATTGGCGCCTGTGTGGCTAGAGAAGCCGCTGGGCTGCCTGGCCTTCATCTGCTTCTCCTCTGTCAGGTTGCTGTGGACCTAATTCCCACTTAGCAATTTGAGCCAGACTTGGAGATGGTTTAAAAGAAAATGGAACTGAGGAGGCTGATTTCCAATCCTCATTGGTCAGGGCTTCATTGTTTATGGCTCTGGGATGCACGTTGCAGGGAATCCAAATTTCTTGCTGGTGCTTGTCATGGCCATGCAAAGGGGAACCAAGGAGATTGATGTAATCATATCTTTGTTCAGGGCTTGATGATTCTCTTGATTGTAGTTTTCTTGCAAAGGGTTGGAAGCCTGCATGGTATATCAGGCATTAGACAGGGGTAGAAAGCGCTTTTTTCTTCCATTTTTCAAATGCATCTGTTTATTCCTTTATTTATCATGCACTAATCTTGATGCATGTAAGTCCAGAATAAGGGTTTCTGTGGCAGCACCAGCAGCATTTTTTTTCTTCCCACACAACAATGGCTCAGCGGAACAACATGTTGGTATCTCTACTGTGAGTGTGGCCTTCACAAGCAAAACAACAGAGTTTGACAACTGTGGCTTTTATTTTATGTAGGTCACATGATCTCTAATTTCCCTCCACCGTGTTTTGTTTTGATTTTGTTTTTTTTGTAATAGAATAAATGGCATGCTTTGAGTGTGCCAGGGAGTCCAAAAACGGTCGGAAGGATTCCAAGCAATCCAGACAGTGTGTCCATCTTGAAAACAACTTATGGTCTCAAACAGCCCCTATTGGATAAACCACAGGATGGTAATGCTTCTGCCAGCACCCCTGGAAAAAAAAGAAAATAAAAGAGGATATTACAGTAACAATTTCTTTGATCACTTTGTTTTGTTGTGCCTGGAGAGTAATGTATCCAGGGCTGTTGTGTAAAAGCTAATATATATAGTAGAGGCGAAAACAATCGCACCACAACCTATTAGTCCGCTCACAAATTTCCCTAGGTGAAGTCATCATACCCTGAGAATCCTTTTTCCCTAGCTTCATTTTAAGTATACAATGAACCATCCTTTTAAGTTAGGTTCTTACATTATTAAGGGATGCTTATAGATCAACTTTTGGAAGTTATTTTCTTTCTCGTCTTTTTAACTGAACCATCCTTTTAAGTTAGGTTCTTACATTATAAAGGGATGCTTATAGCTCAACTATTGGAAGTTATTTTCTTTCTCGTCTTTTTAAGTGAAGAACTTATTTGTAAGGGCCTGTTTTCTATCCAATTATTATCTTCTTATGTTCCACTATTATCCAACATACTCTTCAAATGCATACTAAATCACTGTAAGTCTTGCAACCTGATACTTATCGGCGACAAGTGCTAGGTTGATGAATAATGCATACGCTTTGGCATCATGTTTGTGCTGATGCCATAAAAATATGCATTATCCAAGTCAGAAAGTATGTTACAATATCTAGATGCATGATTGAGAGAGAAAGAAAGAAAGAAAGAAAGAAAGATTTATTAACGTCTTCCAAAAGACCGAACTCGGCCTATGAGACAAATCGGTGTACCTGTGTGGGGTATCCTCTGTCATCCCAACAAAATGAAAAAGTAGAAAACCAAAAAAAAAGCTGAATCTGGGTGTGCAATAAGTACAATGAGTGGGGGAGAGGGGATGGAGCTCTACTACTAGGAAATGAAATGAAATGATATATTAACGTCTTTAGAAGGCCAAAATGACCTTTGAGACCAAAAAGGTTACAACAATTGGTGGATCTGATACAATGTCCGTGGAAGAAAAGCTAAAAACAACTAAACAACTAACTGAAACTGAAACAACTATGAGGAAAAGTACGGTACTAGGAGCTCCTAATGGATAACATCTGGGAGGAAAATTCCAGCAACAAAGGTAAGCATCATACACATCACTATCCAAAGATGTCTCTCATCGGTCGATGGTGGATATCCTCAATGTCCTCCATGATGAGTACTCTGACTGGACGTCTCCCATGCCGTGCTAGTATGGTCCCGATCCTCTGTTGTAGTCTCCACCGGTGTCGAGATGGGCCTCTCATCTTGGGGCACCTGGACCGCCCCAGCTCTATAGCCCGATCAATCAGTGTACCTCTGGTGCGGCTATACTCTAGGGCTAGCTGCAATGCCTGCTAGCGTGACTGCTCATCTGCCTCTGTAGGTGTCTCTCCCTCTCTGATCCCCTCCCTCTCAAGAGACCCTCTCTATGTCTACAAAGCTCCAGCAAGTATAATCCGAGGCATTTCTGATCCAGGTATCTCATGACTCTAGAAAGTGGTCCGAAACCCTCTCTAAACAGGCAGTGAAAATGGCCTCGTATCTCATAATATACTGGACAGTGACATATGTAATGTAACTGTGTCTCTGGCTCCATCTGGCACAGCTGACAAATCCTGGCCTCAGCTCGTACTCCTGTGAATCTGCCAGTCTCAATCTCTAGCTGGTGTGAGGATGTGCGCATCTGACCAATAGCACACCGTACCCCATGAGAAAGATGAGTATCCATGTAGCTGGGTCTAATCACAAACCCATCCTGCGTGAGCTAGAGAAGATGATCTCTATAGAAAGCCATCTTCGTACCAAGCTCGTGTGTCGGCTGTATCCATGTCCTCCTAGTGTCCAGCTGAATCAAGTCCTGCCTGATAAGTCTGGTAATCTCTGCCCGTGTGAGAGAGAGGGAGGGTGCATCCAGGGAGTACTGAAATGGAGGTAGCCTGTCCATACTAAAGCCATGCAGCTGGAACCAAGCTGTCATCTGTGCATACCAACACGATCCATCTCCCTGTGATGCCAACTGTCGTGAAGACTCCAGGGCTAAGCGAGCATATCTGTCTCTAGGGAGAGCCCAAGTGCTATGTATAAAGGAGACTGATCGAGTGGGTGCCTCTACTACCAATGGGGGGGCAGCCATCTCTGCACGGATAATATCATGTGGTACGGAGGCCTTGGCCCTAATCATCCGGGAAATCATAGAAACCAAGGGCCTCTCCATACGTCTCCAACCATTAGTGCTACCATCTCGGCTGTGGTGATCCACTGAGGGTCCCCATATCTCCGCTCCATACAGCATGGCTGAAGTGACCAAAGTGTCAAAGAGCCAGAGCTTTGTTCGAGGTTCCTGAAACCGAACCTGCGAACACATCCTCTCTAGTCTCCCCAATGCTGCATAAGCTCTAGTCAATCTGGTCTCCGCTGCTCTCCTCATCAAGGAAAATAGTGGGCCACTAAAAACCACACCAAGGTAAGTATATGCATCTGTATACTCCACTGTCTCCTGACCATATGTAAAGGTGGGTACTGACCTCCTAACCCACTGTGCTTTGGTGTTAAACACCATCACCTTGGTTTTACCAAGGTTAACAGACAATCCACTGTCCTGTGCAAACGTGTGCAATGCATCCAAATGACGCTGCATCCCCTTTGGAGAATCTGAGATCAGCACAATATCATCAGCATACAATAACAGCGAAATCATGTCCCTGCTAGCTGTGCTCCTCTGTCACCCTCCCGCTCTACATAGTCTGCAACCTCATCCACGTACATCCCAATTAAGGTGGGAGAAAGGGGGCAGCCCTATTTCACCCCAATGGTGGAGTGAACCATCTCAGATATACCCTGAGTAGTACGTACCTGCCCCACAACTGGCCTGTATAAAGTCATGATTCCCCAAATCAGCTCTGTGGGCACTCCCATCTCCTGTAGTCTGCGCATCAATCTGGCTCTCGGTACTGTGTCAAAAGCTTTGCGGAAATCCACAAAGCAACAATAAATCCTCCTGCCATATAATCTGCCCTCCTCAATAATAGCTCTGAGTGTCAAGATATGGTCAAGAGTGGAGAAACCTCTCCTGAACCCTGCCTGCCCTGATGCACATATGCCCTCTCTCTCTGCCCATCTACTCAACTCCTGCTCAAGAATAGATGCATATAATCTAGCCAATGTGTGACCAATCATGATGGTACGATAATTCCCAAGAAGCATGGGATCCCCTGACTTGAAGATAGGAACAATCGTGGACATATTCCAAGTCTCAGGAAAACCCTCACACATGGCTGAGTTAAACATCATAGCAATAAGCTCTGCAAGCATATCTCTGGCATGAATAAAGTGTTCTGCTACCAAACCACGTCTCTGGGCATGGCTGTCCTGCTGCTGTGTACAGGGATGCTGCATACTCACCCCAAAACTCTGTGGAGGTAATGGCTGGTGATGGTGAATGCTCATGGAATAGTCTCCATGCCTTTCCTGAGTCTTGACTCATAAATAACTGATACAAATCCCTCTCTAACTGAGCAAGATAAGCCCTCTTCTTCCGTCGCACTAGGTGCCGGAAGGTAATCCGTGACTGTCTGTGAGTGGTAACACCCATGAGCACCTCTCTCTGTAATCTGATCCTCATCTCTCTGCACTCCTCATCATACCAACTGTTCTAGGGCATGTTCCCAGATCGTCTCTGTGTAGGCTGACAATGGGGATATGCCTCTGATGTTGCAGCATGAAGCGTCTCTATCAATATCTGAGTGAGCTCATCTAATGGCCGTCCTGGCTCCTCGGCACATAAGCGTATGTATATCTCATCCGTGTACACGGTGTCAGTCTCCCTCGTAAAGGTATAACGAGTGTGTGTGGAGACTTGTCCCAATGGAGCGGTGCCGAACTGAAATGTGAGAGTAAAGGACAAGATAGCATGATCCACTGCTATTCCAACCGGCCTAGTGCCTACCATAAAATCTTGAAAAGAGGGAATGAGACTGGGCTGAGCCATAACATAGTCCACTGTACTAGCACCATGCCTATGTGGAAAGCTAGTGAAACCGCCCAATGTCGGGAATCTCTGTAGGCCATTCTGGATGGCCAATCCATGTGCAGTCCCCATGTCTATCAAATACCGCCCATACATTGTATGTTCCTCATCCTGTGATAGTCTATAGATAGGCCCATATCCCTAACATCAAGCTCCCTCAACATCTCCTCTGAGGTATCATAAAATACTGTCTGGTTATGGGCGGTCCTGGCAATGAAGTCCCTCAGGAGAATGATGTCACCATCCTTGGAGAACTCCCAAATGTCATCATCCAAAATAGAAAAGGGAGACTGCCCGCTAGGTGATGCATACACTGATGTACTAGGAGCAAAATAGCATACAGCAATGTATCAGTGGCTGTAGCTCCTCTCTAAACAATACTGCCACTCCTCCTGAGCCCCGTCCTCTAAGTAGCAACTTTGAGTGTAGTCCCATAGGTCTTGCGCCGTCATGAAGAGCGCCTCTCCATAATCACCACTCTACCATCTCTATAGAAGGCCACTTTCCCTTTCTCTCAGGCTGCCCTTATCTCAGGCATAACTTCTTTCATGTGGGCAAGTTGCGAGAGTGTGAGGTCATCTCCAAGAAATATTCCCGTCTTCTTGGGTGTAGGACGTCTCTTCAAGAAGTCCTTCTTCGCTTCCATGGAGGGGAAACAAATGATAAGTGCTCTCTCCTTAGAAGATTCGCCACTACCTTCTCTCTTCTTTCCCACTCTCCATGCCTTTGTGTGCATGGCTTCAATGCCCATCATAGAGAAGAGCTCCTTGATTTCTCCTTCCGCATCATCACGGTCTTTTAGACCGGACACTCGTACATGTAAGGCCCGGGTCTTCCTCCTTTGCTCCTCTTCAAGGGTCATGATGATGATGGTGGGAGTGGGGATGGGTGGCGATTCTTTACCTTTCCCTTTCTTGGCGACCTCGATCCATTTCTCCGCCTCGTCCATCTTCTTTTGTGTCTTTGTGATCACCTCCACCCATGAAGATGTCTTCTCTTTATGTTGCTCCTCCTCTCGAATGATCCTCATTTGTTCCTTGATGGTATTCAGCTCTTCAATAAAGGAGGGCTGAAATTTTCCATCCTCAAGCTTGCTTTTTGAAGTGGCTTCCAACTCCTTTTTGAGGGCTGAGATTTCAGCTGCTGGACTTTTAGCATGCAATTTGGCCTCCACTAGTTCCTCCTTTAAGGCTGAAATCTCAGCCTCTTGCTTGGAAGATCTCTCTTCAAGCTCTTGGATTTTGTTAAATCCCGTCTCGAGTTTGGAGAGGCGGTTTATGATTGCGGTAACGGAAGAGTCGACCATCTTCTTGTTTTCTTTGATAATTGTGCCGAGCTTGTCCTCCACCTTCACGTGCTCCTCTTTAAACCTGGTCTTGGGCCATGACTTTTTGCAGAACTTCCCACAGCCAATGGACTGAAAATTAGTCCATGACACCAGCGCGAAACAGCAGCAACAGGGAGGGGGGGGGGGTTCAAGTCATGTAGGGGAAAGGAGAGGAGATTCAGCACACACAGAGAGAGTTATGTTGCTGCCTTGGGGGCCTGAGGAAGGGTGGGAATGTAAAGCTATATGCATGGAGTATACAATCATGATATGCAACCTAGCTAGCTCCATCCTGTACCATACTGGGGGTATAAAATGGTATACATCAATGAAGGGGGTGTCCACACTCCGCACCCTCTCTGTGAAACTGAGCTCTGATCTCTGTTTTCTCTCTCTGGTATAGGCGTGGTGTCCGAAAGCCAGGTGTCCTCTGTCTCCTGTTGGCTCTGAGTGTCTCTGCTCTTTGGAGAGTAATTCCCTGCTGTATAGGGGCTGGGAGTGGGATGGATCTCTGAAAAAATGTAGTAATCTGTGTCTGTCGTCCCCCTCTGGAGCTGTTTGAGCCTGTAATGATGTCTCTCTGTGATGCTATATGTCTAGAATGAATCTCCCCAGTATGCGTTGGTCTGCTGCCTCAAAGATCTGGCGTAGGGAATGTGGCTCTCTGAATAAAATGGGATATCTCTCTCTGATGGCTGTATATGCTGTGCATCTGCATACATAATGCTCCTCACTCTCCACCTCCTCTCTACACAATTTGCATATCCTCTCCTCTCGGGGGATCCGTGCTACTCTGCCAGTCTCGATCTCCAATCAATGTGATGAAACTCTAAGCTGACCAATAGCCACTCGGGAGCCGTGTGGTAAAAAGCCCTCCATGTATCTAGGCCTCTCTATAAATCCATCATCAGTGATACTCATCAAGTGATTTCTGTAGTATAGCATCTTTGGTGGAAGAGGCTATGTAGGCGATATCCATGTCTCTCGTGTATAGAGCTGCCATAGGTCCTGTCTCAATACACTGTTTCTCTCACCATGAGAGAGACGAATATGTGGTGCATCCCTGTCATACTGGAATGGTGGTAGATGATCCATGTCTAGGCCATGCTGTGAGAACCAATGTGTGACCTGTGCATACCATGATCCTCTGTCTCCTGCCTCAGCTAGGTGTCTAGATGCGTCAAAAGCTCTGTATGACAATCTGTCCTGTGGCATCTCTCTGAATCTGTCTAGCAGGCATATAGTCTAGAATATGGCCTCTACCATCATAGGAGACGCAGCAAACTCTACTCAGATAATGTCATGAGGTACTGACGGTTTGCTGCGTATCATGCATGCCATCATGAGGGCCTGTGGTCTCTCTATCTGTGTCCACCAATGGGTAGCAAGGCCTGGCGCCCATACCGCTACTCCATACATCAGTGCCGGTGTGACTAATGTGTCAAATAGCCACCCCTTCATCCGGGGCTCCTGAAAATGCGCGTAGTGGCACTGTCTCTCTAGCATAGCCAATGCTGCATATTCCCGTGTCAATCTAGCTCTGGCTGCTGAACCCATGGTGAAGCGCGTGGCTGCTGGTAACCCCTAGGTACATGTATGATGTCACCACCTCCACCTGGCGTCCTACGAGAGTGAATGTCAGCTGACTCTTGCCCTATCTCGATGTATGAAAGACCATAACCTTGGTTTTCCCAAGGTTCACAGTAAGACCCCTCTGTGTGCAGAAATCATGGAGTGCATGTAGATGCTGTTGTAGACCTCCTGGAGACTCAAACACTAATACAATATCATCAGCATAAAGCATAATATGTACTCAGGTACCTGCTAGATCAACTCCATCTCTGCCTCCCCGTGTAATGAAGTCAGCCACCTCATCAACATATAACCCAAATAGCGTGGGGGGAAGTGGGCATCCTTGCTTCACACCAATGGTGCTAGCAATAGTCTCGGACATACCTCCTGGGCATCTGACTCGCCCAAAAACCTGCTCATATAATGCATAGATGCCCCATGTCATATCTGCTGGTATGCCAAGAGACTGTAGGCGCTGAAAGAGCCTCTCTCGTGGTACTGTGTCGAATGCCTTGCGGAAATCCACAAAGCAGCAATAGAGCTTTCTCTTCCTCACTCTGGCCTGATCAATCATACATCTCAAAGTGAATACATGGTCAGTGGTAGAGAAAGCTCTCCTGAAGCCCGCCTGCCCTGATCAGCGTAAACCTGCTCGCTCAGCATATAAGCTAAGCTCTTGCTCCAACACTGCACCATAGAGTTTGGCCAACATGTGGCCAACCATAACCGTCCTGCAGTTGCTCGGATCGAGCATATCCCCCGTTTTGTGGATCGGCACAATGGTGTGCATCGTCCATTCCGCAGGCAAAACCCTCTACTAGTGCCGTGTTAAACAGGTGTGCAAGAAAAGGAGCCAAAGAATCTACTGCATATATGAGATGATCACCCTGTAGGCCCATATGGTCGGCGGCCCGTCCATGTTGTAGGTGGCAGATAGCTTCCTTTACCATCGAGTGGGTAAAGAAGCTAGCTGTGGTAGGTCGAGGCTCCTGTGGCTGAGGTATAGGTGGCTGTTGTGGGGCGTGGTATAGGCCCTCTGCATATGTGTGCCATGTTTGTGGGTCTGCAATGGGTGTCGGTGTCCGGGGCTCTCTGAAGTGCCGCCATGAGATAGGGCTATCTCTACTCATGAAAAAATGGAAGGTCTCTAGCTCCTGTATCTCTGCGAAGGCCCGCCTTTTGCAGCGAGTAAGTCTCCTCATCTCTCTCCTCAACTCCTGCTCTGTGATGGCTCCCAAGGCTCTCTGTATGCGGAGCCGTGAGTATGGGGCTCTGCACTCGTCATCATACCATTTGTTCTGGGACCATGAATAAAGAAGAGTGGATGGACTCCTCAAAATTTCATCCTCATGCCAACAATCTCTACCATGAATGGAGAGTATAAACCTCTCCCAAGACGCTCTTTCAAGAGGATGCACCAAGCCCTCATGTCCACCTCTTTTATCCGTTGGCATCTCAACCATGTTAAAATCCCCACCAATAATCCAATGGTCGGCAAAAGGCATCAATGTACTGAGAGATTTCCAAAAGGCAATCCTCTCACCTCTATGGTTAGGAGCATAGAGGTTGAGAATACCAATGTGTGTAGTACCCTGCATAAGAAGGACGAACTGCGCTCTCGTAGGCAAAATGACACCATGTCCAATGATGCAAGGCAAGATCAAAGCTGAAACAGAGATACAAACACCACCCTTGGTACCAACAGCCGGTGACCAAAAGGTCTGTCCCGAGAGAAGCTTGCCTGATCTCCTACACTGACTAGCATCCAGTTTATGCTCTTGCAAGAGCAATATATCTATAGATCCACCTGTGACTGCAAAATGAAGCTGTGTTTTTACAATTTGTTTCCACCAACACGGAAAAAAACCTCCAAGACCCTGAATGTTCCAAGAAACAATCCTCATAAGGACTTAGAGTAGGAACGACCAGATGTCGTGGTCGACAAAGGACCCCCTTTAGAGGCGGAAGTACGTCTCGCATAGGTAAGGGAGGGAAAATCTAACGATGTAAACCTTACCTCTCTCTCCCACTCCGGGGAAAAGCTAGGGCTAGTCCTCAGAACTAGAGAGGTACCATGACAATGCGAATGCGCAACATCATCCTCAAGGGTACAATCATCCTGTAAGTGTAATGCAGCATCCTCCTGTGAGGGATCTAGATCATGTGCCTGCAAGGCCTCATCCTCCAAAGAAGGATCAACATCCTGTGAGGCAAGAGCTGCATAGAGGTTAGGGTGCTCCACAAGGGGTGTGGGTGAAGGGGCAGGTACGAGGGTCCGAGGGTGCCTGCCATCCCTAACCACAACCCAACACTGTGTGGTCTGCTGTGGCAAAGGAGCAGCTAGAGTATCGGCATCTCCAAATGGCCTCTGATGGGCAGGACCACGCTGCCTCCTAGCATGGCCCCTCGATCTGGGACAATCTCTAGTAATGTGACCTTGTTCGACGACAAATCCGACACTGGTCAGGTCTGCCTGCAATCTCCATCCTCTGGTAGAAATGAGATCCGTCAGGTCTCTGAAGCATAACATGATCATCAGTAATCGATGGATCAGGAACAAATACAAAGACTCGGGGTACACCATCAAGAGTGGCAGTAACGGCCGCGAAAGCTGAGGCGGGAGAGCTCGGGAGGATTGGTACCTCTAGAACCTGGCCAAAGAGCTTCCAATAGGACCGAGGAAGAGTGAACATATGACATATCCTTAATGTTGCTATATGCCTTCCCATCCCCCCCTCCCCCCTTGAGGTCCCTGTCCCTAACTTAAATTTAAGATTTAATATTCACCTAAATACATGGCCTTACCCCTATCTTATAAGCTTATGCCTCATCTTAAAAAACCCCGCTCTTGTACACTCACGTGATATCATAAGTTTTCTAAGAGTGAGTCTCCCAGGAGGTTAACAAAGAGGTCCCTGAGTGCAAAAGTCCTGTAAGGCATCCAACTGTCTCTGAAGCCACTTGGCTGCATCTACGATGTCATTTGCATAAAGTAGTAGGCGGATCAATATGCCTGCCAGTGTGGCCCGTCAATGAAGCTTGAAATCTCATCAATGTAGAGGCCAAAAAGAGTGGGTGACTTTTTGGAACTTTGAAAAAAAACACGAATGACCGTGTAAGCTTCCCGAATCCTGCCTGCTCCCCTCTGCCTCTGTGCCAGTGTCGCTCCATCCTTCCTCCGCATCCCATCTGTCCTCCTCCACTGTTCGCCCTTGCCTCTGCCCGCCATCTTTCCTCCGCCTCATCTCTTTGCACAGCGCACATTTCCTCCGCCTCCCATCCTTCCTCGCTGGTCACCCCTGCCTCTTCCTCCCCTCATTCCTGCGCCTTATTCCGCTGCGCAGCTCTTCCCTTCGCCTGTGTGCCTAGCTCCCCTCCCCTTACTTCCCGTTTTTTTTTCCACCCTCCCTTCCTTTCCTTCGCCTCCTTGCCTACCTCTTCTCCTTGGTTCGGATTGCTCCTCATCCGGGTTCAAGTTGGCCTTCTTCTTTGATTAGCATCATGGCTAATCATTCTCCCTCGGTTGGGGGCGAACCATTGTTTTTTCTGAAGCCGAGCTCGCAGTCCTCTTTGCCGAAATCGAGAAAAACACCAAAACGACCCTCATTGCCAGAATCTTTGGATCTCACCCTTCCTGTCTCCAGGCTTGGGATTGGGTCCTAGCGGATCTGCCTTACGACCGCGCTCCACACTTTTGAGATGTCAAGTTGCTTGGAAGAGGTTTCTTCCAAGTGGATTTTGATTCCAAGGACGCAGCCTCATAGGTTTTGAAGGGCAGCCCTTTGCCATTGGGCCCGAGGAAGGTTTTTTTCTTCCCTACTCCAGCAATTTTGACCCTATTGAGGAAGACCGGAACCGTTTCCCGATTACTCTCAGATTCCCAGGTCTTCCTCGCGCATATTGGCCTATGCTAGAGGCCATCGGGTCCGCCTTTGGGCTAGTTCTTCAAGTGCCTCCCCTCCACGCTTTGCCGACATCTTCTGCCCAGGTGGTCACTGCCTTAGCGGATGCTGTCCCTAGGGTCATGGTTCTTGCCCGTGACTGTGAGCTCTCTGAGGACTATGTTTTGCTTCCGGGCCCTGGTGGTCTTTTGAAGCAACGTATGGAGATTGCAGGTAAACCCGATCAGTGTCGGGTTTGTCACCAATAGGGTCATTTTGCTCAAGATTGCCCTTGGGCTCGGGGTCGCGGGAGGCTTTACAAGCATTCTTCTCAGGCGCCACCTCCCTTGGATCCTTCCCGTCCTACAGTCCGCTAGGCGTGGTGAGCTGTCTCTCACGCCTGCCCCCCTAGTGCGATTGACAGGAAGACCTCTTTGGATCTTGTACCTCATATAGATGATGTTTCTCGGCAGAGGGATGTATCAGCTCATGCTTCTTTGCAGGGAGATGACATATCAGATCAGGATGATTTTGTTGAGTCCTCTCTACTTGGAGGGGGCGATATGCAGGATGTTCAGCACAATGGGGATCATGTATTGCAGGATTTTGAGCATGATGCCATTGCCCTTGATGCCCCACAGGGCGAACAGGTTTCTCATACATATGCAAGTACTGTGCAGGGCCGCCCTTGATGCCCCACAGGGCGCACAGGTTTCTCGTACATATGCAAGTACTGTGTGCAGGGCCTCGAACAAGGGCATGTGAGTGGACTTTGCCCCGTGGATTATCCCGTCCTCTAGCATTATGAGAGGCGTCCTCAGGCTGCCCATCGTCTTCCTAGATCGGGGGTCAAACCCTCTTCACTTCCATGAGAATCATCTCATGGAATGTTCAGGGCCTTGGAGGGCTTCCCACCCGTGGTAGGAAGCGCCTTCTGAAGGACCAGCTTCACCTTGCTGTTATAGGAGGGTCTATTGATATACTTTTGTTGCAGATTGGGCACGGTGTTATCATCCGTGCTAGAGCGCACTGGATCTTGATCATGCATGAGGGTCAAAAATCGGGAATCTTGAATATCTATGCACCTAACGTGAGAGGTGAAAGGGTGGCCTTTTGGGACACCATTACAAATGTCATCCTCCAGGTTGATCATTGGATAGTGGGAGGAGACTTCAATATGGTTGAGCAACCTTCTGACAAGAAGGGTGGACGCGAAGGGGGTTTACACCCTTTGGAGCGAGCCTCATGCGAGAGGCTCACGCTCTCTTTCTTTGGCAGGGATTGTTGGACTGAGGATGACTTCCAGAGAAGGCCAAACTCCTTATCTTTTTCTTGTCATAACCGCAAGAGCGGGAATGAGAGCATCTTTGCACGTCTAGACAGATTTTATGTGGATGATTGGTCCTTGGACAGAGGAGGCACCATTGCTATTATGCCTGGCACCACCAAATCCGATCATCGCCCCGTCGTTTTGTGTCTCAGGGAGCCTGGGGCTCGCTCGGCCTCTCCTCGTGTCCGTATCCCTGACTCTCTTTATCTAGATGCTGACATCTCCCTTGAGATCAGAGAGATATGGAGATCTTGTGATGGTCCTAATCCTCGTCATAATATTGTGTTGGCTCTTGAGAGGACCAGCCGTCATTATCATAGTGCTGCCTTGTCCAAGAAGGAGGAGGCTTTGGACAAGGAGAGAGCTATTAGGCGTAGGATTGCTGCTCTTCAAGGGAACATGAAAAGCATTCTGCATCTTGGATTACAGACCTCTTGACCACAGTTAGAGCTACAGTTGGCCATGGACAGGAGTGCTGAATTCGCGTTTCATGCAAACGAGGCTTTTTGGACTTAGATGGGTGGCAATGCAATAAAGAGTTTTTTTCAGCACACAGGCCTTCCCATAGCAGGGATTCTGTGAGGTATTTGCAGGATTCACATGGTGAGGTTCAGATTGAGCCTGATAAGGTAAGGGGTATTGCTTTTGATTTTTATCGATCTTTGTTGATTGCAGAGGTGCCCTCTCCTCCGAGAGATGTGGCACGGCAGAAAGTTTGGGAGTGCATGCCCAGGCTCATTACAGATGCTATGTGTTCCTCCCTGGATGCCCCTTTCTCGAAGGATGAATTCCTTCACACTTCATGCTCTTTCCAGTGGTTCATGCCCAGGGGATGATGGTCTTTCTCCCGCCTTCTTTATTCTTTTTTGGGATCATATTGGAGATGCTATCACTATTGCCCTTCAGGAAATGTGGCTGTCGGGTATGATGTCGCCATACCTCACGAAGGGGCTGATTCACCTTATCGCCAAGAGTGGGGACAAGACTAACATCAAACAATGGAGGCCCATCACTCTCCTTGTATCTGCATATAAGATCTTAGCTAAAGCCTTGAGTATAAGGTTGCATCCAATTCTCCAAAGGACTATCCATGATACACAGAATGGGTTCCTCCAAGGAAGAAGTATATTTGATAACATCTTTTCTTTCAGGGAAGCTGTCGAGTGGGCAAAGTCTAGTCAGCAGCCTCTTGCCATTCTTTTGCTTGATTTTGAAAAAGCTTATGATAGAGTGGATTGGGATTTTTTGGACGGCACTATGGCACATATGGGGTTTTCCCAAAACTGGATCAAAGGGGTGTCCTGCCTATACAGGGAGGCTTATAGCACTGTTGTAGCTTGTGGGGGGCGCGGCGAGCGTTTTCAGATTTCCCGTTCAGTGAGGCAAGGTTGTCCCCTCGCCCCTTTACTGTACCTCATTGTAGCTGAGGCTATGAGCAGGTTTCTTCGGGCTGCCCCTAGTGTTGTGGGTCTCAGGCTGCCTTTATGCACGGAGGAAGAGTTTTTGGACTTTGAGTTAGCAAATGATACGGCATTGTTCCTTGAGGCTTCACATGCTTGTTTATGTGCTTTCCCGACAGCCTTGGAGGCCTTTTGTTTGGCAGCACGAGCTACTATCAATTAGCATAGAACAGTTAGTTTTTGGATCAATAATTCTCCTGTTGCAGATTGGGGTACAGATGTTGGTTTTACTTGGATTGAGAGAGGATGCTTTGCCAGATACCTTGGTTGTCAGGTGGGCATTGACATCTTCCCTGCACAATAGTTTGCTCCAGTACTCTTAAGCATTAAAAGCAAACTTCATCACTAGAGTAGGAGGAAGCTCGACTTGGCGTCTGGAGCTTTGGTGGTTAACCAAGTTTTGGTAGCCACAACTTGGTTTATTGCTTCATGCTGGATTTTTCATAAGGGCTGCATTGGCCAGTTTCGTCACCTTATTCAGAACTTTCTTTGGTCAGGGATTGATGGAAATGCACACACCAGGGCCAGAGTTGCTTGGGAAACCATTATCAGGCCTAAGCAGGAAGGGGGATTGAATATCATTGACCCCGAGGTGCAATGTAAGGCTTTGCTCTGTAAGCTTGTTGTTAGGGGCTTTCTTCCAGGCACTGAGCCATGGAAGGACTTTCTCATGCCACAGATCACGAAGTGTGTCCTTGTTTGCGGAGGTGACTGGACTCTCAGCTCATGCTTTATTTTTTCAAATGCAGTTCACCGCTCCCCTTCGTCCCCCCTGGTTAGGTCCCTCCTACTGGCCTGGGACTGCCTGAGGAGTTTTTTGGTACACATCCCCCCGCGTTCAGTGGAGGAAGCTAAGAGGTAGCCCATTTTGTGGAATGATTTGATCTTAGATGTGCATGGTAGGCCTCTTCGGGCAGCTATGCATATTCTCTAGGCTAGCTGGGAGATCCTACGCCCCACAGTGTTGGCTTGGAAGAGGTTTCATAGCCTTACCGAGGTGCAGAGATTGGATTTCACGCAGCATTTGAGAGGCTCTAGCCGGAGGATTGCACAGATTGGTGTAGCCATTCCCATCCACTGGATTACTGGATCTTTTTTGGAAGGTCGTCATCATTCTTGGTTTGGAGTTTTCTCTGGGACAGGTGTTCCTCTTCAGGTTATGGGTATCTCCTTGCCTAGGGAGGATGATGTACCGGTCTTTTTTTCTATACAGGATGGATGGTAGCTGGAGAGATGTGATGTGCAGGACCTTATTGAGGGCCCCCAGATTCGTCCAGTCAGAGTTGTTGGCAGGTTAGGGAAGCAGGTCTTTGTTGGGCCCCCCCCCCTCCCCCCCTCCTCCCCCCCCGGGATGATCACAGAGAGTGTTAGCCTTTGGTTGTATGGTGCTTGCCTAATCAGACATTTGCATTGGGACCCCGGTGAGTGGGAGTGGAAGGATGCTTCTAACCCTTTGAAAAGCATGCCCTTTTTTAGTTATACGGTGCGGAATGCCAGACATCTTATCTTGGGACACATTCAGAGTGTCCCTACTCTTAGACCCCATTGGGAGTCTTACGGCATTTCCATTGACATTCAGAGGGTATTTTAGCGGAGATTGTGGCATTCTTATAGGAAGCCACAGATTTCCTCCTTTATTTGGGTTTCCCTTCATGGTGGTCTGGCCACCAATCAGTGGAGTTCTGTTACTGGTGCTTGCCCAACATGCCCTAGATGTGCAACAGTTTCGGAGTCAGTTTACCAATTTTTATGGGAATGCAGGGAAGCACAGAGGGTTTGGTTTGCGATTGCACACCTCTTTGGTAGGATTAAGAGGGATGCTACCATTTCTTTTGGTTCTATCATTTGGTTGACACAATTTGGGCCTCAGCTGAGGTTCGAGGGGACTGACAGGAGCTTGGTCATTATGGTTAGGCAAGGAGTTGCTCGGCAGTGTTGTCTTCAGGATTTGCCACTTTGCCACTTTCACACTTTGTCCGTGCGGCATAGAGGTTAGACAGTTCTTGGGAGATTATTGCTAGCATCTCTGCCTCGAATATCTGGAAGGTTGGATGCCATGTGATAGGTGTACATCCATGTACGCTGGGTGGGTGATGAAACCATCTGGTGAGAGGTGCAGAAAATGGCTCTTGTAAGGGGCCATTTTCGTGCCAAAGGGTTCAAGGGGACTAGTCCATGTCCTCTCTGTGTCCACTTTGACGATATCCATCCTAATCACACGGTTCTGCTCTGAGCAGGTGAGATCCAAAAATGGACAATCCAAGCTGTACTGAAAGGGTGGGAGTGCCTCTATCCGCAAACCATGTAGGTCAAACCATGATCTCATCTGAGCATACCAGCAATGAGTATCTCCATCCTTTGCCAATTGTATGGATGAGGTCAATGCCAATCGGGAGTACCTGTGCTGAGGGAGCTCCCATATCCGCTGTAAAAAGGTAACTGCCTGGAATAGGGCCTCGGTCATTACTGGTGCGGCACCCAACTCAGCCCGAAAAATCTCATGTGGTACGGATGATTTGCTCCGAATCATGCGGGCAATCATCATAATCAGTGGTCTCTCCATATGCCTCCATCCCTCATCCGTCCCTCTTTGAGATCTGTGATGTATGCTGCTGGGCCCCCAAATTGGAGCTCCGTACAGGAGGGTCGGTGTTACAAGCATATCAAATAGCCACAATTTGGTGCGCGGCTCCTAAAACTGTATGTGTGCACACTGCCTCCTCTCAAGTACCCCCAAGGCTGCATGCCCTTGAGCTAATCTAGCTGTGGCTGCCTCCTTCAGGGAGAAATGCGGTCCTATGAAAGTAACTCCCAAATAGACATATGACCTGACGTACTCAACCGGCTCTCCTCGAAAAGTGAACTAATACTCTAATCTCGTTACCCATGCTTGTGTGGTGTTAAACACCATAACCTTGGTTTTCCCAAGGTTCACTGTCAGATCTGTATATGCACAAAATGCCTATAATGCATCCAAATGTCTTTGTAATCCCTCTGGAGAGTCTGAGATTAGAACAATATCATCTGCATATAACAAGATGGGTATCAACACCCCTACCAGGCATGCCCCTGGGCCTCCCAATCTGTCTACATAATCGGAGACCACATCCATGTATAGCCCAGAGAGGGTGGGTGATAACGGGCATCCCTGCTTCACCCCTATCGTGCTGGTCACCATATCGGATAGTCCGCTTGGAGCTCGGACTCTGCCTGTCTCACAGACTCATACAAAGCATATATCCCCCACTGCATATCCTCATGTACCCCAATGTCCTGCAATCTGTGCATAAGCCTAGCACGTGGTACGGTATTGAAGGCTTTGCGTAAGTCCACAAAGAAGCAGTATATCCTTCTCTTCTGTGCCCTGCCCTCTTCAATAAGTGCCGAAGTGTAAGTATGTGATCCAAGGTAGTAAATCCTCTCCTAAAGCCGGCTTGTTGCTGTGCTTGGTAACCATGCCTCTCTCTGCCCAGTGGCTCAGCTCCGACTCCAATATAGAGCCATATAGTTTGGCCAAGTAATGACCAATCATGATCGTCTTGTAGTTGCTTGGTACCATGGGGTCCCCACTCTTAAAGAGTGGTACAATGGTATCTCTGTCCAGCTTGCTGGGAAACCCTCACAAATGGCATGATTAAACACATGTACAATCAGCAGAGCCAAAGTATCACGCGCATATGAGAAGTGCTCTCCAACTAGCCCATCATAATCCTGTGCCTTTCCATTCTGTAACTTGTCTATCGCGTCTAGCACCATCCACATAGTAAAAAAGGTGCTGCTAGCCAGTCTAGCTCCCAATGGAGGGGGGGTGGGGAGCTGTCCTGGTGCATCATACAGCTCTCTAGCATAAGCATGTCATGCCTCAGGTGCAGGTGCAGGTGCAGTAATCGGACTACCAGGCTGTCTCTCCTGAAACATCTTCCATGCCCTCTTGCTGTCCTTCCCCAGGAAGAGTTGGTAGATCTCGTCCTCTAACTTAGAGCTTGGATGGCACCTCAGACACTTGTGCCAGGGTAGCTTGGCTCACAGTTATTCAGCCCAAAAGAGAGGGGAGCTTGAATATTATCGATCCGGATGTTCAATGCAGGGCGTTGCTTTGCAAACTTGTGGTCGGAGGTTTCCTACCAGGCACTGAGCCTTGGAAGGATTTTTTCTTGTCTCAGATTTCCAGATGTACACCCAGGGTCGGGAGAGACTAGATGCCCAACACACGGTTTTTGTTCACAGAGGCTGATATTAGGGCACTATCTTCCCCTCTTATTGCAGCCATTGTCAGAGCATGGAGAAGCATGAGATATTTTTTGCGACAAAGGCTTCCTAGGTCTTTGGACGAGGCTGACCGACAACCTATTATGTGGAACGAGTTCATTAGGGATGAGGCTGGTCGGCCACTTGGTGCATCTCGTTATATGCAATGGTCAGGATGGGAGAGATGCACATACACAGTTCTTGCTTTGGAAGACCTTTAAGAGTCTTCCTGAGGATCGGAGAGTTGCATCCACTCGGCATCTTAGGGGCTCTCGCATTTGTATTGATCAGATTGATGCAGCTATTCTGCATGAGTGGCTTTCTGGGACCTTTCACGGAGACTATCATCCGAGTTGGCTGGGAGTTTTTTCGAAGATAGGCATACCTCTGCAGGTCATTGCTCTGCCAGGCCAGGAGGATACAGATTTCCTCATGTATTCTATCATGCCTGGTGGGAGATTGAGATGTAGTATGGAGGAGATCATACCAAACACTAGTGAGGATTGTTGGTCGCTCGGGGAAGCACTGGTTCATTGACCCTTCTCCTCAAATAGTGACTCATGGCTCTCGGTGTTTGTGGCTATATGGTGGCAGTCCTATCAGATATCTTCAGTGGGATCCAGGAGAGTGGGAGTGGATTGATGCCTTCAATCCTTTGAAAAGTCTTCCTTTTTTTCAGTTTCACTGTTCGGAATGCCAGGCTTCTCCTCACTCGACAGATGCATAGGATCCCTACTCTCAGGCCTCATTGGGAGAGCTATGATATTTCTCCAGTGATACAGCGCAGATATTGGCATAGACTTTGGCACTCATACAGAAGGAGCCAGATCTCTCATTTCTTTTGGTTATTCTTACATGGTGGTCTCCCCACCAATCAGTGGAGATCAGTTTTTGGTGTAGCACCTTCCTATCCTAGATGTGCGGCAGATTCTGAGTCCGTACAACATTGTCTATGGGGGTGCAGCATTGCACAGCAGATTTGGGGTCCTGTAGCCCAACTTATGGGCAAATTGAGTGGCCGAGCCATGCATGTGACTTGGGGGGCAGTTGGTTGGCTCTCCCAGTCCGGTCCGCAACTTTTTTATGAGGGCAGTGGTACAGATTCTGTTTTTTTCATTCGTAGAGGTATTGCCCAGCATGGTTTATTGCAGGATGTTCCTCACTCTGATTATACACCCCCTAGACAGAGGATTGACACCAGTTGGGAGATTATTGCCAGTATTATAGCATGGCAGATTTGGAGAGCTAGATGCACGGAGGCTATTGAGGGTGTCCAGATTTTTGGGTCTCAGTGCATTAGTACTATATGGGGTGATATCATCCACACTCTTACGGCTACTTGGGCTCGCATTCAGGGGCCCTCTCGTTCTGTGCAGGCGAAGCGTGTGATATTTTTGCGGGAATGGGACCATTGCATCTTCTTTTCCTCTAGTACCACAGGTCTTACATGGCATCATGATGCTCCTCAGTGGTTGAAATCACCTTACATATTGGGGTGATTCTATTCTCTTCCGGCTTATAGCTGTGATTGTTGTACGTTTTTCCCATACTTAATAGAAGTCTCTTTCTGGAAAAAAAGAAAAAAGGAAAAAAAAAGAAGCTCTTATAATCAATTAAAAATATTCTGCAAGGGGCGCCACTGCGTTTTGGGACCAATCGTTGTTTGTGTACTGTTTGCAGGAGAACTATAGCTCCCCCTATTTGTTTTCCTTCTTTAGGTCTTCAAAGGTGTTGAAGTTTTTTGTGTCCCAGTTTGATTTGCACCGCCTTTCAGTTTTGTCTGAAGGAGGCCAAGGCCGGTTTACAGCATCCAGGCACATTTCCAAGAGCCCATGACAAAGGGTTAGCTTTTTGACACCCTTGTCACACCAGCCTTGATGTATGGAGCAGGGGTCAGATTTATCTGATGAGGATTGGTAGCGAGTTGACAGGCCGCAGGTTACGATGTTCTCATATATGATCCACAACAAACCATCAGCCCCACACCATATTATCTAGGCAGAGTTTGCTGCAGCCCCGATGGTAGTGGATGCATTCTTCCAGACAGTCACATACATCCGTCGCATCAGTCATATGGATCCCCGCAAGTAACTGAGGCTTGTCCTGGAGTCCTAGAGACAGCTATCACTCAAGGGCCACTGAGGAGTATGGTATGCCTTAGTTTCCACATGGTTCTCAGTATATGGGCTCCGCATGGACGGCTTCCCACCCCTTCAGTACAGTTTGGACTCCCCTTTTCTCTAGCTCTCTCACGAGGACACCAACCCAGTTATCCAGTTAGATCTTCTCAGCCTCTACACCCACTGCACATGGATCACACCTTCAGAGCTCCCAATGAAGATGCACTTCTACAAAGATCGCTTGCTCATGCTCACTGAGGATGGATTCATCCAGCAGCCGGGTACCAAGTGTTCACATGCCCCACGCCATGCGGATTGCGATTGGTTAGATACGAGTTTCATCCCACTACCTCAGAGTGGAGACAGGTAGAGCTAAGCTTGTCTTCAAAGCCGGGGAGCTCATACAGAGACCCAGGGAGGAGAGGATCTGCTGATTATGCCACACAGAGGTTGAGATAGAGGAGCATTACATATATCGTTGCCCAGCCTACTATGAGATCCGTGGGAGGTTTCACTCTCTGTTTCATGAGGGATTTGGTCCACTCTCCAGAATCATTGACTTCTCGGACTAGCGTTTGCTAGGCCTCTTACTGCTTGACCTCCGCAGACATACGGCCTCAACCACCCCAACCCCTCCCTCACCATCTTCTTCCGGAGCCAAGAGGTGGAGGACACCCATACAGTGGATCCTGTAGACCCACCTTAGGTTGCTCCGGACCTACCTTTCCGGAGAGAGGAGTTACCTCAGACCAGGCCTCTGTATTCTAGGGTACCCGACGTCCCTAGCTCCTTGGACATAGGCCACGATCCCCTCATCAGCTCCAGTTCCAAGACATGCTCCATCTTCATCGGGCTACCTTTCCACATGACATAGCTGAGGGAGACCTCTCGGCCATACTCATTAGCCCCATGCTTGGTATTTTGGAGAGTGGTATACCATCTATTGGGGGCTGATACTTCCCTCATGTTCCATGTTCCATGTTCCTGGTATTCCATGGATAGTTTTGTATCACCCCAGTGAGATAGCTTTGTTTTGTTTCTATTTTATTTTCTGTTCCATGATGAGATATGCCATGGACATTATTGTATCACTTTGGTCTCATAGGCCCATTGGGTCTTTAGTAGACTCTTAATATATTTCTTTCTTTCTTTCTTTCTTTCTCTCTCTCGCTTGCTTATGCCGCTCTCCCCTGCCGGTGCCGCCCTATCATGGCCTACCCGCCTACTGCCGCAAAGGCCCTAGCCCATTTTTCCCTGCTCCGCCCTGCCTGCGCCGCCCTTCCCTGGCCTGCCCACCTGCTGCACGCACAGGTGCCGCCCTATTATGTCCTCCTCGTGCCACCTGCTGTGCTGGTCTTCTTTGTCCGTGCCACCTGCATGCGTGCCCTGTCTCAGCTACGCTGGTCTTTGCCCCTCCACCTCCCTTATCTTGCTCAGGCCCCCAAGGCAACAACTAGGGGGAAATAGCCAGAATTAACCTACAGGAGCTCAAGGCGTACATCAAGACAATGGAGGACAACACCAAGAAGGCACTGGGTGAACAGAAGGTGCTGGACAGGGTCCCGAACCAACATGAAAAACAGTTGGAAGACCTTTGCAAGGAGATACAGGGCAAGAATAACAAGATTGAAGAATTGGAATCAAAAGTGAACCACCAGGAGGAGGAGATTCGGATTTTGAAAGAGACCCAGATGCAACAACAGGAAATGCTAGCTGAGGGAGACCTCTCGGCCATACTCATTTGATACTTTGGAGAGCGGTATATCATCTGTTGGGGGCTAATGCTCCTCTCACGTTCCACGTTCCTGGTATTCCATGATGAGGTTCCATGGAAAGTTTTGTATCACCCTAGTGAGATAGTTATGTTTTGTTTCTGTTTTATTTTCCATTGCATCATGAGATATGCCATGGACATTATTGTATCACTTTGGTCTCATAGGCCCATTGGGGCTTTAGTGGACGCTTATGTCTTTCTTTCTTTCTTTTCTCTCTCTCTCTCTCTCTCTCTCTCTCTCTCTCTCTCTCTCTCTCACACACACACACACACACAACACACATTAGAGAGGGAAAAAGAGGGGGTCAAATTCTGTATTCAGCTTCATTAAACATGACAGATTGTACAAAACTGTGGAATTGGCTTGCAGAAAGGGAAACGGATTCATTCGGTGACAGTAGAGGAAAGAGATGAATAGCCCTGGTGGTTTGAAACATCTCTGAGCATAGAGTATTAACAAGGCGATGGAGCTCATTAGTCATTGTTTACAGATTTATGATATTGAAGTACATCAAGGCTTGCAGGTAGATTGAAGGAGCCAAATACACATGAACATTGAGTGGAATGCATGCATGTGTCTTCGGCAAGTTTATTTTCTCACCCCAATGTGCTCGATGGATTACTTCAATTTATTGTATATATACTTATGTGTGCGCTAGTGTGGAGTACAACCCATGTGTGCACGTGTATGTATAGATTCTCGCTGTCACACACACACACACACGTGCGCGCACAAAAGCGAGAGAAGGTTTTGTTTTTTCAAGAAATCAAAGAGTTTTTCACTTCGCTATGAAAAATAGTTCAAAAGTGTGCAATTGAACTCTCTCTCTCTCTCTCTCTCTCTCTCTCACACACACACACAGGCGCACAGGCACTCACGGACATGCAAAGTAGAGGGGGACAACCAAGTAAGTTGAATTGAAATTGAGAATATTATTCAAGAGAAGCTTACGATGAATTGTGGAGCACAGGTATCATCATGCATGTACGTCATGAGATGTAATCGTATATAAGACATCATGCTTTTAGTAATTCAAAACTGAAATTGATGATATTGTACACGTTAAAATTTGAAGTCGGTGATTTGGATCACGAAGTGTTTTCGATGCTCGAAAAAACAAACCACATGATGTTTGAGTGATGCTGACTTATTGTGCTCAAACTGTGTGTGTGTGTATATAATGTAATTACAAAGATTAGAGTATCAATGAGAGTATAGAATGTATGTTGTGGTTGAGACTCGTGACTAGAAATCAGACCTTTACTTCTGGTATCCACTTTCGATAGTCTAGTCTTGAGGAGTATTTTTGTCCTTGATGGTGTAGAACTAAGAAGAGAAAATATTAGTTTTCTAAGTTTTGATCTATGTAATTTAGTGGTGTGCATATGTTTGTTTGCTTTGTTTGCTTTGTTTGCTTTGTTTGATGCATGTATTATCCTACTTTAGTTCTGGCTGCATCTTGAGCTTAGAGCCTTATGTTTTGAGTTGTTAACTTATGCATTTCAGTGTCTTGGATTTTAGAGTGACAAAAAAGCTTCGTATGGCCTTGGTGACATAGCATCTTGAAATTAGAGCTTTATCTCGGTTTTGATTTGTGCACTCCAAGATTTTGGATTTTATTATAATACAAATGGTTTTTTCCTTGCATTATATGTATGTTTGTATACATACATATATATGTGTGCGCGCGTGTGTACACACTTTTTTTTTTGTGAAACGAAGAAACTATATTATAAAACATCCATTTTACATTAGGGCAGTGCTCAAGAAAAGAGCCTATGCCCTATCTATCAGAAACAGTAAAAGAAAAGCTGAACACAAGAAACATCCAAATCTTCCTCATGTAAGGCATCATATAAGGACTGCTGCAATGAGGCTCGGAAGAACTCATAAGGGTGCTGAAGGGGTGAATTCA
Organism: Cibotium barometz; assembly: GCF_041138505.1. Classification (NCBI taxonomy): domain Eukaryota; kingdom Viridiplantae; phylum Streptophyta; class Polypodiopsida; order Cyatheales; family Cibotiaceae; genus Cibotium; species Cibotium barometz. The sequence continues at coordinate 4,673,074 of NC_141058.1, forward strand.
GATATGCATGATTTCGCTGTAGCCAGAGGGTCCATAAGGCCGAGTATCTGATCCAATGGAAGAAAAGAGAATACTGTGACAAAGAAGCTGATAACGTGCCAAACATCCAGAAAAACCTGTAGAACCTGTGTGCAGGAAATCTGTTGAGAGAGAAAAAATAGGAGATCTTGTCCAGAAGGTCTTTGGAATATGAACAAGACCACAATAAATGCGGAATACTCTCAGTAGTATGATGACATCTTAGACAAAGAGGAGAGGCAATCCTTCTTTGGGAAAATTTCACTCCCACTGGAAAAATACCAACAATGCATCTCCAAAGAAAGAGTCTCTGCTTCAATGGCATTTTCAACTTTCATATCAATGTCAGTTTTCCTTTCCACCAAGCTAAAGACTTATTCAGATGCCTAAGAGAATTAGCATGATGAGCAATCCATGGAGGAGGTAATATCAATCGATAAGCCTCTATGGAAGTCAATAGATGCAAAGGCTGAGAGGATAATCTTGAACTTGAAGACTGAAGATGCCAATCTTGAAGCCTGTCTCTTACATCCAACGTTGGAATCGGAATGAAAGGGTGTAAGAGATCTGCAATAGCTTTCCATATAGATCTATGATGCATCCCAAGATTGTATTGTTGGCATGCTGCCGGAAAAGAGAGAATTTGTCCTTGAGTATCTACCACGTCGTCAATGAACCGGATGCCCAACTTCATAAGATTGTAAGCTCTGATTGGTTGTTGTACAGTAAGGGGAGAGTAAAAAACAGCACTCCAATGTAGGCTTTCCATTCGAAGCGAGGAAGCTATAGAAGCAGGATGGGGAGACCATTTGATGCGAGAGAGCACTTTCTTCCAATCCTGAATCAAGGAAGTAGAAAATGGACAACCAGGGATTTTACCTTGAAATTTGCCAAGTACTACTTCCGATGGATCAACTAGCCAACGACCATAAGCATTTGTGCGCATATGGCCACACAAAATTGCCAACATGATAGACCAAGGCTGCTCTTGTTGAAAAAAGGTTTTGAGCATAGTGATCTTTCTTGCCAACACATGAAATTTGATGTTTATAATATTCAAACCACCATGCATTCTTGGTGAGCAAAGCAGGTCCATTTTGAGCAACCTTAAAGCTTTTTTATGAAGCTTAGTTTTCCAAAAAATCTCCATGGCTTGAGACATAAAAGAAGAAAGATCTCGAGATGACCAATGTAATAGAGGAAGGTAGAACTGGACATAAGCTAGAACAATGGACTGAACAATTCGAAGCCGTACGTGCAATGGCCAAGTGGAGATCTTCCAATATTCTAATTTGTCCTGAATTTTGTTTAGTACCCAAGATATTTGTTGCTTATTTTTTATTTTCCAGCCAATGGGATAACCCAAATGTCTTACTATGTTTTTCGGATAAATAATCTGGCCGGGCCACAGGATAGCATGCCAGTCACAATGCTTGAGAGGTGAGAGTTTTGATTTCTGAAAATTAATTTTTAGACCAGCTGCCAACCCGAAATCTGAAAGAGTATCCATCAATAGGCGAAGCTCCAGAGGACTGTTCTTTGGCATGAAGAATGAATCATCTCCATAAGCCTGTGCAATGAAAAGCCGTGAACCAGAAATCTGAAGCCCCTCTAACTGTCTAGTATCAACCAGATGATCCATATAAAGAAGCAAAGGATGTGAAGCAATAGCATAGAACAAAGCACTGAGACGACATCCCTGTCGAACTGATCGTTCTAGAGTCCAAGACTCAGACAAATGTTTTCCTATAAAGCATTGAGCAGTGGAATCTGAGTAAAGCCAATATATGACATTAACTAGCTTTGGCCCAAAACCAAGTTTAGACATGATTTGAGAAACATAATCCCACTGTACCGTATCAAATGCCTTTGCCACATCCACCTGCATGACCAAGACATCTTGAGCAGAATATTTTACATATTCCATTGCGATGAGAGTATTGGAGATATTATCATGTATATGCCTTCTTGGAACAAAACCATATTGCCTGGGATGAAGTCCATCATGAAGGATATCCTTTATCCGATGTACCAACATTTTAGCAATAAGTTTATATATAACAGGCATCAAAGTGATAGGCCTCCAGTCATCCATTGTCTCACATAGAGGTTTTTTGGGCACAAGCTTAACCAGACCATGCTTCCAAGCTGAGGGAAGATGTTGATGCTGCCAGGCTACATTAATGAGCTTCAAGATTGGATCCTTCAATTCAGCCCAGAAGGCCTAGGGATTTATGTTTACCCAAATGCTTGAGGGCTTCATCCAATTCAGTATCTAAAAAGGACATTTCCAGCATTGAAGCTTTTTGCAAAGAAACAATAGGAGAAACAAGCTCAATAAATCTGCTCCGAGCCAATGCAACCTGAGGTGTAGAAGAAGATGGTAGAGAAAAAAGAAACTGAAAATGATCCAGACATTGTTTTTCTAGCTGCGATAAAGTCTGGGTCCAAAGACCATCGGGTTTCCTGACTCTCATGATAGATTGACTTTGTCTGTACGCATGTAAATTTCGAAAGAAAGATTTCGAGGAACAACCCTTATCTAGCATAGGTTTAACTCTAGTCCTTGTCTGCCATTTGGAAAGCTTGCGTTTATCATTAGCATCAATTATGGAAGAAGCACAAGACAATGAATTCTGTTCTAGAAGCAGAAAGAGACCTTTGATGGCTAATATGTACCAAGGACTGCTTGTATGATTTTGCCCACCGGATATGCTGTCTGGTTTCTGCCATGTACCATCTTCCATATTCCTTAATGACATTTTGAATACGATGTACAAAAGAGTTCCAAGCAAAATCCAGATCCTCCTGAGCATGGGATAACAATGGCTTGCAAGCCAATCTGATCATTTGCTGGAATTTTTCATGAGAAAGATATAATTGATTGACCTGCAAATGTCTGACTAAAGAGAGCTCCATATCATTCAGAGGCATACCAAATGAAAGGTTGAGCCAAAGTGGAGTGTGATCAGATAGTTGTTGAGAATAATCAGTCCACATTTGACATGTATAATCATCATATTGCTGAGCATGAATAAGATACCATCTATCAAGCCTGGCGGCCCAATATTCTGTAAAAGCATTATGATGATATGTAAATCCCAAAACTGAAGGGTGAGTTGCTGTCCATAAATCTGCAGTATGAAGTGATGAAGTCATATGTTCCCATTGCTGGATTTCAGAGGGTAGCATATGGGATTTATGTGTGGTATTGTCCTTCCAGTGAGGAGAATTATTAAAGTCACCACAAAGTAGAGCATTTGAGGACCAAGGATATTGCTTTATGGAGTCCCACATTTGAGCTCTGGAAGCTGAAATTTGAGAGGCATACAAGGAGCCTATTTCAAAAATCTCTCCATTGATCATACATTGGATAATCATCCATCGGCCACAAAGATCATTATATGCTACGCAGGGCTGCAGATCATGTCTGGCTAAAATGTCTGGCTAAAATGCACAGCCCAGAGAATTGTTCAGATCCTGCATAAAATATATCATATCCTGAAAAGAACCCATGCTGGCCAGCAAAAGAATGCTGATTATGCTCTTGCAGACACACAACATCTGGATGAGTATTATTTATATAATGCCATAGGAGCCTCCATTTATGCTGATTGCAGAGGCCCTGTATGTTATAAGAAAAACATTTAAGAGAAGAACGCATGAAAATATGTACAAGAGATGAGCAGTCCTCAAAGAGAAAGGGAGGCATCAGGCCTCTGCCATTGCCACAGGGTCTTGCTGACCCCCTCAGAATCCAATTCCCTGACTAGATCATCTTCTTCACAAAGTGGAATACCCTTCTTGACTGCATTGACCCATGCCTTTGAGATGGGGCTGTCCGAAGAGGTAGAAGGACCAGGAGATGGAGCAGAAGCATCCCAATTACGAGATTGGAGAGGTCTTTGTTTGAGAGGCACCGTCTTCTTTGCATTCTGCCAACCCTCGTGAGAAGATGAATTATTTTCCACTAGCTTGCTTTTTCCTTTATCCTTGTTTTGAACTGAATTGGCTTGGCTCCCTGTATGAGCTGAAGGCTTTGCTCCTTTAGCTTCAATCTTTTCCACATATGTCTTTTGACCTCCTTTATTAGATGGCGGAGGAATGGCAGCTGGAGGAGGCGGATGAAGGATAGAGGGACACTCAGAAGCTAGATGCCCGAACTTGTGACAAGAGAAACAAGCTCCAGCAAAAATGCTCCATTTCAAAGTGAAATATTTCTTTCCCAAATTAACACCCTCAATCTCTCAACTGCAATAGAAGAGGGGATTGGTCTATCAGTATCCCATAAGATGCAAAAACGATTTTTATTACCTGTGGGACGAGGGGGACATATCACTTGTCCCAATGTCATCGCTAAGCCTGGAAGCTCTATTCTCATGTAATCTGGAAAATCAACGACTTCAACCCTTACAGGGCAGTGATGTTTGATGAGATTCTGATAATCCTTATTAGGAGACCAAGGCATGATGTGCACCATTTGACGGCCAAAAAATAAAGGGGACATTTCCAGCATCTTTTGTTTTGTCAATGCATCCAAGAGATGAACATAAAATCCTCTGGAGGCAAAATAGACTCCTTCTACATAGCATCCACCTAGGAGAGAATTCACCCATTGTCCCACATCATTAGCCGAGGGTATTTTGCCTGGAAAAAAGATGATGATTGCAGTTTGAGAGAGCTTCTTCAGAGGATGCACAAGAGAAGGCAACTTCATCTTGTTGAGTTCCGGAGCAGGTAGTATCCATTCTCTTCTACTTTGTTGAAAATCCTCATTCAACATGTCAAACACATAGGAAGCATCTTCAGATGAAGGAGCTATGGGGGGCAGAGTTTCCCTTGATTGTCTTTTAGGTTCAGGAGAAAGTGCTCTCTTGACATAATACTTGCTTGTTTCTGCCATCGAGACTATTCGATTCAGTAGGAAGACACAGATCGGAAAAAAGGGGGGACAGCGCTATTTCGACAAGGCACTGAATAGTGATGGGAAAGCCCGAAACTTGTTGCGACAGGAGGCTTGCGGGAATACTATCTTACACAGAAGGGAAAACAGAGACCTGTAGCAAGGCGCGCGCACACACACACACCCGCACACACACACACACACTCCTACACACGCACACAGGTCGCGGAAGAGAGGAAGAGGGGCAGATTGACGATGAGAAAACGGTGTATCTGTGCGCATAGAGGGGACCCCCAGAAGGTCGCGATGAGGGCTGCAGGGTCGACACAGTCCAGGATCCACGCGCCTCAACACACGTGCACACACAAGGGGCGAGCAGGTCGAGCAGAGCAGCAGGCGAGCAGGTCGAGGGAGCAGGCGAGCCTAACTCAGCTCTACACCAATGTCACTCCACACACACACCGTTCAACGCGTGTGTACACACACACGTATATATGTATGTATACATACATACATATACATGTATACATACATATATGTAAGTGTGTGTGTGTGTGTGTGTGTGAAGAGCTTCTCTGTGTCAGCCACAACTATCTACTACATGCATTCATCCTATTCCCCTTCCTGCCTTAACCTCCATCAAAGCCTATAGGCTTCTTCAGCCTGCCCCATGGATTCATCAACATGCTAATTCTCTGTGGCATATAAGGAAGCCTCTCTCATGGTGGCGGAAGAATCTCCGGATGTTGTGGAAGTGTAAAATGCCATTGAAACAAAGACTTTTTCTTTGGAGATGTTTGACAGGCACATTGTCAGTGGGGGTCATACTTGCTAAACGTCACATTGCACCTTCCACATGTCTAAGATGTCAGGCTCCCTCAAAGACTGTACTTCATCTACTCTGGCACTGCCCTTGTTCCAGGATATCCTTCTCAGGAGAATTTCAGATTTTCTTCGGCTCCGTTTCCCTAGTCACAGATTTGGGAAACATTTCTGGCTTTTTGGCAAATATATGCGGTCTTTGTCCCAATACTCACTATTTCTCTCTTGGGTGAGATATTGGGCTCTTTGGACAATTTGGAGTGAGCATAATTTGGCATACTTGCGTCGGCAGAATCACCAGTCATATGAATCCTTCAGAGCCTCATTGCGGCAATCCTTATATGATGCCTGCCATGAGGGTGATATGGATGCTTCTTGTTTAGAGCTTTTCTCTTTATGTTTCTGACATTTGGGATATTCTCCGCTTCGGAGACTTCCCATCTTGTAAATTAATGAGCATATAAATATACTGCACTGGATATTACCAAAAAAAAAGTGTGTGTGAAGAGCTTATCTTAGCCTTGTCAAAGCATATGTCTTTAGGTCTTGCCTTAGATCAGCTTTCCTATGTTAGTGCGCTCTCATTGTCACATAGGAATGCTCCTTTGCTGGCGAGGTAAAGGGAGATCTCTCTACGCCTAGATGGAGGCAACAAGAGATGGTCCTTCGCAATAGTTCTCTCATACAAAAGATGGGGAATGAAGCGTAAGCTCATGCAAGAAGATAACCTACAGCCAAACCTATCTAGCATGCATCCATCGAGCAAGCAAGATTATCCTCATTTTCGGACTTATGGATTTGGAGATGTCCTATGGGTAAGCCACATGGATGGTCCAAATGGTGGCTTCTCCATTGGCCACGGCTTTTTCGAGGTAAGAATAGACCATATGATATATGCCCAAGGTGGTGTTGATTTTTGGGCATGTTACAAAGCTGGCAGAAAGAAGACTTCACTACTCGGTAAACAAGGGTTTTCATGGCTATCATGGCCAAGTAAAGTGGGTCTGCATGGATGGGGAAGTTGAGACCCGGTGGTGCCGTGAGATTGAGGAAATGATCTTTCTCATGTGGAATTCATGTGACACCAAGTGGTTGGGTTGGACACAAGTGGATGGGATTCAATGGTGTATAGGAGTATAATGTCCATGAATAAGATGGCGAGGATGGGTTGCCGCATGGTGTTGATGCGGGCTAAGATGGTATGGAAGGTGGGGGTGGAAATGGGGTCCAATAAAAATATATTAAATTGAAGCAAATGCATGGCCAGAGTGCGATTGATGAGGGTAAGGGTATCCATAGGAGATTGACTCATGGTTGGAAAGGTATTGAGGTTGGTAGCCCATGAGAGAAACATGTCTAGCTTTCTTTGGTTGTTTCCTTCCAATGGGGTTTAACTACAGGAGAGGGACTCCATTTTATGAATTTCTGCAAGTGCCTCAGTGATGAGGGTTTCTTTGTGGATGTGGAGGTTGTTAATCCATAGTATTATCCATATAGTATTAAACCTTAGTTTTATATCTTTTTTTATTATCTTATAATGCAAGGCGCAAGCTCACATTGTAATGAAAATCATCAGTAGTCAGAGAGAGCTTTTACAACAATACAGAGATCCGATATGATGTCATTGTTTATCTTGTAAATGTCTGGTATGTAGTACTGATATCTGTTTATGTTATCAATTGATTGTAATGTATTAATATGTTAAACCAAGGCTTGTTGGTTGCTGCCAACACTTTTGGCGATCTTGTTGTGTTTGATTCTCCTGTGTGTCTCTTGATTTTACTTTAGAATGTTGTTCCATTATCATGGACTTGTCATTGGTTGAGGGATTCCCTCTCCCAGTCAAGCGAGCAATCGTAGTCAAAGGTCCTTTGGAGAGCAGAAACGTTGAATTTATTCATCACAATATGGCCCCTGCACAAACTCCTCTAGTTTACGTTGGGTTATGTTTATCAACACCTATGCTTTATCATATATGAATTATTGTCTGGCTGAATTATTTGCTATTCAATAAGCTAGTTATTGGGGTATTGTCGATTGTATCGAATGCAATACTATCCATCTTTCTAAAGGGTCGAGTTATTATTAGTAATTTCATTTCGGTGCCATTACCCATCCCATGTGGTTTGAGGATTTTTGTCCGTTTCTTCCGTTGTTGAGTGGAATGACTTTAATTTTTGATCTGCATACCAAGCAGGAGCTTGATGATTTGGAAACCTTTAGAATGAATGACCACTAAAGGCGGTGGTGCACATGACCGACCGCGGGCAGCATTACGAAGCTCGTCTCTGTAGCGTGCCCAACTCACTGAGCTGGCTGGCAAAGACTGTCCAAGGGGGTTGATGTTGTCCAGATGGGGATGTAGAGGAGATGTGGAAGGAGACCTTCAGTGAAGAGGATCTGACAGTCAATTAGGGACCCCAGATGAGGTTGTACGGGCGTGGACTTTGTTGATTTTCGGTCTCCTTTTCGCTATTCTTGGTATAAATGTCAGACCTTGTGTTCCTCTTGGCCTTGGTATGGTAGTATTACCCCAACATCCTGCTCTCATGGCCCATCGGGTGTGGCCCATCAGGTGTCTCTCAAGTTCACTGGAAAGGAAGAGGAGGATCTAGATACCCATGTCACCAACTTCTCGCATGCCAATAACATGCTACCCACTGTCTCCAATGCCACAAAGCGGAATGCCTTCAGGAGAACCTTTGATGGTCAAGCAACCAATTGGCATGCTCAATATGGCCCCAATCATTTTTCACTTTTTCAAGAACCTACAACATGCTTCCGAAAAGACGAGACGTCCTTGTAGGTGCTGGATAAGCTGCATCATCTAGAGAAAAACAGTTTACCTGTAGAAGATTATGCATCTAAGTTCCACACTCTCCAAAGTAGGGTAGATAACGCGGATCGGCCAACTAAAGCCTTGATGGGGAGTGGTTTTGTATGCGGATTGTGTAAAAAAGTTAAAACCAGTTGTCGCCTCAATGGACCTGAGTGTGGGTGGCTTTTGTGCGGGCCCATGGTGGAAGAAGGGGGTTGGGAAGTGCCAAGGACAAAGGAGAGGCCCGCGGATTGGACGAAACAATGGCGTGTCCAAGACCATGTTGCCAAGTTAGTGCAAAAATCACAAGAGGAGGTCTGGAACAATTAACAAGTTGCGGAGGCTGAAAAATGGTCCGGTGGATGGTACGGCTACGCAGATACAAGAGAAAGGTCTAAGAAGTACTTATGTCACCAATTCGGAGTAGCCTAGAGGACAAGAGAATGCACAATAGTTTCGGATAGTACCAGAAGAATCTAGAATCTAGGAAGAAAGCAGTAAGGTCATGGAAGGCCAGAGTGCTAGTACACGGACTGGATGTGTGAAGGAAATCCAGTTGGTTGGTGTTCATCCGAAAGGATAAAGCAACCAGAAGCAAGATGCTTCAGAAAACATGGGGAGGATGCCCCAACACAGAAAACATGGGGAGGATGCCCCAACACAGAAAACTAAAATAAGGGAGGATACCCCGGTCCAAAAAAGTGAAAAGAAGGTGAAGCATGGGGCTGATAATAAGACCAATGTTGAGTATGATTTGTGGGAAGATCTTAAAGACATGAAGCTTAATATAACATTGGATCAGTTGTTTTACAGATATCTAGATAGCTGGGATATGATTTCCCAGTAGCATTTATTGTGTTTAAGATCGAGGGGATCTCCAAATCTTACCCGGTGTTGTTGGGTAGACCTTGGCTGCGGTCGGCAAGTAAAAATCAAGCATGACTGGGCAATTGAATAGATTACAATTCGGAACCGAAAGAAGAAGGTCCGAGTACAAGTGGTGTCCAGAGATATGTTGCAGTAGTCAGTCTGCTTGATGTGCTGAAGGTCTGAATTGGTTTGAGGGGCTAGATATTGATGAGGAAGAGATTCTCACTCAAAATCTGGATTCGGTGTCATTGTTTGAGGTGGATGTGGACCAGGTTGTGTCTCAGTATATCCCAACTGGCGATCTGCATACATCACCACTACTACAAGCTAACCTCTTTGATGTAGCATGCGTGCCGAAAGAAATCAAGGCTCTTGTGTGGCAACAGAGGAAGCACATGAGAAGCGAATGAAGCACACCCGCGGAGTTAAGAAAGATGATCTTGAAGACATGAATTTGAGAGAGAAGGATTCGAAGATGGTACGGATAAGTAGTCGATTGCATCCAAAATTTAAAAAGAAACTCCATGAGTTATTAAAATCATATGTGCATGTGTTTGCCTAGATATGAAGGGGTTATGCAAAACATGTCAAGGCAGAGATTGATAAAACTTAAAGGTAGGTTTTATTTATCTCGTAGATAAGGTGACTTAGCCCTTACCCATTGTAATAGTTTTGAAGAAGAATGGGAAGTTGCGTGTATGTGTGGATTACAAAAAATTGAATGAAGCAATTTGAGGATTGGGAAAAGACGGCCTTTGTGACATAATGGAAAGCTAATGTGATAACTTTTGCCCTCAAGAATGCTTCAGCAGCACATTTCAAAGAATGGTCTAAGAGATATTGTATGAATACTTAGTCACTTTTATGAGAGTATTGTTGGATGATTTTCAATGTTTTTAGCAAAATAGTGGAGTATCTTTTGTGTCTAACATTGTGTTTGGAAAAATAATGTTCTACCCGCTTAAGCCTGAATCCGACTAAATGCACCTTTGTGGTGGCTAGTGGAATTCTTTTGGGGGCATGATTTGTTCACAATGGATTATAAAAAAAGTGGAAGTGATTAAAGCTTTGAGGGCACCTCGCAATATCAAAGAATTAGGTTGATTCTTGGGACATATCAAATGGCATAATTTTCTTTTGAGACAGTCACATGTGGTATATCCCATGTATCTCCTTACAAAGAAAAAGGTTCAGTATGATTGGGCAGTACAGTTGGGCATTACAATGTCAGTAAGCTTTTAGATATTTATAGATTCTATTAGCTGTTGCTCCAATTGTTCAATTGCCAGATTGGTCTGCCAGATTGGTCTAGACTCTTCCATGTGTTCATCGATGCATCTGAAGAAGTGGCACTTGGGAGTGCTCATGCCAGAATGTGATGACGTATGGTTCGACCCAATGTATTGTCGGTCAGATGCTGTCCGAAGCAAAAAAGAATTACTCTACTATAGAAAGGAAAGCTCTCAGAATTAATTATTGTGTTAAGAAATTCCACCACTTTCTTTTTGGGAACAAATTTAGTTCTAATGTAGATTACCAAGCTTGCTTTTCTTGGTGAATAAGCTTAAAAATTAACAAGATGGATGCTAATATTGCAGGAATGTGATTTCATAATTTATCACACCCTGGGTAACCAGCATGTAGTGGCGGATTTCTTGTCCATAATTGAAACTAGGGAGCAGAAGGTATAATGGATCAGTTTACCAAATGCGGATTTGTTTCAAATATCTACTCCCCTGGATTGATATGATGAGATGCTTGTTTTTTGGGGAGCCACCAGAAGGTATAATGGATCGGTTTACCAAATGCAGATTTGTTTCAAATACCTTTTTACCCGGATTGGTATAATGAGATGCTTGTTTTTCTGGCAAAAGATAGTTTTTCCAAAAGGAATAAACAGAGATCACCAGAAGAAATTAGCACTCCACATCAAAACATTTTTGGTGATTTTCAAACAAATGTATAAAATGGGCATGATCAAATTGTTCATCGGTGTGTGCAATCAGATGAGCAGCAAAAGCAGTATTAATGGAGGCCCATTTTTCTGAAGAAGTTGGAGCTTGAAAGATCTTTCAAGCAAGATTAGGGTGGCCCATGGTGTTAAATGACGCTTGAAAGTTTGCTCGTTGAGTGTGATGTTTGTCAAAGATAGGGCCAGCCATATGAAGCAAATTGAATGCCTCATACTCCAGTACTACCTTTGGAACCCTTTCAAAAATGGCGTCTAGATTTTGTTGGGCCGTTTAAATCTCCTACTCAAGTATATTTTAGTGGCAATGGATTACTATACCAAATGAGTAGAAGCCAGAGCTTTGAGAGATAATAAAGTTAATGCAGTGGCCAAACTTTTGTATGAGCTGATCGGGACAAGGATTGGATGTCTTGTAGAATTGGTCTCACTGACCAAGGTGGTCATTTTCTTAATGGAGTAATACAAAAGTTGACACAACAATACATGAAAATGCACAAGAAGTCCATAGTGTACTATCCACAGGCCAATGGATAAGCGGAGTCTTCCGACAAGATCTTGCAAAGAATTCTAAAGAAAGTAGTGGATGAGAACTGGATAAATTGGGATCAGAAGTTGCATTCCACATTATGGGTATTCCAGACTACTAAGTTAGCACAACAGGATAGATGTCGTTTTGCATGGTGTATGATCTGGAGGCAGTACTTCCTATGGAATTTGTGGTGCCAAGTTTACGAGTGGTAGTTACTGCTAGATTATCCCCAGGAGAGTTCGAAGCAAATGTACTTCAATAATTACTTGCTCTTGATGAGAAGCAGTTGCAAAGTATCTGGATGTCCGATGTCATCCATAATCAGAGAATGCTTTGGGTAGTTCAGAATTCTAAGTACCGGATCTTTGATATGGTGACCGGTCTGATTGTTCAATTCAAGAATGGGTCCACACCGCATAAAGCTGAAGCTTCACTGGATAGATTCATATGGGGTATCCAGAAGGATTGGATTCGAAAAATTCGAGGTCACTAATGGATAGTGTCAAATTGCTGAAACTAGTAAATGGTTTCCGATAAAGCCTTACTTTGGTAAATTACCAAAATTAGTTCTTATTCTATTTCCGTTCACAATTTGCATGTTGAATATTGTATTCCACGTGTTAAACATGCATTGAGCCTTGGGAAGGAATATTCAAAATCTATTATTACCATAAGGGAAGGGGTTTTTAACGATTTTGTTTGTTTTGCCACCTTGTCATCTTGAATAATGTTGAGTAATGTGGTGCCATTGAGCACAGAAGTTGGTAGGGAGTGAGTATGAGTAGTCTAGATAAAGTACAAGCCTAGCAAGCAGCCGTATGAGCAAAGGTGGAATTATCCCACATGAGCCAACAAAGCCAATGTTGTACCCACCCATATAAAAAGGGTCATTTCAAGCAATGAAACATGAAGCAAGCTCGCAAGCCTCTTTATGTTGTAACCTAATTGTGCTTGAGTCTAACTTTAATTAGTTTAGCAATTAATCATCATGTCTATGGTTAGGTATCACCCACCTTAGATTAGCTTAATCACTAGATTAATATAGGATTAGTACTAATCAACATAGCCATGCACATGTCCGGGATACCCATGTTTCTCAACATGGTATCAGAGCCTCCATCTCTCCTTTGAGCTTCTCCTAATCACAAGCTTATCCACTTCTCCTTCTTGTTATCCTAACTTGCTTATCTTCGTTCTCTCAATCCTTTCCACCATTATCCAAACCACTTTAGGGCTAATCTCTCCTCATCTGGGTGCCTAGACTCACCACAACATTTGACCTAATTGTCGGTCATTTGAGAGAAATCCATGAAGAGGTGACGTCTGGTTTTTCTGCTCATTTGCAACCTGTGATTACAATTATCTCTAACACTCTTAGGGGGGTGTCTTGCCCATGGTCCAAGATGCCCACAAATCAAATCTTGGCATACTAAAATCGTATGTGTCACTTTGTATCTTTTTCGATTATCTTATAGCACAAGACGCAAGCTCACATTGTAATGAAAATCACCAACAATGAGCTTTCATAATAATACAAAGATATGTTATGCCGTCACTGTTTATCTTGTAGATGTATGGTAATATGTACTAATATCTATTTATGTTATCAATTGATTATAATGTATTAATATGTTAAATTGTATGTGTTGGTTTTCTGCCAATCTTGGTAGGTGGCTGCCCTAGCGACCGCTTTGCTCACTGCATGATTGTGATGATTGTACTCTTCTTCAAAGTCGGTGAGAGCTTTGGTGGCCTCATGTGTTGTAGCGAGGGCAGCATCACACTCACTTTTCAAATTGGTTAGCTACACCTAACGCTTGGGCCTCTTCAGCTTAGCTTGCTTCATCTCATCTAGGAGTTGGTCTCTTTGGGCTTCATGTGCCTAGGTTGCCACAACCTTGGCAATTTGGAGGGCTTGGTATTGAAGTTAAGAGGGCATCCATGTCCCACTTGTGCGTGTGGACTAGCTCCTCCTGGGTGGTTTCGGTTGCCACAAGCTCATTCTAAAGCCAATGGATTTCACGTCTAGCTTGGCTTCAAGCTTGTCATTCGTCTCATGGGTGGCTTGAAGAAATTGTTGGGAATCGCTAAGCTTCTGGCCCTCTTCCCAGATGTATGCATCTTGGCTCTTGACATCTTGTTGTTGCCAAAGGATGTGACGCTTAGAGGTTTCGGCGAAATGGCCGATAAACTTGACATGGGTGCGTGTGGATGTCAGAAGTAATGGGGAAAGCGACAAAAGCATGGGGTGATTTTAGTGGAATGAGATGGTCTGTGAGAGACTAATCTATATAGTAGCAGCCTTGAGGGTGTCCCACAAGTGGGTATGGAGTGCTCCCAAGTGGGTATGGAGTGCTCCCAAGGGTGGAATGCTAACCAAAGTAGATGTGGTGGAGATCAGGACGAAGTAGGAGTTGGTCACGGATTTGGGGAGGGTGGTGGGAGCCATCTCATGGGTCCCTTTCGTGACTCTTTTGATGGGAATCTTCAGCTTGTCTCCACACACCTCTCTCGGATGTGGGTTAGGTGCAAAGAAGTCGTGAGGCTCAAACATATCATTGGCAAAGCCAAGAGGAGCTTCTCCTTGAGTGGATTGGGGAATGTGGATGGTGATTGGCAAGAGGTTGAGGTCGTAATTATGTTGGAGCCAACGTTGAGTGGGCAGTTGAAGGTTCCTCCATTGCTGGCGTGGAGGGACGAAATGGATGGGTTATGGGATGGCTCTCATTTGTGTGTCTTCAGAAGAGGTTGGGGCTTGGGAGTGTCGGTGAAACGTGGAACCACAAAGGCACGAATGGGCTGGGCGAGGCATAGAGCGGGAAACTCTTTGTCAATGGCATGACAAAGGATATTTGTGAATATATGTATGCAATGTACCTTACCTGCTGGGTTCTCGTCGCAAGAGCTTTGGTGGAGGTCAGCAATGTAGTGTAGGGTAGATCTGGGTCCCATGGGGATTGGTTGCAAAAGGTTGTGAGTTCGACCTTGTCAAGGTAAGGGGCTACTTCAGGTAAATGGAATACGACATGACATTCTGCCGAAAGGTAGGTGACCCTAAAGAGACAATTCTAGTCCTTTGCATCTCTTTTAATGATAATGCATGAGAAGTCCATAGTGTACTATCCAAACAAGCCAATGGATAGGTGGAGTCTTCCAACAAGATCTTGCAAAGGATTCTAAAGAAAGTAGTGAATGAGAACCCGGACAGATTGCAAAGGATAGGTGGAGTCTTCCAACAAGATCTTGCAAAGGATTCTAAAGAAAGTAGTGAATGATGAGAACTCGGACAGATTGAGATCAAAAGCTGCATCATGTATTATCGGAGTTCTGAACTAATTATAGGACAGACAGGGCAGACACCATTTTCCATGGTGTATAAGCTGGAGGTAGTAGTTCCCCCATAGAATTTATGGTGCCAAGTTTACAAGTGGTAGTTACTACCAGATTATCCTCAGGAGAGTCCGAAGAAAATAGATTTCAATAATTACTTGCTCTTAATGAGAAGCGGTTGCAGAAGAGTATTTGGATGTCCAATGTCATCCAGTGTTGGGGCAGAGAAAGCTTTGGGTAAATCAGAATTCTATGTATTGGATCTTAGATATTGGTGCCATAGTCTTATTTTTTAATTCAAGAATGGGTCCACACCCTAGAAAGTAAAGCTTTGTTGGATAGGTTCATACCAGATATCCAAAACATTCAAGCTCACAACAGTTGATAGTGTCAAATTGCCGAAACCGGTAAATGGTTTTGGATCAAAACCTTACTTTGGTAAATTCTTGTTGAGGCGGCCCAAGACTGCTCTACTTCTTCTTCACCATAAGGGGTGCTGAGCTCCTAGTTCTCCTCCCAACCACAGCCAAAAAAGACTAGACCCTCTAAGATTGGACCCAACCCTTTTATTAGCTTGTTGCTCTTCACATGTGCCCGGCCACTCTCAGTAGTGTCTAGCCACTCTTGGGTCCGCACTTGGTCATTTTGGCTGCCCTAAACCCCACATGTACCTTGCACAGGTGGTTGAGCTCTCTAGATTCCCACTGAATCCCGTCGTCATGACATTAATCCCCTCTTAAGGAGTTTCTGTCTCGAAAATAAAATTCGGGAATCTCTTTCTGAGTGTGCTTATCTTTTCCCAGGTAGAACCTTCTTCTGGTCTATGCTTCCACTTGGCTAAACACTCCTGTCATACAAAGTATCAAGTTCTTTTCTCTTGGAAATCCAAGATTTTTTTTGGTTCATGTGGTAAGGATGGGAGTACAATAAGTTCTACTAGGATCTCTTGACTAACGAGATTATCGTCATCACTCAACTTCTTTTTTAGTCTACTGACGTGAAAAACTCGATGAACTTTAGAGCTTTCTGATAAAGCTAACTTATAAGCAATACTACCTACTTTTTTAAGTATTGTAAATGGACCAAAATACCGTGGAGATAGCTTTGGACTTCTCCCCGTTTTCAAAGATTCAGAGTGTGTGGGAACCTTTAAAAACACTTTATCACCTTCCTCAAAGATGATTTGTCTACGATCTTTATCTGCATAATGTTTAGCACAGTCCTACGTGTGAAGAAGACCCCACAATGCAGCCACCCCAGAGATCAAGACAGAGAGGTCAATGATGAGCAGTTCGACTGGGTTGGTGAAAACATTCCTACATTGCGCAGCACCATAGGTGGCAAGACCCTACTACTAGGATAGGGTCCCCTACCTACCCGGGAGGAACTTGATACACAAGTACCACAGCAACAGGAGGAGGAGGATTCAGACGTAGAAAGTTCAAGCTCTTCAAGCCAAAGAAGTCCCAACCTCGCCAACGCACCAACACAACACAAAGAGCTCCAAGAAGGAGAAGGATGCGTCAAGGGCATAGGGCTCTACAAGAAATCAAGTTTTATCAGAGGAACACTGAGTTGCTATGATAAGAAGAGCCCCTTTCGCTCACACAGTGAAGGAGATTCTCCAAAAATATAGAACAGAGTTTTGTGTGCAAGGGATTGCCCTTGAAGCATTGCAAGAAGCCTCCGAGGCTTACCTTGTTGGGCTTTTTGAAGACACCAACCTCCTTGCAATACATGCAAAGAGGATTACCATATCTGCCACACAAGGACATGCAACTAGCTCGGCACATTCGAGGTGAGCGAGACACAATCTAGAGATCTTAGATGTTAACCTTATGAAAAACAGTAATTTACAAGATAAAAATACCCTTAATCATATGTAAAAATACATTATTTATCATCCAATGCATCAGAATTGCTCCTGAAGGGTTGAGGAAGCTGTGCCAAAACAGTGCGAATTTGGGCTCCAGACATGGTTGTGGCTGATGCATCTGGGCCAAGTGCAAAGAAGAAGGAAACTATAAGTTTTATACAAGATGATTAGGCATGGACTATACATTACAGTTATGACCCTTCTGTTCATGATGTATGCATATCAGTGGTGGCAGAATCGGATGCTTGGTACTTTGACAATGGTGCTAGTAAGCACATTACTTCATTAAAAAAATTATTCTCATCTCTGAAACTTGTCCCAAGTGTAGGAATCGCGCAAACGGTTCTTCATATCCTGTCAAAGGAGTTTAGTAGAGGTGTGCTCACTTCTGCAAATGGGGGCGCATTTACTCTTTCTATAAAGTTTTATATGAGACAGGCATTAAGAAGAACTTGCTGTCAGTTTTAGCCTTAGCCCTGTCAGTCTTGACGGTGAAATTTGTGGATGACAGATGTACAGTTTAGGATAGAAATGATGGTTATTCTATCATTGCCTCAGGTACCTTGTTTCATGGCCTATACAATTTGAGAAGTTGTAGCAGGATGCTTGCTCAGTCTCTATGACTCGTGCTATGAGTGATGTAGAATTATGGCATGCACGATTTGGCCATCTGAATTATGGCAGTTTGTTACGCCTTCAAAGGCATAATATGGTGTCTGAGTTGCCAACTCTTGAGACCCCTACTAGACATGTATGTGGGGTGTATTCTTGGTAAAATACATCGGGCATCAGTTTCAAAGAATGGATTTGTGAGAGCTGTTAAGAAATTACAACTTATACATAGTGATGTATGTGGTCCTATGAGGACACCATCTATTGGGGGATATCTCTACTTCGTCACTTTTATTGATGATTACTCTAGATATAGCTTGGTGTATCCATTAAAGCAGAAGTCAAAGGTTTTTATGTGCTTTAGGCACTTCGTATCCATGGCTAAAAATGCATGTGAATATAAAGTTGGCACCCTTCATTCAGATCGAGGGGAGAAAGTATATGTCCAAGGAATTTCATGCATATATGGCTAGAAAAGGTATAAGGCATCAATGTACAGTGCAATACACACCTCAGCAAAATGGTGTGGCTGAGAGAAAGAACAGGTCTCTCATGGAGATGGTATGATGTATGGTGAAAGCCCAAGATTTACCTCATGGTTTTTGGTTAGAGGCAACTATGTGCGCAAACTATGTGTTGAACAACTGCCCTACCAAGGCCTTGCAGTCTAAAACTCCTTATGAAGCTTGGCATGGACGGAAGCCTTCTGTTGCTCATTTTTGTGTTGAACAACTGCCCTACCAAGGCCTTGCAGTCTAAAACTCCTTATGAAGCTTGGCATGGACGGAAGCCTTCTGTTGCTCATTTTTGTGTTTTTGGTTGTCTTACTTGTGCTCTTGTGTCTGAGCAACAACGTAGTAAGCTTGATGATAAGGCAATTAAATGCATATTTACTTCGTGGCTTGCATACGGTGTCCGGCAAGTCCCCAGCTCTAACTCGTGCGGTGAAAGCGTACATCTATATGATCCAATTCAGTTTTAATCACAGGATAGCACATGTGAAATATTTGAGAAAGGTACAAATGATACCTCTCACCAAAGGTGGATGAAGTGTGTGATGCTCTTGGATTTGCCATATCTGCAAACACAGATATAGCATCAGTAGATTTATGACAGGTCAATCTAGTTCCTCTTGTATATGGATATTTCTCCTCTTTTTGTGATCTTGCTCTTTTTACTATTTTTTGTTTTTCTTTTCTTTTCTTTTTTATGTATGAAGCTATATATATACATCCCCTTGAATTTGGCAATTACATGGTCAGGGGAGAAGGTTAGGGAGGAAGCATTAGAATGTCGAGCGTGAGTACATACTCCCCCTTTCCTTGGGTAGATCATATTTTTTGCAATGATGTTGCAGCCTCTTAGAACCAATTTGTCCAGCGGGTCATAGGTTGTGATGTGGGCAGATAGCTTTTTATGACTCTTGTGGCCACATCCAATTCCAGAGATGGTAGTGTACGCTCCCATTGAGACGAATGGAGGAAATGGTTTCTGACGATACTTTTACAAAGGGAGACATAGACTCATTGGTCTCTTGTTGGGATTTGACAAGAGTAGGCGTAGAGCATGAAGAAACTTCTATATCAACGTGTGCTTGGCATGAGGAGCTAGAAGCTTCATGTGGCTCCCCCCTTCTTGAGCTAGGTGGTATTGATCAATATCGTTTGGAAATCCAAACTAACTCTAGAAGAAGTGGTGCGGAGCACTCTGTTACCTTTCCCTTACCACGGTCTTGAATTGTCGTTGGGGTGGCAACATTTGGTTTGTAAGGTTTTACAGGTGATGTAGAGGGATTCAGCTTATGTTTAGGGACCCAAATCTGGTCATTCCCCTTGTAGTATCCTTGGGCTACTAATAATTTTTTAGGGATCCATCGTGATGTTACATTGCCCTTTCTCGGCGGGTGGGTAGCTGCTTTCTTTCTACGAGGCTTTTTGTCTGAGAACGAGAATGAGCAGGGGAAGTAGCTGTTAACGAAGCTTTTGGGACCCATTTGTATGTATTCTTTGGCATAGTAAGCGGAGCTTTAGAGACCACCCTGCATGTTTCCACTCTTGGCGTTGAAGCGTTAGAGGGGTGGCAAACAATCAAAGATGGTTTTGCCACTGGACTTTGTGATTTTTCATTATCTAGCTTTTGAGTTGATGACTTAGGTGCGGAATTTTGAGCGGTCAGCAGACCGAGAGCGGGTTCTTGCATTGTAACTCGCCTGGTTGCCCAATCAATATTGCACTTGGTGGCTAACATCCATTTGCGCCCTAAGTTTACGGTTCCCTCCATGGTACCAGCAGGCATAACCAAAAAGCTTTGAATTACGATCCCCTTGTCATAGGCAACCGGAGTGTGCAGAATTCCTGAGACATGGGTTTTCTTCTTGTTGATACCTTTAATTTCGATAGCACTCTTGGATAAAGGTGGTTTTCCAAGTTGACACCACACGCCATATGATAGCAAATTGTGTTGAGCTCCTGTATCCAATAATACATTATACAGCACCTCCCCGTAAGGACTCTATAACTCAATTGGGTATCTTAGAGGCGGGTCAGATTCTAGTGAATCCTCCTCTCCCTCCTCGAAAAATACTTGCGTAATTCCCAAGTTGGCTTCTCGTTGGCGCCTAGCACGCTGTTGACGTTCTTTGGCTTCAACTCTCGCTTGTATCTTCTTAAGCTTAGCTTGTTCTTTAGCTGCCTTCTTTTGATGGATTGCATGTAACTCCTCTTGGCTCAGGGGCTCATAGTATCTTTTGAATTTACTCCCATTAAGGAATCCAATGGTTTCAACTCCGTCGAGAGTCTCCACTCGGATGGTACCTTGCGGGGTAATTTCACATACTCTATATGGTCCCTTACCAGCATATTTGAGCTTCTTTTCGTTACGCACTCCATACATCAGGACTTCATCCCCAACCTTGATGTCCTTGTCCTTTAGGTGGCGATCAAACCATTTTTTTCCTTCTATCCTTCTCCACAAGGGCATTGTGCACAGCTAATTATCTTTCTTCGTTTAGCCGCTCAAGGATATATAGGCGCTCTACTAAGGGATTACCATCCCAACCCTCTTGAGTAGCAACACAAAGACTAGGAATGACAAATTCCCACGGCATGACTGCTTCTTGGCCGTATACCATTTTGAATGGTGTGCAGTTAATAGCCACTTTATACGCAGTACGATAGGCCCATAAAGCTGTCGTAAGCTTTAGATCCCAATCCATGCGATGAGCTTCAACAGTCTTTGTCAGAACAGAGATTAATGTCTTGTTTGTACTCTCGGCTTGGCCATTTGCTTGCGGATAATAAGGAGTAGATTTATGATGGGATATTATGAAATTTGTTGTGAGCTCCTTAATCACTTCATTTATAAAATGTGTACCATTGTCGCTCACAAGTTCAAAAGGACAACCGAAGCGTGTGATTATATTTTCAAAGAGGAACTTGGCTGTTGTTCTTGCATCTGCCTTACGTGTCGCTTTCACTTCAGCCCATTTGGTCATATAGTCAGTGGCCACAATAATATAGCAAGATTGTGTGTTGCGGGCCGCTGGGCTAATTGGACCTACAAAGTCTAAACCCCACTTTTTAAATGGTTGGTTTACTTTGATCGGATGTAGGGGCATCTGATCTTTCCGCTGGGGTTTCTTGTATCGTTGGCATTCATCGCAACCCTTCACAAAGAGTGATGCATCTTGGAACATAGTGGGCCACCAATACCCTGATTGTAAGATCTTTCGCGTAGTTAAGTCTCCTGAGAAGTGACCACCGGCTACGCCCATATGTGCCTCTTGCAAAATGTATAGATACTCATCCTCTCGGGCACAATGCCTAAGAACGTCATCCTTTCCTCTTTTATAAAGAGTCCCGGCTATCAGGCAATAGGGTTTGCATTCTTTGATCAGCTTTCGAGCTAGATCTTTACGAAGCTCCTTGGGTGGAAATCCATTAACCAAAAAGTTAACAATCTTCTCACTCCATTCAGGCATTGTCTCCACCATGAACAGGGAAGTGTCAGGTAAGTCATCATCAACTCCCGTAGGAGCCTCACCATTAGGTATGCGAGACAAATGATCAGCCATAACATGTTTTTTGCCAGGTCTCACAACAACGGTGAAATCAAACTCAAGAAGAATCAATAGCCATCGTGTGATTCTTCCTGTGGAGCATGGTTTGTTTACCAGATACAACAATGCTTGATGATCCACATAGAAAACAAACTTGGTGGCAAGAAGGTAATAACGAAATTTCCTTACTGCATATATCATTGCCAACCCTTCTCGCTCCGTAGTGGTGTAGTTCATCTCAGCATCGTTCAACTGGCGACTGGCAAAGCTAATGGGGTAGTCTAGTTTGTGTTCTCCAGGTTGAGTTAACACACACCCAATAGCAAAGTTTGATGCATCAATATGCACATGGAAGATCAAATCCTAGTTAGGCATTTGCAAGATTGGAGCACTCACCAAGGCCTTCTTTAATAGCTCATATGCACGGTCACAATCTTCGGTCCAAATAAACTCGATGAGAAGCTTATACAATGGTCGAGCTATCTCGGCGGCGAAGAATAGAATAAACCTTCGATAATAACCAACATAGCCCATAAAGCGTTGGACTCCCTTATAGTTGGTGGGTGGGGGCAATTCCAAAATGACCTTGATTTTACTCTCATCCGTGGAAATCCCATTTTTGGACACTATATGCCCTAAGATAACTCCGTGTTTAACCCAGAATTGGCATTTGAAAGGATTCAAGGAGATGCGATATAATCTACACCTTTCAAATATTTTTCGTAAACACATCAAGTGCTCGTCCCAAGAGGAATGAACACAAAGATCATCTAAGAAAGCTTCACAAAAGTCCCTTAGATATTCCTTAAAGGCTGTGTTTATCAATCGTTGGAATGTTGCAGGTGCATTGGTCAAGCCAAAGGCCATGACGCGAAAGGCAAACACTCCAAACTCCGTGATAAATGTTGTTTTAGCTTGGTCCTCTACTGCAATTGTGATCTGATTGTAACCAGAGGACCCATCTAAAAAGCTATATGCCTCCTTGTCTGCAACTCTTTCAAGCACATGTTCAGAATACGGCAAGGGGTAATGATCCCTTTTGGTGGCTGCATTAACCTTTTTGAGATCAACGCACACTCTGAGTTTCCCATTCTTCTTTGGTATGATGACTATTGGAGAAACCCATTCTGAGTGCTCAATAGGGTATATGAATCCACATTTTACAAGCTTTTAATTTCCTCTTGTACAATCTTTGCATATTTAGGATTCATTGGGTAGGGACGTTGTTGGACTGGTTTAGCACTGCTAATCATTGGAATCGTGTGTTGCACCACCGAGGGTGGAACACCCTTCATATCATGATATGTCCAAGCAAATATGTCTTTGAATTCCTTAAGAAGCTTCTTGAGTGTAGCTTCCTCCGTCTTGGTGAGGTGGTCTTGAGCAATAAAAACTAGTTTAGACTCCTCACCCGGATCTGCTAAGTCTATCTCCTTAACTACCGCCGCAGGGCCATCGTAGACACCGCTACTCCCATTGGTATGCGTTCGTTGGGCTTTTGTGTAGACCACTTTACGTTCCCCTGTGGTAAATGATTTGAAATGCTCGGGTGCGGGGTGTAAGTCTACTGGTTCTTGTTGTGCCAGGCTTTTTTCTTTTAATTTCGCCTCCTTTTGTTGCTAAGCTAACTCTTGGTTTTGTCGCCTTCTCGCAGTACGACTTAGTTTCGGTTTCTCTTCGATTTCTGATTAGGCGACGTCATGAGGTTGCGGAATACACCACATGACACTTTGGAGGTATTGTCCCCAATTATCCGCTAACTTCCAATGAGCGTCAATAGCTCCTACATAACTAAGCCATTCTACAGTGGATCTCTCCTTGTTTATTGCACATTAGCTCGATAGCGTTGTCGCTTATGTCTCGTTTTCTTCTTACCAAGTTTTTGATTTTTGTTTTTGTCAGATTCGAACTCACTTGGTCGATCTTCCCTTGTGTCCCCCTCACTTTCGGATGAACTGCAGGAGGTCACCGTCCTAGGCCTTGAGCACATTGCTTCCACACTTGGGTGAATATTTGATTCATTTCCCCCATCAGGCTCAGAGTCAGTTTCTTCTTGAGATTCATACTCAGAGTTGCATTGGTCAGAGTCCACTACTTTCAGTGTCAGTGGAGTTTGCCGCTTTCTCGCCATCAGGAGTCAAGTGCATAACACCTATCATGTTTATTGGCACTAACGGTGGCATATCTTGCCCCTCAGGTGTTACCCAACTTGTGCCTCTATTTTCCCATGTGTCTATGGTTGCCGCTAGGTGTACCCAATCCACGTTATCCGACTCAGTCATACCCGGTTAGGACATCCATATAAGGAGAATCTTTCCCAACATCAGTCTCTTTTTTACATGTATAGCAATACCTTAATGGGGCGGAGTGAATAGTGGTATCCGATCAATTATCAATGATAACCTTGCTCCCTAAAGGATGTGCACGACCATTCTCAAGATCAAATCGAATGACAGAGTCCTGGAATTGTAAGTAGACGGTTTTTCGACCAGTCATGTACCATTTGTGCTTCCCTCATGAAAGGACATCCTAAGATCATTTGATATGACATAGGATGCTTGGAGAAATCCATTACAATGAAGGTATGTCTTACCTTGTACCCCAGAACCTTGATCTTAAGGTCCCTTAACATTCCAATAGGTTTAGCAATAGTTCTGTTTGCCATCTTAACCACTATGTTTGTGACTTCAAGGTGAGGTCTTCCCATAGATTCCCAATAGTTTTTAGTCACAATGCTCACTCCAGCACCACCATCAAGAATTCCCTTTAAAGTCAATCCCTTGGTAGTAATGGGGAGGGTTGCATTAGATTCGTCCCCTTCAAAGTACTGTCCCAACTTGTTAACAGGTATTTCAATGACCGAGTCTTCATCTAGGTTGGGTTGTAGATCCCAATGTCCCCCTTCATCTTGAAGCGTATCGGGTCTATCCATATTTGCAAATTGTGGTAACCCCGCCTTCAGTTCTCCATTGAGAAATGCCCGGAGCGCTAAGAATAGCTCAGGATCTCCGTATAACTTGGATATGATCGTGGTTCTGATTTCAGAGGACATGAAATCCATTAGCTTGGACACATTCAACGGTACTTTTTGAGACATCGCCCCTTGACTAGGGAGTGGTGAAGATGGAATCACTTCCTCTTCGATGGGGTCAGGCATTCCCTCACTAAACATTCTTTCCAGCAAGAAGGGTGGTTGCCCACTTCCTGATGTCCTATCCTCACTTTCTTCTCGAATGATACTAGGTATAGCTAACGGTTTATGGCTCCTGTGAGGCTGAACTTGTGTAGGAAACACTGTGTCTGGAATTTTGATTCTTCTAGGGTCTGCTGACTCCAGTTCTCTTTGTGTTTCTTCCACCAAACCCCTTAAGTGTGGCACTTGTTCAATTTCCTCAACTGGGTTTGGGCAGGTTCCAATCTTTTTCTTGAGGGTTTTTGACCCACGTGGCTTGTCTTGGGGAGTCTCACTCAGTTTGGGTGGTCGAGAGGGCATTAACTGACTTGGTTGTGGGGCCGAGGAAGTTTCCTTCTGTTTTCCCTTATTTATGTATTCGCTTGATTCTCCTTCGTTGAGCTCCCGAGTGGGATCCTCCCTTAAGGTAGTGGCTTTAGTCCCCATGGTTTCTATTGAATCAAAATCATCTTCAAGATCATTCATATACATGCGGTCGTCTCCTGTTCCTATGTTAGTCTTTGAAATAGGCTTGGAGCTCGTGGCATTAAGCGATCTCTTCCGCCGCGTTTTCTTTTTCTTTGCTCGAGCAATTGATGCAGTATCCCTCTCTTCGAGAATGTAGTTTTGAATTTGAAGCATTGATCATGTAACTACATTCGCGGGTACAACAGGTGTGGTTCCTCGTGCCTGGTTGGTGACCTCAACCAAATTCAATGGCGTAATCTTGGGTGTACTAGGATTATGTGGACATTGAGCAATCAAATGATCTATGCCACAACGATTACATGTAAGTACAGGCATTCCCGATGTGCTCCCTTGATTTGGTTGCATTTGAGTAGCGATCTTCTGTAGCCTATTAGGGCACTCCGCTACACGATGCGGTCCACCACACAATCGTAGCATTGAAGAGGTGGTCTCCTTGCCAAGGTATTAAGGTTTTGCCCTCTTGTGGCGAGATCAGCCGCTTGATATACAGGCTTGACTTGCCCGAAACGATCCTCCATGTAGTACTGGGAAATCATTTCAAACGTATTAATCCCATATGAAACAGTGGGGTCTATCTCCTCTTCATAATCCCCACACGCACTATGTGACTCACAACCCATCTGGTTTATAGGGGTAATCCTTAGATGTGGCGGTTGTGGTCCTAGTACTGGCGGTGGTAACGGCACAGACTGGACTACATTCGGGTTCCTTGAAACTATGTGCTGTGACGGTTGCTCGATAGGTGGTGCAGGTATCAGCGCGGGTACTTGAGGTGTGTTTGACCAGGCTAGTGGTGCCTGATTTGCCAACATACGCTTAAGTACTAGGCAATCCTTAGATTGATAGCCATACTTACCACATGCATTGCAATTCCCATTGAATTTAACTCTGAATGTGGGACATTCACTCGTGCTATGTGGTCCTAAGCAAACCGAACACCATTGTTGCTCTCTTCTTGGGTACATATGGCTATTTTGAGGAGCTCGATTACCCCTAAAGTATTCTTGGAGAGCCTTAGTAAGGTCGGTTACAGACATTTCGGATATCTTGGGCTCCTTGGCAATAGGTTTTACCGTCATTGGCTCGTGCCTAGATACTTGCGAACTAACGGATTTTGTCTCCGAAGACACCTTTTTGCCTGCAATCATCAAGTTGTCTTCTAACTGAATTGCATTGGCAGTGACTGCTTCCCACGTTGTAAGACCTCTAATGACTAGGCCATTGTATATGTCCTCGTCGCGCAATCCTCGGATGAATCTATCGAGCAGTTGGATGTTATTGAAGCGCTCATCGGGAGTGCAGCGAGAATTTAGATGCTTCAATCGACTAATAAAGTCTCTCACTGACTCCCCTTCCTCACGTTCAGCTTTTTGGAGTTGAGATGCTACTCCCCAAAGCACACCCTCACGTATGTATTCTTTCAAGAACAATCTCTTGAGAGTGGGGTAGTGAGTACGCTCTTCAACCCTTAAGGTTCGATACCAATCTTCGGCCTTCCCACTCAAGGTTAAGCCTAAGGCTTTACACTTATGCAGCTCATTGTGCTCTTCCAAGGAATCGCACACGTGTTCAAAGACTTCAATGTGCTTCCTAACATCTTCGTTACCACTGAAGTTCTGAGTGAGCTTGGCAACTTGTACTACCTTGCTTCTAGGTTCCCTCTCAGGCATCCCTCTCAGGCATGCCCCGCATGTTTTCCGCAATAGATCGTCCGATTGTCTGAGCAAACGCTGCGAGATCACCTAGGTGAGCAGGCATAGCTGGTGGAGGCACTTCTGGGATAGCCTGGTTGATAGGAGGAGTTGGCGTTGGTCTGGGTATGTAGGCAGCTGATGTAGGATATGATATGTGACTAGGCCTAGCTCCTCTTGGATAAGGGTTGTGATAAGGCGGTCGTGGAGCATACGCCATTGGCATACTAAGAGGCGTAGGAGCTACATGAGCATGAGTAGCGATAGGTACATATGGTCGATAGGCACTGGCACGCACTGTTGTAGGTACTGTTCCACTAGGGTAGCGGTGTCGTACTAACTACAGTGGTAACAGGTGCGCCTTCCGTCATGCTCATCATCGGAGTAGACATTGTGGATTCCCTAATGGAAAGTTGAGCCAAGGTTGGAAAGCTAAAGTTACTGCTCGTGGGCTCAACCTGCATTGAGACTCCAGGCGAAACAACATATGAAGGGTCTATGGGACTCACCGAGGGAGTCTCCAATTGTGACAGGGTTGGTTGTTTGGCCTTGCCCGTATCCAAAAATTTCATAGGGCCAGTGGAAACTAGGTTCACTCCCCTATTTTGCCTCTCAAATTGGATAATTCTATGAATAACCTCACATATCATTTGTTGTTGCTCCTCTAGATTAGTGGCACTAGATGTAGATCGTATGACTTCTAACCAACCTACATGGTATGTATAACCCGTGTATAGGTCAGTCAGAGTCTCCGTGTGTAGATCATATTCCCAATTTTCATTGAGAAATATCCCATCTAGACTTGGAGTGCCAACTTGAAGTGGATGCAATGTCACTTCTTATGGATTGACTTCTAGGGACCTCTACTTTAGGAAACGCATCGGAAGGCGGTAGCTCAGTAGGACCCTCATTAAACGAAGTGGGTAGAATATCCACATGGATACTCTTTGGGAGGGTAAGGTCTACATGAGATGTGAATGGCGAATCCACTACCCCTCCTTCTTCATTTACTTCGCTTGTCGCATGTTCAGAGCGTGTAGCTCTACTAAAGGTCTCTATTAGACGACTAAACATGCTAGATCCGAGTTGTGGGGCCCAAACTGGCATGTTTTGGCTTATCTCCTCAGGGTTCTTGGTAGGGTGCCCTTCCATGGCTTCTGAGTCAGAGGACGAGTCACTATCCGCTATTCGTGGATCTTGGGTTGCACTTCCTTGGGTTCCAGCTGAAGGCCAAGATGCCAACGTGGAGGGATGGTGTGAGCCTGCGTAAACTAAAACGCTTTCTAGTGGCTCAGACTCTAGCACCCGACCAGAGCGTAGATGCATGTGACGTGGGTACCCTACGAGCGTTGGTAATTACCCTTGAAGCCCACACAAGTGGTTTCTTAGGTGTTTCGCACCCCGTTTTTACTTGTTTTTATATTGTTTTGAACTCGTTCTTTACCCCCTTACTTATGGTCGAACCTGGACTAGGGCGTGTGATAGCTCGAGATGAGCGTATCGTTCAAAGGGTCCTAGCGTGCTTTACAGCACAGTGTTTGCCTATCCGGAGCTCCCGTGGTCCTCAGAACAGTCTATTTCCTTGTGGGAGAAGGGTGAAGGCTTTATCCCACATGCTCACTCCACTCCTTGGGGGGTGGGCTACATATAGAGCTCCACTTTCCTTTAGCTTTCACTTGAAAGAAAGCTATGGAGGCTTTCTCTCCTATATCTATATATCAAAAGACCGAGACAGGGGTCGGGGTCGGGGGTTTTTTTCTTTTCAAAATTTTTTTCTCTAATACAAAATTTCTTTCCTCTTCACACGTTTTTTTTTAAATAATTTTAATTTTTTTTGAAATTCAAATTTAATTTTCTTTTTCTTTTTTTTTTCTCTTTTTGAATAAAGTTTTCTAGGGTTTGGCCTTCGCCGTGGCGCAGTTCGCACACACAGCGCAGGCCTAGGGATTTAGAAATCCCCCTCACAACGCAGAAAACCAGAAAACAGAGCGCGGAACAAGATAATAACCAAGAAAACCAGAATTGCAGAAACAAATTACAGAACACGCAACAACATCAACAACATACACACAATCGCCTTTCC
Source organism: Cibotium barometz (assembly GCF_041138505.1). Classification (NCBI taxonomy): domain Eukaryota; kingdom Viridiplantae; phylum Streptophyta; class Polypodiopsida; order Cyatheales; family Cibotiaceae; genus Cibotium; species Cibotium barometz. Next base: position 4,702,316 of record NC_141058.1, read on the forward strand.
TACAGTATAAATTTTGCTTCACGCAGCAGACCGAGCTGCAAACTGGAGCTTGGTGCAGGGCATTTCCCCGGCAGCGGTGCCAAAAATGTGCGCTTTTCCCGCACGAGTCGGAGCTGGGGACTTGCCGGCGGACACCGTATGCGAGCCACGAATGGCTGCAAGCATACAACCAGAACCTAGCAAGCTCAAACAGAAAGCAAAGGTGTGTCACTCACCGCTCAAACCGTCGCCGTTGAAGGATTCCCGCGTCGCAGTGAAGAAGGGGATGCCGTCGCCGCTCTACCGCCTCGCCGTCGTCGTACCGCTACACAGTGCTCGATCGCTCTCTCACTCTCTCTCTCTCTCTCTCATACGCAGGAGAAGGAAACCAAGAAGATAAGGCAAGAGCACTCTTGTATTCAACACATTGAGAATGAGAGTTTTAGGGTTACATTTGACTCTTATAGGTGACTTAGCCGTTCACACATGGACGCCCATACATGGCCGGCCGATCCTAACTCTTATCCTGCTGATATTCAAGGTGCGCCTCTCATCGGCGATCACCCAATCCCTTTATCCTTTACATATGGTGCCGACAAGCCCGGCCCATGACTCAGAATATTTAAATTAATTACATGACGTAAAACATAGTACGTCTCAATGTTCGTCATAGGTTAACAGTTGAAAAAGGCTCTTTATGGCCTTAAGCAGGCTCCTAGAACATGGTATGAGAAAATTCATACATACTTGGTTGCAAATGATTTTTGCAACAGTCCAACAGAGAGTACCCTCTATGTGAAGAGGAGTAAGGACATATTTTTGGTCATCATTCTATACGTTGATGACATGTTGCTCACGGGACCCGATATAGATCAGATTTCATCCTTTAAGGTTGATTTGCAGTCATCGTTTGAGATGTCAGATTTGGGATTGTTGCAGTACTATTTGGGGATTCAGTTTATGCATCACAATGATGGCATTGTTATGCTACAGTCTAAATATATACAAAAGTTATTAAAGAGGTTTAATCTTGAAGACTGTAAACCTGTGGCTACACCTAGAGATAAGTACTCGACTTAGTCTTCAAGATGCAGGAGACTCTTTTGATGCTAGTTTATATCAACAGGTTGTTGGATCCCTTCTTGATATATGCAACACGAGGCTAGATATACAGTATGCGATCTCACAGTTGAGCAGATTTATGCATAGCCCAGGGGTAAGCTGTTAAGTGGGTTTTTCGCTATTTACAGGGCATTCAGTATTTTGGATTATTTTATTCAAAAGGGGGTGAGTCACAGTTGCATGCTTTTAGTGATTCAGATTGGGCTGGATGTTATGGGACACGAGTGTCCACTACTGGGTTTTGCTTTCGCCTTGGTGATTCATGTATATCATGGCTCAGCAAAAGAAGCAGCCTACAGTGGCCACTTCTAGCTGTGAAGCTGAGTATAGGGCAGCTTTTACAGCTACATTTGAGTGTGTGTGGCTCAGACGTCTTATGGTGGCTGATTTGGGTGTTGGACAATCGTCTAGCACTACCATTTTCACTGACAGTCAGAGCGCATTAGCAGTTACGAGAGGAACCCAATGTTTCATGCTGGCACTAAGCACATTGAGGTACATTACCACTATATCAGGAAAAGACTCTCCAGTAGAGATCAGCTTGGTCTATGTGCCTACACATGATAACATGGCAGATTTATTCACGAAGGCTCTTCCTCATGAAAAGTTTGAAGCTTTTTGTAAATTCTTGGGCTTACTGCCTTTTCAGGATTGATCATCCATACCCTGTACATGTTCACATCATTACTCCAAGGGAGATTTGTAGCGTTATATGGTAGTGATGTGTGTGAATACACTTAGGATCACCGGGACACTTTTTCCCTCACTAGGAGGCTTTTTTTCCCGTGCGTATGTACACCCTCTTATCTACTCATTTTCGGGTGTGTACTTATCTTTTGTATCTGGCACACATTTGTTCATTCTAATCTAGTGAGTTTGTGTGCTCTCAAGCTTCTCTATATTGTGTGTGTGCATTGTTGCAACCCTAACCCTAATTCCAACAGCAGGTACTACATAACATTCATTGTTGATGACCCACGAGGAAAGTGTGGGTGTATTTTATGAAGGAGAAGAGTGAAGTGTTCACTCATTTTCAGAATTTCAGAGAGATGACTGAAAAATGGGCAAGAAAGCATGTGGTGCCTAAGGTTCAGATAGAGGGGGAGAATACTTCTTCAATGAGTTCTCAGAATTCTTGCGAAAAAATAGCATTCAAAGACAATTTACATGTAGATACACTCCGCAACAAAATGGAGTTGCTGAGCAGAAAAACAGGAACATTGCAGAGATAGCACGAGAATTAATGGCAGAGAAGAATATCTCACATAGCTATTAGGTTAAGGCTACGTCTACAGTAGTTTATATCATGAACAGGACTCCTACTATAGCCATACATGATGTAATGCCAGCAGAGAAGAAGTTTACTAGCAAGAAACCTGATTTGTCTCACTTAAAAGTTTTTGGATGTATTGCATATGTGCATGTGCTAGATGAGTTGCGTACTAAGCTAGATTCAAAGGCCAAAAAATGTGTGTTTATTGGGTATTCCCTTGAGAAAAAGGGATATAGATGCTATAATTCTGCTACACGTGAATTGAGGGTAAGCAGGGATGTTGTATTGGATGAGATGAGTAGATAGTATGCTGCTGAAAAAGATGTTGTTGGGACTGATGTGTAAGTGGAAACGTGGTTGCACAGAATGTAAGTCAGTAGTCACAGTCATTGAGTGGACCGGGAGAGTCCTCATTTAGTGGTTTGGTTGATAGACCATGGAGTGGCAGGCTACGTCATAATACCAGTCCTAGAAATATTGTTCGTACATTGCATAAAGGTAAAGAGACAGTGATTGAGCCCCTTGGTATGCCTGATATTTCTATAGAGGGCATTCTCTTAATGATGGAGAGTCTAGTGGCTTGGAGATGAGGCTTGATGAGGAGCATGGGATTCTAGCAATGAGCACACCTAGTGTGAAGAAGGCTATGGAAGACATGAATGCAACGTTATGAAGATCTAGAAGAGTCAGAGGTTGACTTATGACGGTTATGTGGCACATCACTATGCTTATATGGCAAAAGTTGTGTAAGTTGTAGAACCCATATGTTTTGATGAGGCTATTGGAAATGTGTGCTGGGAGAAAGCTATGGATGAGGAGATGGATGCATTGTATGAAAATGAGACTTGGGATTTGGTACCATTGCCTGATGGCAAGAAAGCTATTGGCTATTAGTGGGTGTATAAGGTGAAACATAACAGTGATGGTAGCATAAGCAAGTACAAGGCTAGACCGGTAACCAAAGGATATGCGTAGACACATGGGATTGATTATGAGGAGACATTTGCCCCAGTTGCAAAGATGGCAATTGTGAGAGTTGTGATTGCGGTGGCTACAAACTAAAGGTTGGTTTTTACATCAGATGGATGTAAAAAGTGCGTTCTTGCATGGCAACTTGCAAGAAGAAGTGTATATGGATCAACCACCTGGTTTTGAGGATTCAAGTCACCCAGAATATGCGTTCTTGCATGGCAACTTGCAAGAAGAAGTGTATATGAGGATACAAGTCACCCAGAATATGTATGTAAGCTTCATAAGGCCTTGTATGGGCTGAAGCAAGCTCCACGAGAATGGCATGACAAGATTGCTGAGTATGTTATCACTCTTGGTTTTTATATGGTAGATGCAGGTCACTCTTTGTATGTGCGCAAGAGTGATAAGGATATTGTGGTCATCACCATCTATATAGATGATCTTATTGTTGGGGGTGACAACTTGGATGAGATTGAGCATGTGAAAAGTCTTCTCAAAAGAAAGTTTGAGATGGAGGATTTGGGAGATCTGCGCTACTTTTGGGAATTGAGGTCATTCGCACACCTGAGGATATTTGGCTGTCACAGAGACAATATTTATTGGACATGTTGTCTAAGTATGGGATGGCTGATTGTAAGCCAATCTCGGTGCCATTAGATGGTTTCGGCAAGATTAGTGCGAATGTAGGCTATGTGTTGGAGGATCCCACCATGTATAGGAAGATTGTGGGAAGTTTGATCTATGTCACGATCAGCAGGCCAGATTTGAGTTACACTGTTGGCTTAGAGAGCCAGTTTATACAGATTCCACACAAACCACATCTTGACAGTGTGCGACACACACTTCAGTTTTTTAGGGCCACTGTTGATTATGCATTGTTTTATGCAGTAGGTGTACCATTGGAGCTATATGGATACACAGATGCAGATTGGGCAGGTAGCATCTCAGACAGAAGATCTACCAATGGATTTATGTTTTCATTAGGGAGTGCTACTATGACATAAAGTAGCAAGAAGCAGTCCACAGTTTCATTGTCGAGTACAAAGGCAGAGTACAGAGGAGCTACGATGGCAACGTGTGAGGTAGCTTGGTTACGCAAGCTACTTATTGATTTGGGGTTGCAGGTGGAGAGAAAGGTTGTCATATTGTGACAATCTTAGTAGTATACAGTTGGCCAAGGAACTCAGTTTTCTATGCACGGACGAACCACATTGAGGTACATTACGAGAGAGTCTTGGCAGGTGACATCGACTTGGCCTACGTCAGCACACACGGTCAGGTCACTCACATCTTCACGAAGGCCTTGGGAGCTGAGAAGGTCCACAGATTTTGCGATATGCTTGGAGTTCATGAGCTAGACTTGAGCTTGAGAGGGAGTGTTAAGATGTCGAGCTCAAAATGAGCTGACACTCACCAGGCGCCTGTATGACTGTTCGATATTTATATCACTGGCGGGTTTGGTAGGTGGCACCAACATATCTTCATCAGAGATTCTACAGCTGGATTACACCAACTAGTCCACACCTACCCAGTCCGCTTCACGTGTTCACATTATGGACCACTTGTATATAGTCTATTATGTGTTAGTCACTTTATCTTCTTTGTAGACCTCTTTTGTTGTGTGAAGAAGAAGAAGAATTTTCAGTCTCACTTTGTGTGTTCTCTTCTAGGGTTTGTGTGAGTGTGTGTGCGCGTGCAAGAGCTCAAGCTCTCTTCTCCCCTGCATCTTTTCAAGCATCTATGGTAGGGACTACGTCTTCGTGTGTGTGCTGGCTCTCACTACCCCAACTGACTTTGTAACCTTCTTCCTAGTGCTAGCAAGTTTTGACCATTGCCTCCTCATGTTCAATGATAAGTGTAAAAGTTGGGGCCAAGTGAGATTTGGTTTCTGTGACCTTACGTCAGATGCTAAGTCATACGGTTCTATTTCCTTTCCCATTGAGAAGTCTTCCATGCTAATGTTCCTTCTAGGCTTTCTGGTTTCTTGCTCGTTTCCACTTTCTCTTTCTTCTTCTCCATCTCTGACTCTTCCTCATTCTCACTCTCATGGACTCTAGCTCTCTTAACCGGCATGGCATCCACTTCTACTGATGACTCCTCCAACTCGAGCACATTTACTACTCTATCCTCATGGACTTGGGGTGAAGGTGGTAACTCGGCTGTGGAACTAGTGGTGCTTGTGGTGCAGGTGGCCTAGGCCTCGCAATTGGGTACATATCTCTTGCACTCCTCCTAGGGTAAGGGCAATTACACATCTTGTGCCCCTTCTCATTGCAATTGTAACATATATACTCCTGCATCTGTCGCCTAGGGGGTGGTTTTGGTGTTTCTCTAGGGGCATGGCCTCTAGGTCCTTCAATCATATGAAGAGTGAGGTTTTCTATTTGTTCCGTCAACCGTTGCAAAACATCTTGCTGGGGAGTCGTTGGTCCAGCTTGAGGCTTGGGTGCATGTTGTGGTTCGTTGCAAACAGAGGAATTTGGGGGGGTATTTATACAAATTTTTGGGTCAAAGGGCTGGGGGGAGACAAGGGGTGGCCTCTCCCATGTGAGATGGGCCAATGTAGAGGGGCCTTTGGAAGGGCCAAAATGGTGGGGATGTAGAGAGAAGGGAGTAAGCTTGGAAGCTACTCCACATAGGAGAGAAATTAATCTATACAAGATGCCATGCCCCTTGCGGTTTACCCAAGAGAGCAAAAAATTTGAATTACGAGGGGAGTGTGGTGAAGTGCTCCTACGATGAGACAGGGTCATTGCAGTCACCGCTGATGGCGAGCTTTGCTGATGCTACCGATGAAGGTACTTGAGCTCGAGATATCTCCATTTGCAGGCCATGGCAAGATGGATGCATCCATATGTATCCACGGTGAAGATTTCCTCGTTGAACTATGGTGAAGCTACTATGGGTGGAGATTTTTATTACCAAGGCCCTAGTATGCCCAAGGGTGAGCATAAGGGTGAATAACTTATTGTAGTTTATTGGGTTTTATGTACATATATACATGGGTTGAGCTCACTATAATTGTGAAACCCTGAGTTTTATTTAAGGCTACTATGCCATAAGATAGATAGTAATTGATAGAATATATACATGGATATGTGGAATGGTATATATATATATATATATATATATATATATGTATATGGATATTTATGTGAATAAATGGATGGTAGTAGGTGATACAGGATACTAATATATACATGTCACTATATATTAGTATCCTGTATTACCTACTACCATCCATTTATTCACATAAATATCCATATATATATATATATATATATACACACACACACACACACACACACACACACACACACACACCGAGAGAGAGAGAGAGAGAGAGAGAGAGAGAGAGACTAAATAGATACTAAGTGTAAATGGGTAGTATTATGGTGGAATTAATATTGCTTATATATAATAGAATAGAAAGGTGAATGGGTGTGTGTACTATATATGTGTAATATATATATATATATATATATATATATATATATAATGGTGATGTATGAGTGATTAAATAAATATAAGTAAATAAGTATGTAAGTGATATGTGAAAGAAATGGTGGGGAGAGTTATTTTTTTAAATGGGTTTTTTATATATATGTGTATGAGAGTGTGAATGGTGGCTAAATTGGGTTTTTTATATATATGCGTATGAGAGTGTGAATGGTGGCTAAATTGGGCTCAAATTATGCAAATTCGGGTGTGAAAGTGGGCGAAATTATCCAAATATGTAAAGATATGTGAGGACGTGTGTGGAAAACTAAAATTGGGGGTGTATACTAAGGCGGGTTTCACACACGTCCGTGGATGCGTGCGCCGCCAAACGCGCGTCAAGTGCATATCTGCCACGTATTGGACGGTGCGCCTTCACTATTCACACCTCCTCCTCGCGTCCGATAGGTGGCATGCCTACTCACGGACGAGAAACCCTGCTTCGTGATGACCGGCATGCTCCTCTCGCCCAAGCGCAATCCCCGTGCTTGCGTGCTCTACAGCGTCAAGCACGTCCTCTCCCGCCTTCGCCCCATCACACCTTGCTCTCGCCATCTCTGCATCATGCGAGTATAAATGGGCGTTCGCTGCATCAAGCAGGTACGCATTCCAACTGTGGGTTTCACAAGTGCCAAACTGCAACATTGATCATCGAACAGGTATGCTCCAGAGATTATGTGTTCTCTTCACTATTTTTTATCATGTTTCCTCTTCTCTAGCGCTGGTTTGGTGTGTGTTCTTAACAGCAATTACTTTTCTTCACAGTCTTGCCAAGAAACCAGAATGCTTTTTGTTATCATTAAACCTTTAGTTTAATACTTTCTTCTACTTGGATGTGAGATTTTCATATGGGTTATCATACTGTTGATATGCATGCATGTGTATATTAGGTAGGAACACAGAATTTATCATTTGCAAACACCATTGATTAGATATGCGATGTATGTGTAGATATTGAAGACATAGATTATATTAAGCATCTACCTGTTTGAACACATGTAAGCATCTACCTGTTGGAATAGATTACTCATGGTACTTGTGTATCTGTCTTGAGCTTCTGGAACGCTAGTTTCATAAGATAAATTTGTGCTTGGCTTTTTGCTACTGTTAGAAATAAGAGGTCCTGCACTGCAACTGCAATTTGGTATGTAGAAGCTGCCTTTTTATGGTATTATAAAGCTATAATGTTGGCACCAAAATTTTGCAACTCGTGTTCACCATTAGTGCTCCTTTAATCTGCATTTAATCTGCACAACATGCTGTTCTAGCACTCTCTGCAGTCTCGAGGCCTGCAATAGCTATGGATTATACTAAGAGAGAGAGAGAGAGAGATACTCATTCTAGTGTCTTGTTGCCCCATCCATTGTAGTATAGTGCCAGAGAATGTCGATGCAACGACTTCTAACTGATTCCCAAGTTGATGAAGACTTTGTTGACACCACACAATCTTTCTTCAGTGAGAGCCAGATGTCTAGTTCTTCACTGAGAGATTGAACTCCCGAGCTGGAGGCAATGTAGAGGAGATGCGAGGGATACTAGCAAGCACTTTGGCCGAGGTCCAAGCTGTAGCAACAGAAGATGCCAATGACATACTTGAACGAGGACAAAATGGGGCCGATGATATTGGGTATGAGTATCAGAGCACAGATGATGTTGAGAATGATGGTTGTGGCTCGGGATCCAATCGACGTGACAATCTGGCAAGGTCCATGTATCGTGAGTACCTTCGACAATATGTTGATCTTGAGGACATTGCAGACGAGGAGGAACTTGGTTGATGTGGGTTGGAGACCAGGAGGAACTTGAGATTACATGCATGTGTGGTGTTAACTTTCCATTGCATCAGTAAATTTTTAGTGTTAATGCAGGTGCTATTGATATGGTGGATATCTATTCTCTAATATGGTGGATATTTCTTCTGTGATATACATGGTTTCAAAGCAATGATGACTGTGTCTTTTATGTTTCTTGGAATAGAAATGTATTTTTGTCTTCACATATTGATACTAACTACTTCTTGCATTTGGGAAGGGGGGAGATGGTGCAATTATCCACACTCACTGTCTCCCCCTTTCTCGAAGAGGGCTTCGGTGTAGCCACACTTGTTTTGTGGTGTCTCTTTTGGACGAAAAACATCCAACGTTTTGGTATGATATCTTTGCAGGCGACGGGCGGTGTTTGTGAAATGGACCATGGGGATGTTTGCGGACGCAACCAAAAGTGTGCGTCCACCTTGCCTGACACGTTGTTGCGTCCGCCGGATGCTTGTGAAACCCGCCTAATATATAGGTGTTCGTGCGTGCGTGCGTGTGTGTGTGTGTGTTAAGGTAAGTTAGTGTCTGTAAATGGGTTAGAAAGTAAGTGTGTTAGTATGTGGAAAACGAGAGAACATGGTGAATAAATGAGTGTGTGTGTGTGTGTGTGTGTGTGTGTGTACGGGGTTAGACGGGATGAGAGAGTGGGCCGAAAATGGGCATGTGAAAGGGGTTTAAGGTGTGCGTGTGCGGTGAGCATGTGTAAGAGTGCTTAGGGGCTAAAGCTAAGTGATATTAGAACTAAGGCTAGAACTTACAGGGAAAACTTATTAAAGCTTTTTTTTAATAGATAAGAGTGTTCTAACTTCTACTTGCTGTCGAACTGAGAGAGGGAGGAAATGGACGCAGCGCGCGAGCTCAAGGGAAGAGTGTGGAGATGCACGCCTTGACCAGAGGGGAGAGGAGGTAATGTGTCGATATCAGTGAGAGAGGGGCAGCTGTTGTCGCCTTTCTTGCTAGAGGAAGAAGGGGCTCGTGTGTTAACTGTGTACGCACCCATGGTGGGGAAGGAGAGGGCTCGTGCACTGCTGCTGTGTACACACGAAGGAGAGGGCGAAAAGATAGTGTTGCCATGCTGAGGGTAGAGAGAAGAGAGGCCGTCGGTGAGCTTGAGAAGGGGGCCTGCTTGTGCAAGTCCTGAGAGAAGCTTTCCACCGTTTGCCATCGAGGAGGAAGGAGAGGGGACCCTTGGTCGTTGCCTTGCACGCGGCCGAGAATAAGAAAGAAAGCTTCCATTTTTGCTGAACCTATTGGGAACTCCTCTCTTAACCTTATAATCTTGTAAAATAAATCCATCTCCCTTTAAAGGTCGTTTCCCACAACCTTAACACAGGTTTTTTTAAAAACATGTTCATCCCTCAAGGATTCCCCACGCGGCTATCAAATCTTCAAAACTCCGATCTCGTGCCCATGATTTTATCGGAGACTCCCAGTCTGTTGCATAGATAAAATGAATAATAAAAATAGGAATATACATAATATAGTAAATATATATCAAACTAATAATAAATAGAAAACCAGTAAATAAAATAGAATAAATACTAATAAATGTATACAAGGTATAATAGAAAAAAGAGTATAGTAAATAATTTAGTAAATAAGAAATACGAAATAAAAATAAGGAATAAATAGTAAAAAATAGATAAAAATGGCGCTTATGGTGCCCCCTTGTTGTATCTCCCTTGTATCTAGAAGTGATATTTCGATTGGCCTACGTTGCCCCTATTTTGCCTCTCCCTCTCATGTACTCTAAGGGAGTGTATCCAACTGTATATCTTCCTGATTAGTGTCAGGAAAAAAACCGACCTTTAGTGTAAAAAAAACCAGCTAAAATTTCCAAAAACCAGTCAAGATTGAGGCTAGCCTTAAGATCGGCTTGATTTTTACAAATTTAGTTATAAAAACCGGATGCGAGGTCGAGGAAAATGCTCTCCTTTTTTTCACTGGTTTGGAAGAATGTTTTTTTTCTCAAAACTGATTAATTTAAATCTCTTTCTGTAATGGGTTGTTTTTAATTTAAAAAACGCCTTGAAGCATTGTTATAACTTGGAACCTGGCACCACAGAGGAAAAATGTGTATATAATACTCTACCTGCCATGATTGTGACTTAAAAAAAGGGGCCAAAGTAATAATGCAAGAAAATATGTTTTTGCTATGAGTGACACGGAAGGTACAATATAGGGTAGAGCTATAAGTTGTGCAATGATTAGTAGTGTGTTCAACTCATCTTTGAGACAAATCAAGTCGTACCTAAGGTAAGACTAGGGTTTGGAACAAGAGTCCATTAAGTCTAAGGTAAGACAAGCTCTAGAGTCCAAACCTTAAACGCACTTGGATTTAATAGGAGTAGGAGAGGCAAATGATGTGAATAAATCACCTCTACGAGGCAGATGATGTGAATAAAAGAGGCCATATTGATAAAGACTTGGTTGTCACTATATTGGCTTCACTAAAATAACCACCGTTTTTTTTTTTTTAAGTCACCTTTTTTTGACCAGGGATCGAAGACAGGTGTCCCTCGAGCACACTCTCACACATTTATGAATATCCATAGGGTGCCATCCTAGGGATTGAACAAATAACTTGGGTTTTGGAAGCCCGGGCTAGATTGACCACTAGTGAACATAAAAGGGGCTGAGATTGGATTAGTTGATGTATATGCATCCAATGTGGAGGCAGAGAGGAGGCAAATGTGGGATTTTTTGTTCAACTTGGAATGGGACATCCCTATCCTCTTTGGAGGAGACTGGAACTTTGAAAATTCTGAGGAGAGTGCACCACAGCACTGGAAGGAATGGATAAGAAAATTTGATGCAATTGCAAATGGATGTTAAGGCATTTCTGGCACCTACATGGAGTAATAGACATGAACAGGGGGGGATTTGTGGCTAAAAGACTAGATAGGATATATGCTTCAGAGCAAGCCTCTTGGCTAAATCATGAATTGGAAGGCAAACTACTGCATATGCATTCAGTATCAGATCATATCCCCTTGATGCTAAGATTCAGAAGCAAGACTCAGAGAAGAGTGAACAAAGGCCCACCTTTGTTTAAGTTTAATGTATCTATGCTGAAAGACGAAGCCTTTTGCAAGGATTTGAAGGATGTATGGCTGGAAGCCAGGAATGAGGGTAATGACCCATATAGCAGATGGGATGCTGGTGTCCAAGCTATCACATCCCTAGCTAAGAGAGAAGGGAAGAAAAGGGCCAAGGCCAGGAGGAAAGAGGAGGACAAGCTAGAATATGTTCTCAGCTGTGTTAGGGCTGCATGTGGATCAAGCATGCAAGAGCTTCACCTGCTCCACCTCCTTCACAATTTGGAGGAGCATGCCAAAGTTATGGAATCTAAAAAAGCTGAGTCTGCCAGAGTGCAAGCTGGACTATATTGGCTAAAGGTAGGAGACACTCTTAGCAGGGTATTCTTCAAGTCTTTGAGGGCCAAGGATGCAGAATACATCAGTGCCATCAAATGCCCAGATGGTAGAATAACCTCAGATGATTAAAGTCTTTGCCTGTCAGTTATTTGCAGATGACGATTGTAACATAGCAAGATGTGAGAAAGAGAGCTTGACAGCTTTGGTGCATTTACATGATCTTTCCACTTAACAGAGACTAAGGAGTACTTACTTGCAAGATTTCCTTCCTAGAAGTCTTCCTTGACAACTTAGTGTGCATTCCAATTTGGAGGACCATTGCCTATACAAAGTATTCATAAACTGCTAAGGTTACGGAACTTCCCTCAATACCTTCAAGACATCATTTTCAAGAATAGCATTTCTATGGGTGACAGCAAGGTAAAACTCATTTTGGAACTACTATAAGAGGTTTATCCTATTCTTTGCTAACATTGCTAACCCTGATAAAAATTTGGAACGAAGTGCTAGCCTCCTCCTATGAGTACAAAAGCTTTCAACTTTATAATGGCTACTCTCATTACTTTCTGAGTTGAGAAAAGGATAGGGCTACACCTAAAAAGGGTGCAAGGACTGCATCTATAATTACAGCTCAGTTCATAAATACGTGATTTGTCATCTCTCAGAAGAGCTCTTGGTCAGCCACAAAAAGTCACCCCATATTACCTGCACAGGAAACAACCTTGAGAGTACCAACAAGACACTGTTTTCCATTCTAACAAATTTCGTTGCAAGATTCTTGGCATACAGTGTCCCAACAAACACAATGCCTTTTAGTTCAGCCTACAGAATTGGGCAGATATACCCACAAAATTCATCATTCTTAACCTACGTGTGATAATGTAAGAAAGGCTAGGAGGAAACTCCTTAGCAATGCTTACTAATCATTGAGAAACTTGAACATTGAGAAACTTGAAGAGACGCAATTACATGCCGCTCACGAAATGTTTGTAGAAAATTTAGAATGACTTCAACTTTAAAAACGAGAATGTTGCACAAGGCAATAACATCCTATCGTTTTTTGCTCAGAAGTACAATATAAAGCTTCAATACAGAGGACTTGGACCCTAAAACATCGTGAAACTCACATCAGAAGATGCAAAGAATACTTTGGGGGGGGGGGGGTGGTGTGGACATGGTAAGCTTAATGAAGTTCATGAAACAACCCACTCAACCTAGAACCTCTGCAAGCAAAGAAAAGGAACAAAAAAGGCAACTAAACCTTGAAGCTCAACAAAAGCAAGAACACCCAAAGAGTGCAAAATCATTCCTTGTCAAACAATCTTTGCAAGCCGACTACACCCGCCAAACCAACCCCAACAACTACCACCCGGGCTGCAAAAAAACACAAGAATCAAAGAAACCTAAGGCAACATATGTACACTTATAACAGATGTATTGCCAGGTAGCTACTTGAGGCACAAGGGTACTATAAAGGTAATTCACTTACAAGGCAGTAACAAAATTCCTCAGACCAAGTACAGAAAATTGACTCAACAAAAGAAGAAGAAGGCTCCTTGCCACAAGCAACCATCAAAGCTAATTGAGTTATGCCAAGCTGGGTTTGTAAGTTCCTACTTTCTCCATGTCTGGGCTCAGGTCTTCCAACTCAGGCCCATGGAAGTCCTATACCAAGTCATCAAAACAGAATCGTCCAGTCCAGCCCTTCAGCCTCAAAACATGCTCCTCGCATGCTCCTGTGCATTCCAAAGTGCGCACTATTGCAACTTGGTGGGCTTGATCCAACCTTACTGCCCAAAAGAAAACGTTCTCATTTGCTGGCTGAATTCCTTCAGGGTCTTTATCAATTGCAAAATTCACAAGGTAGACCTGTGCTGAGTGTTGCCACGCATACACAACAGCCCTCTCATAATGGTGTAACACATCATCATGTTTCCCCTCGACAAGAAACTCAAAACCAAATTTTGGGAAGTGACCTCTATCCCACACCAAAGTATCAAGGCGCATTCTGCTACGTCTAGAACCTTCCGCCACCACTTCCTTCACCTCAGGCAAGACGAGGGCCCCAACCTCGGGGTAGGCATGTTGAACCACTGTCTTGATCCTGCACATAAAAGCAAACTGCAGTGCATACTCGGAAGGAGAGCCAGACGCATTACAACACTCAGGCCTGCATATTGCCTGGCCATCAAGGGCTCGTATTGTTTCCTGGATTACCCACGGACGATCAACTGCAGACTGTGAGCCAGGAGGTTTGTCTACCTGCTGATTTATGAAGGAGCAGCGGCGCAATATGGCAGACCGGAGCAACGGAGAAGAAATCCTCACAAAATAATCAAACTCATGCTCTCTGGCAACCAGAACACCTTTTGCAAGCAGATCACGGATATGTGCCACTGACTGGAAGACACGCTCCTCCGACTCCAAGAAGCTGGCTAGGAGATCATAATGGGAGTGGGACCATGTTCTAAAGTACTGCATCATCCTGCTGTAAGTTGCCTGTCCAAAGACATATCTGGCGAGCTTCGAAGAATCTGAGAGCTTTAACCAAGCTCTATAACTGGAGGCCTCTTCTTGCATCATGAATGCCAAGCAAGTCCCAACCAGTCCCTTGTGCCCACTTGTCCACTCCCATATGGAGGTTGCAATTTGTGCCACATCACGGATAATGCCCAAATTATCCACATTAGCCTGTTGTATCAGCTCTACAATGTCTGCTACATCAAAGGCTGATGATGTAACCATGTGATCGTGCGGAAATGGAGATAGTCTGCTTGGAGAACTTCCAGGGACATAGTCAACATTGGAGGCTTCAGCTTCAGCTTTTCTTCGCCTGTACTGAGCCTCAAGGAGGTCCTTCACTGTCTCTACGCCCACCAGCAAAAATCCCTTCAAGTTGTAGGAGTTGCTATCATTCTTCATGTTCCTGATAGTATGAAAGAGTTCATCCAGACAGTCGGCTGACAGGTGCAGCAAACTATCAGCTTCATCAAAGATGAGTGTCACTGGAGTTGCCAGGTTCCTCTTGAGAAAGTAAGAAAGGAACATTCGGTCAGTGCCAGCACCTTCTGCTGGTTTCCGCTAGATGTAAATACTCACAAAAACATGTCCACATAGTGGACGCATCCCAGCTTTGCCTGGCAGCCCCCATTCCTTGAACATAAACTGGACATGCAGCATTGCTCCCCTCCTTCAGCGCCTTTGCAACAGCAAAAGCTAGAGTAGTCTTTCCACTCTGCCTCCTGTCACACAAAACACAATATTTGCCCTTCCTTAGATCGTCTACAAGGGATTCAAACCCCCGAGGCGTCAGATAATAGTAGTCTTCAGGGTTCACAGCATGCCCAGCCCCAAATCGACGAGGTAGCCTCTCCTGTACCTTCAGTTGATATCGCCAGCCCTGGTTAGCTTGCAGACGAAATCCCGAGGGTAAAGGTAGCAAGACGCCATCCACAACTGCTTCAAGAGCCATGTCCTTGTTCGTTTCTCCGCCTGTGAGCATGCGGATGGCATCTGATACCAAGGTTCCAGCAGGAAAGCTCCAGCTTCTTGTCACGCCATAAGTCACTCTGATTTGTGGTTCTCCCTGCATCGCTCCTTTTCATCACTTTCCTCCATCATTCGTGGTCCTCTCCATCATTCCGCCATGCCCGATCATCGTAGGGTTTTTCCTGGACGCGCGCGCGCGTGTGTGTTTTTCCTCATGCTACATGCCTTCCTCTTCTCCTCCATCATTCCGCCCTGCCCGATCATCGTAGGGTTTTTCCTGGACACGCGTGTGCGTGTGCGTGTGCGTGTTTTTTTACGTCGTATTGATCTGTCATAACATGTTGAATACCAACTCCATGACGAGAGAGAGAGACCAGCGCTTTTATGAAGGTGCTTATTCACCCAATTTCATCATGGGTGCTGCCAGCTTTCAGTGGGCACTGAATTATTGAGTCTAAAGTTTAGTAAAAAAAATATGACGTTGACTTTATACCTACCTACCCCCTCCCTTCTCCGTCACCCGCCCCTCCTACGCACCTCTTCCCCTCAGCGCCTGTATACACACATAGGCGACACCGATTCCTCTACTTTGTTCATGCTTTAAGCCAGACTCATACAAGCACTTGCTGGTCTCTACGCATGGTGGGGAGGAAGAGCATGTGCTCGCGAGCTCGTCCTCTGAAAGAAGATGGATGGCCGTAAGCAATTCGTCCTGGTACTATAACAATCCTTTTGCGAATGACAGAAAGGACCCCTCAAAGGATTGGGGTTATGAAAATACATAAGAGAAGGAGAAGGCGGACAACGAAGACGACAACGACAACGACGAAGAGACATGCAGGGTTCTCTCTATAAATGACCTTGGACGATCTCTGGTTTTTTTCGCCTATATGTCGTGTCGAGAAGCATGCAGAAGACGGAAGAGACACGAACACGTGTCCAAGACGGGTGTGAAAATCTGCACGTTGCTAAATTAAAACCTTAATTTGATGTTGACGTTACAAAAGACCAATATCATGAAAAAATAATTAATTAAAATACACCCAAAAAAACGTTTTGGGTGCATATCCTGAAGTTTTGCGGATGTTGGTTCAACTATAGACATTCTCTTCCCAACAAAAAGCAATAAGGACTGCACACATTTCTCACTACCATTATGATGATGGCTTGTCCAAACTGAACATTTAGGACACAATGCAAAATTGGTAGCAACAACACCACATTTAGAATGCCATTGCTTACACAAAATCTTTACTTTATACTATGTCGAAGCATTTGGCCTTGGCTTTTCCTCCACATCTTAAGTTTTGTAGCACGGCTTCGTTCTATGCATATTTTTCTCAAGTTCTGGTTTGCCATGTTAGCAAATCATTGACACATCTCCTCTGAGCCAAAGTTTAAAAGTAATAAACATAAGACCATGTAGTTTCACCAAAGCAGTCATAGCCTAATGGTTTCGGCTCACGGCTCCCTACAGGGGGTCGTGGGTTCGAAAGCGGCTCTGTGTGTTGTGGAGGTATATAAAAAGGGTGTGAGTTTTCGGGGGCATTTGCTCTCATACGCTAAAAAGGGGGGGAGGGGGGGGGAGAGAGAGAGAGAGAGACCATGTAGTTTCAAAAGAATGTGTGTTCATGTGTTTACTTATAAACATCTTGAAATGCTTGAATGAACATGGATTTGAGAGCATACTTGCAAAGGATACTAGGGTGACGTTCGCAAATCAATGCACCTTAAGCCTATGCTTATATTTGATGGAGATCTTCAAGTACCTCACAAGATAGAAATTTACAAACTGATAACAACATTTGAATCTATGCTTGTTTATGTGAGTGACAAAATGCGAGTGGAACAAAAACCATACTTAAAGTATGACGGGGAGTTGGCACATTTAATAGACATAGGGGAATGTGCCCTTCCCTCATTTCCAAAATAACACTTTCGATTTTGAAAGTGGACCAAATATACACCTTCAGTGTCAAAAGTGGCCACTACTTTGTTCGAAAATTAAACATAGCTCTTACCAAAAGGAGAGAAAAATAGGAATACCTTGAGCGCTCTGCATTGTTTAAGTTGATGATGCCACAATTCTCGTTTGCATCTATTGGGCGATTGTTGATAGCTATAATGTTGTTACCGTAACTCATACACTCGAGTGGTCATCGACCCCGTAACCGAAGCCACACTCTGCATAAAATCATCCAAGTCACAAGCAGAATTCATCTCTAACAATGCACGCAATTCGGGTGCACACTCTACTACAAGATGCCCAGACATCGAGGCTTGCACCGACGCCATAAGACATGCCAAAAAATGCCCCATCATTGGTATGCGCCTCGAAATACGCCTCAACCTCATTTCGTAGATATAATCATGCACCGAGACTAATTTTGAGTAAGGCCCCTATATCTGCAGAAGTTGGTTGTGATGGTGTGGTCGCCTACACTTGTTGCCTCTCCTCCGGTCGGACAAGATTCGATAGTTGAAAGGACTCAGAAGACTCACCCACTGTGTGCATAGTTGCTTCCTTTTGACAAGGGCACCTCCCTGTTCTTCCTTGGCCTCTTCTTCGGTGTCTTCTTGTGTCTCCTCATCCTCTTCTTCAAAATTGACGATATTTGTTGTTCAGCGCCGCTTAGACGTTCCCTCAGTTGATTTCATATGGGGCCCCTTGAGATTGTCTTTTGAGTTGGCAACATGTCATCTAATAGCAAAACTGTCAAAAACCTCCCCCAGTCGACTCTGCTTAACCTTGCCCGGTGCTCATTGTAGCAACTTCACACTGTACCAAAATCTCTGATGTAAAATGTGGGCCCAGCGGATTTCGACCCCTTCTTCATCCATCCCGACTATGCTTACTAAATCCTAAGATATTCGATCGGCTTTGGTGTGGAGCCACACATACTGTACTAACTAGGAGTGTTGATGAAAAATATTATTGTTGACCACATTCTTTAAATAAAACTCCCCTAAACTTTTAGGACCAAAAAGATCTATTGGAATTTATGGCCCCTCTACATGGCTTTAGTAGTGGACCTTAGTAGATTATTTCTCTAAGGTTTAGCAGCTTGGTTTTAGTAGTAGACCTTAGTAGATTATTTCTCTAAGGGTTAGTAGCTCCTTTTTTGGATGGTTCTATTTTTCAGCTTTTTATATGCCTTAGTGGAGAATCTCTACATCTTGCACTCTACTCTAGGCTTTGGGTGCTCGCTTCTAGGCTTTGGGTGCTCGCTTCTAGGCAAGTGATAAGCATCTTGATTAGGATTAGATCCTAATCTCCTCCATAATCCTTTTGTACTTCAGCCTATTTAAAGGCTCCTCATCTAATGAAGAAAATATCAAGCTTTTGCCTTATTCACATTGTCATTATGCTCATATCATTTGTCTTTAGCTAATCTAGCCATGTTTAAGCATAGTCTTGCTCCCTAGTTCTTTATCCTTGCTCTAATCATGTGCTCAATCCATCCTTGAGCTCCCATGTTTTCTAACATGGTATCAGAGCCATGTAAGTCACCCTCAAGTTGTGTTTAGTCCCTAATCTTATTTGCTAATCATCTCTCATTAATTAAGTCACTTTTACCTCTTCTCACCATAGCCCATCTGCACCCACAGCTGAACTTTGCCTTGCTGTGCACAAACCACTTCACCAATGATCAAGCCCTCTTAGGGGCTTCAAGCTAACTCCTAGGCGACCCTCCACGCGAAGGCACGAAGCAAAACGCAGCTCGCAGGCGGAATCGTCGTCGTCATCATGAAGGAAAAATTTTGAATTTTTGCAAAAATTGAGTCAACCACTACAAATTGATCTAATTCCCTTCAACCCCGGGGGTTTTTGGGCATGGCAAACGCGCTGGTAGCATCAGATTTGGCTGAAAACGACTGCTTGTAGCTCCTCCAGCACTGTCACAACTACAGAAGGCACTTTGGTCAAAATAGAGATTAAGTAATGATTTCTTTGCTTAATCAAGTGTTTAGGGTGATGATTATCATGTGGACACATTGCTATTGAAGCATGTTGAAGCTTTTTTGGAAATTTTTAGTGAAAGACATCCATTCTTTCACTCCAAGGTTACCCCTTCTTCTGCACTGCAAACAGTTTTTTACCTCTATTAATCAAGTGATTAGTGCTAATCTTTGAGGTGATTTTGGACCATTGAGGGTTCAAACCTACCATTGAGGACTTGCTACAGCTTGCCAAAGGTTCATATCAAGAAAGCCCCTTGATTTGCCCCTCCGATGGTGCTCTACAAATGAGGGTATTTTCTGCTCAAAAACCAGAAAATTACATTCACTAATACCTTGATTAGTGCTAATCATCCAAGGTTTTTAGGGCCATTAATGGTTCATATCTCAGATTTGAGTGTTGCTAAACCTCTATGAAGCATCAAATCAGATTTTCCCCTTGATTTGAGTGGTCAATTTGTTAATCCAAAATCGGGTATAAATCTATATCACCATTGTTTGGGACAATGGGATTTCTGTACTCATCTCAAAATCCTTCATTGATGGCATACACACCATTCAGATTGAGCTTCATCAAGAAAAGAAAAGATGTCAGCATCATCACAAGAAGGAAGACAAGGACTATAATCCAATTGGAGAAAAAGCTCTTCATGGATGTAAAGATACAAAGAAGACCAAGAGCACAAAGAACTACACCAACAAAGAATGATAAAGCACACTTGGATGAGGAAAAAGAAGTTTTGGCAAAGGAAGAAGAAGCAAATTTTGCTTCTATTAACTCTGATTGGGCTTTTTGAAGTCTTTTTGATGTAAGTTACCTCTGAGCACCACATGATGTAGCTCATGTAACTTTCTTAGTAGTAGTAGTAGTGGGACTTTTGGATAGTTACCTCTGAGCACCACATGATGTAGCTCATGTAACTTTTTTAGTAGTAGTAGTGGGACTTTTTTAGGTTACCTCTGAGCACCACATGATGTAGCTCATGTAACGTTTTAGACATTTGCCTTATGAGAGGGCAAATCTTCTTGGATAGTCCCATAGTTAGTGTTTGGAGCATGGGAGGGTATTTTGGTATTCCTTCACACTTCTTGGCCATGTTGAGGTCCAGGGAGGGTATTGGAATTTATGGCCCCTCTACATGGCTTTAGTAGTGGACCTTAGTAGATTATTTCTCTAAGGTTTAGTAGCTTGGTTTTAGTAGTAGACCTTAGTAGATTATTTCTCTAAGGGTTAGTAGCTCCTTTTTTGGATGGTTCTATTTTTCAGCTTTTTATATGCCTTAGTGGAGAATCTCTACATCTTGCACTCTACTCTAGGCTTTGGGTGCTCGCTTCTAGGCTTTGGGTGCTCGCTTCTAGGCAAGTGATAAGCATCTTGATTAGGATTAGATCCTAATCTCCTCCATAATCCTTTTGTACTTCAGCCTATTTAAAGGCTCCTCATCTAATGAAGAAAATATCAAGCTTTTGCCTTATTCACATTGTCATTATGCTCATATCATTTGTCTTTAGCTAATCTAGCCATGTTTAAGCATAGTCTTGCTCCCTAGTTCTTTATCCTTGCTCTAATCATGTGCTCAATCCATCCTTGAGCTCCCATGTTTTCTAACAAGATCCTCAGCACTAGTAGGGTCGAAATTCTTCAATGACTTGAGATCACAATGCCAGGTGAGAGGAAGATGAAGTCTATGAGCAAACAATCCGACATCAATCTGCTTCATGACATTATTGATTCGCCGGATTCTGCTCCCAAATCGGCATGCTGCAGAATAGCAGATGCATCGCCACGAATCTGTTGTAAATGCGGTGGTAATGTGTAATACGACTACAGCTTGATCAATTGCAGCCACTTTTGAGCCCAATCCTCATGCAAATTTGGCTCCATCAGCCCAAAGAAAGTAATCATCATACCTGTAGATTGCTGAAGAAAAAATGAGAGTAGCAAAAGCGAAATTGCGCAGATAGAGCTTGAAAGATGATGGCGCGAGAGCGATGGAGAGAGAAAATGCGAATAGTAAGTGAGAAAGAAAATTATGTTTTGTTTTATGTAGCGCAAAGGAATTTTCAAAAATTGTGCATGATTGACACGTGGCACTCGAAATGCAGGCAGATATGCAATAAATGCATAATAATTCAAATAACGGTGCAAAATAATAAAAATCAATGCCCAAAATCCCCAAATTATTCTTTTGTGATATGAAATGATTATTTTGTGCAATCCGTGAGGCATGATTATTATTATTATGGCAAATACTCAATCCAAAAATACCGATATCAACCACTACGGTATCCGATGTAACTGCTGCCGATGGTGCTTCGGAATTCAAAAATTCGACAGATTCATCTTCTTGTTGAAAGGGATACGACAACATGTGCCCAAAGTATGGCTTCAACCAATAGCCATTCATTGCCTTTGGATTAATCGTGCCTCAATAGAAATGTTCTATCTCCAAATTTCTTGACAATCCAAAATGGTCCTATCCCCATCATAGTTGCAACTTCCCTGGCAGAAGTCCCGATTTGGTATTAATCAACAACACCAGTGTACGAACTTTTAAAAACTTCATTTTGGAATCTCGATCCACCCATGTTTTCCTTCTTCTCTGCACCGTGGTATTAATCCAATATGCATGTAGTCAATCTTCATCCAGCTGAATGACTTCATTCAAGAAGTGTGTGCCCTGAACTCACTAACAAGCTCTATCGGACATCCGAATCTGGCCATAATGTTTTCATAAAGAAACTTTGCCACCACCAAGGCTACGATGTTATCTTTCAGTGCCTTACCCTCTACCCACTTTGTGCAATAATCTGTAACAATTTTTGCTCGGATGTGCTGACGGTTTGATTGGCCCAACAAAATCTAATCCCCATTTTTCAAAAGCTTCTTCTCAGCAAATCCATCTCCTCCGTATCTATATAGCTGATCTACTATGACCTTAAAATGTCAGCTCTAAAGTGTGAGTCTCTTCCTTTGATCCCATGTGAAATGCATCAGAAATAATCCCGAGTAGAAGAAATTAAGCATTTCCTCATACCAGTTGTCGGCTTTGACATCAATCGTTGCTATCATACACAGTTCAGCATCTGGAAAATCATCTAAAACTCCTCCAGATTCATTATTGAATTCTAGCCGAGAAAGGTAATCAGCGACTACATGGGAAGATCCAAGCGTGTGAATCACTGTGAACTCAAACTCTGTTAGAATGAGCATCCATCATGCAATTTGCCATGTGAAATCTGCTTGGCTACCAAACACAGCAGTGCCAAAGAATCCACATGAAAGACAAAGTTGTTACCAAGCAAGTAGTGTCAGAATTTGTTAACAGAATAAATCATCCCTTATGCCTCCCTTTTTGTGACAGAGTAATTATTTTCAGCAGCGCTCAATCTACGACAACTTGCATAGAACATTGGTCTAAACCACTTGAGCTGCTTCTCCTGCATAAGCACACTACCAATTGCCACATTTGAAGCATCAACAAAAACATGGAATGGCAAATCCCATTGTGGTGGTTGAACAATCGGTTCCTTAGCTAGCATCACTTTGAGTCTGCGGAAGATTTCATCACATTCCTTATCCCATACAAGGTCCTTCTTTTTCATTTGAGCATTAAGAGGAATTGCCACATCAACCATGTAAGATTCCTCCCCAGCCTCTCAAGATATCCAGCATCTTCCCCTGTAATCAAACCCCTCTTCAGAAATATAAAAGATCTTGTTTCTACCAGTCTTGGCCTAGAGAGAGAAAATATTCTAGAAAGAGAATAATCAGATTTTAAATATTTTTGGATAGAAAAATATCTCATCTTATTAAAATAATTTTCCCTGAAATAGAAGTTCAAAAAGATTTTCAGAAGGTGCATTAAAAATTAAGTATAATCTGTTCAAGAGGCATTATCTTGGGGGTGAAGATTTTTTTGAAATTTTAAATTAAGGTTCCTATGGACCAATAAGATTCATCCAAATGTAGGGAGGAGATAAATGAAGAAATAAAAGAAAATTCTTGTAAAAATGAGTAAATACTCACATAAGGACAAGGTTAATAGTTAAAAAAGAGAGATATTTAGGTGAAATGATGCATTTTTGACACCTCTGCATGGGGGAATTCCCCTCATGAAGGAGGCACCTATTTCACATGCTTGAATGAGTTTTAAACTCCCAAATAATGGGATATTTTTATCTCTCCTCTCTCCTGTTTCAACTAGATCCAAAAAGTGAGCAAAACTGACCTAAAAATGGTCAAAAATTGACCAAACTGATCTGGAAAATTCTAGAATCAGTTGGCTTGGTTAGAAGCTCACTTTTTCCTATAAATAGAAGCCCTCCCCTTTGTTGAAACTTAATAGTGTTTTGCACTGTTACCCTGTCTCTCCCAAGTGCCAAAAACAGTGAATTGTATTCATAATTCATTAGTTTTTGACCTTCCCTCTTCCAAAAGATTGGTGGCCACTCTTGTCTCAAACAAGAGTTGAACCCTCAAACCATCAAGCCAAAGGAAAGCTCTCAAATTCATTAGTAAGTTGGTGATTCTTCTCTTTTCCATTTATTTTATGGTTTTTTATGCTTTTTGTCTTCTCTAAAATTGCAAGTGATGTTATGCCTCATTGCAAAAGGCATTCCCCTCTCTTCTCTAGTAAATCCAACCATTCGCTATCCTAGGTGAATGATTAATGATTAAAGTCAAGTTTTTTATAATATTTATCTTAAATAAGTAGAAAAATATTTACTTTAGAATAATTTCAATACTCTTGGTGCACTTTTAATTAATTTTAGAGACTTAAAATTTGAAAAATGGTCAGCCGTACAAAGGAGGTTATGGCGAAATTTTTAGAAATTAGTGAAATAAATTTCATCTTTTATTATTCTAAAAGAGTAATCCTTATGGTTTCTATATTCTAAAGTATCATTTTCATGCATAGAAGATGCATTTTGATTATTTGTATAAAAGAAAATTAGTATTATTATAAAAGTATTACTTTCATTATATTTCATTTTTATGCATAAAAGATTATTTTTTTATTATAAGTGTTACTTTTATCATATTTGATTTTTATGCATAAAAGTATGCATAAAAGATTAATTTTTATTATAAAAGTGTTACTTTTATCATATTTGATTGTTATGCATAAAAGTATGCATAAAAGATTATTTTTTATTATAAAAGTGTTACTTCTATCATATTTGATTTTCATGCATAGAAGTATGCATAAGATTATTTTTTTATTATAAAAGTGTTACTTCTATCATATTTGATTTTCATGCATAGAAGTATGCATAAAAGATTATTTTTTTATTATAAAAGTGTTACTTTTATCATGTTTGATTTTCATGCATAGAAGTATGCATAAAAAATATTTTCTTATATTAAAAGTGTGATTTTCATCATAAATGGTTTTTATGCATAAATGAGTGCATAAAAGATATATTTTTTTATATTAAAAGTGTGATTTTCATCATAAATGGTTTTTATGCATAAATGAGTGCATAAAAGATATTTTTTATATTAAAAGTGTGATTTTCATCATAAATGATTTTTATGCATAAATGGGTGCATAAAAGATATTTTTTTATATTAAAAGTGTGATTTTCATCATAAATGGTTTTTTATGCATAAATGGGTGCATAAAAGATATTTTTTATTAAAAGAGTGATTTTCACCATAAATGATTTTTTTTTATGATGATAAAAGTGTGACTTTCATCAAAATTAGATTTTATGCATGATTAGATGCATATAGAATCTTTATAATTAAATAAGGGTTCTCTTTAATCTTCTGTTAATTTTTGTAAAAATTAGAAAAATGAATAGGTAGATAATATGTGAGAGGAAATTCTACCATTTCATATTCACTAAGATGGTAATGAGAAAATTCAATTAAACTATCGAAGTCGGAGATTGAGATAAATGATTATTTTATTCCTTTTAAGAAATCCATGTTTTAGAAATCTGTAATCAAATATTCGTCGAAAGAAACTTAGAAAAAGAGAAATTGAAATAGTACCTTTTAAGAAAGATAGTTTAGGAAGAACCTTTCCAAACCACCCAAACTCTGATTCAGACTATTGACCAAGACCTAATCCCTTCGTCAATGACGATGTGATCGATGGAAGTTTCCTATTTATGTGGTATTCCCGACCTCACCCAGTCTCAAGATATGACTGCGTTCGCCTTCGAGCATCTCATCTCTTCCGCTCCAACTCGAACAAGCCGAGCAAGACTCTCACGCCATTTCGAGGATTTATATTTTCCTAACCCAGTGGAGAGACTACAGCATAAGTGGTTTGTAGGGCAATATGTCCACGCCTCTTGTGACCGCCGTGCAATGCTGTGGCAGAACCTCTCATTGGCTATGATCGTGTTAAAGCTGAAAATGGTGCGTGCCGTCATTCTATATCATTCGACGCCTCAGAATTTCAGACTTTCATGCCAAGTCTACAAACTTTATTCCTAAATGGAAGATAATAGCTCCCTTGTCAGTAAGTGAACGTTTGTATCAGGGCATGGCTATGGCCCATGGCTATGGCCCAGTACCGTCGTCATATGCGTCTCCCAAGGAGATTTTGAATTCTGGAGCCGAGCTGCTCTATGTACATATTGCAACTTTTATATAAATATAAAAATGTTTTCTGAAGAAAAAATTTCCTGTTGTATAAGTGATTGTTTATGGACGATCTGATAAAGAAAATCTGTTATCGGACATATGTCATAGATCTCCAATAAGATCATTGCCTTGTTTAAGAAATTATTTTCCGAACCACTTAAGCCTTAGGATCTCGTGGATAATATCAAAATAAAAATTTAATAATATATAAATTTTTGGCAAAATCATGAGACAAGGAAACCGTGGGCCGTCAGCCAGACCCTGTCTCTGAAGATGACGAGCTTGACCCTGATGTTCGTAAGGCTCTTCATAGGACTCAACCAGGACCCTTCAAAGGAGAAGGGGAGAACCTGGGCGAGGCTGTGGAGAAATGGGTGGAAACCATGGAAGAGTATTTTGACGTCACAGGCTACAATGAGCAGAGCAAAATGGCTCTAGCCCGACTGAAAATAGTGGAAACAGCCAGGGTAGCATGGAGGAACCACTGTGACACCAACCGTCTGGACAGAAATACTCAGTCCTGGAATGATCTAAAAACCTATCTAAGAAAGAGATTTTGTCCTCCTGGATTTTTGGAAACCAAAATGAACGAATTTTTAGAGCTAAAGAAGGAGAGCAAAACTATCTAGGAATATCACCAGGCCTTTGCTCTTCTACTCAAATATTCACCACCTCTAGATGAAGAACAACTCATGGCCAGGTTCATTCGGGGAATGAACGAACCCTTAGACACACTGGTCAAAAATGCCAAGCCAGTGTCCATGGCTGAAGCAGTAAGAATGGCAAAGGATTTTGCCAAAGCCTTTGTAATAAAGGTCCCGCCAAAGCCTGCACCCTCTAACTTTAAAAGATTCCAAGCCCAGGAAAGTACTTCAAACTTTCCACCCCCAAAGAGGCAGCAAGGCCCGAATCAGAATCAGGATGCAAGAAGATTTAGAAGTGAAGGAAGACCCTTCCCCCAGAATACTTTCTCAGGAGCCCCACCTCTTTCAAGAAATCAGAGGGATGAGCTCAGAATTGAAAACCGATGTTTTGGATGCCAGGGTTTTGGTCACCAGTTAAGAGACTGCCCGACTCCTACCATGTCAAAGGGACAGGGAAGTCAAGGATCCCGAGTTCAAAGACCAACCCCTTCATACCAGTCTAATCAGGGTCCGTCTCGCCCAAGCCAGGGAAACCCCAGAAGAACTTTAGCTCAGCCATTTGCCTCTGTCCAGAGTAATCTCAGAACTCCTTCCCAGAACTGGGGTAACCAAAGAGAAAGAGTTCCACCTCAGATTGCAGCAGCCAGAGCAGTCACAATTTCAGATGTAGTAGAAGAGGAAAAAGGGTAGATCTATGCTGCAATTGAAAATCAAGGGCCTAACCAGCAGTTCTCCGTCATCCATACTCCAGCAAAGTATCAGGGTAAGCCTTTTAAGCTTTTGATTGATTCAAGCAGTTCTCATTCATTCATTTCCCCTGGATGCTTGCGTAAGCTAGTCTTAGAACAGAAATCAAGGAAACCTATGCAAGTTGAATTGGACAGTGGGAAGCCTCTTTTCACTCACCATGAGACAGATCTTATCCAGTTCAATCTAGATGGTAATGTAACCGACTGTCAGTTATGTCTTACCTCTGGGAGTTTTTTGACGGGATCCTTGGAATGGATTGGCTCCACAAAAATCAAGCTGACATACATTGTCACAATGGAACCATTTCCTTCCATGACCTTCACGGGAACAAAGTTCAAGGAATTAGAGTTTCCGGATCCCCAAACCTTCAGTTAGTAAAAGGTTCTAGGTTGCTGAAAGGACTTAGGAAGAAGCAGCAAATTTATGTTGTCAAAATGAACCCAGTAGACTCAAAGCTTAAGGCTAAAGAACCAGAATGGTTAAGTGAATTTGATGATCTATTCCCAGTAGAGCTAACTGAAATGCCTCCAATTCGGGAAGTAGATCATGTGATTGAATTGACCCCCGGAGCTCAGCCAGTAGCCCTGTGCACGTACAAAATGCCAGTTCTTGAAGCCATCGAACTCAAGGAACAGCTTAGACAGCTGTTAGAACAAGGGTTTGTAAGACCCAGTGTTTCACCTTGGGGTGCGCCAGTTCTCTTTCAGAAAAAGAAAGATGGAACGCTTAGACTCTGTGTGGACTACAGAGGTCTAAATCAGCTGACAATTAAGAATAAGTATCCTATCCCAAGAATTGATGAGCTTCTAGACAGGCTAAATGGAGCCCAGATCTTCACAAAGAAAGATCTCAAATCTGGGTATTACCAGATCAATGATCAATGATCAAGATATACCGAAAACAGTCCATCAATACTCGCTATGGGCATTATAAATTTACTGTCATGCCGTTTGGATTAACTAATGCCCCAGCTACATTCAATCGCCTAATGCAGGACATCCTCAGAGTATACTTGGATGATTTTGTTCTAGTTTTCTTTGATGACAATTTTATTTACTCAAGGAATGCAGCTGACCATAAGACTCAGGTTAGAAAAGTTCTTGAGATTCTAAGGAAGCATCAACTCTTTGCCAAAAAGAGTAAATGCACTTTCTCTGCCGACCACGTTGAATACTTGGGCTTTTTGGTACCCAAAGATGGAATTTCCCCAGATTCCGCAAAAGTCCAAGCAGTCATAGATTGGCTAGAACCAAAGACAGTGAAAGAAGTCAGAGGATTCTTGGGATTGACTGGTTGGTATAGAATTTTTATACCAAAGTATGCTCTCATAGCTTCCCCCCTGACTAACCTGCTTAAAAAGAATACCCCATTTCAATGGTCTGCGAGGTGCCAGAGTGCTTTTGATAAGCTGAAGACCGCCTTGGTAAGCAGTCTCGTTCTGAAGCTGCCAGATTTCTCTCTACCCTTTGAGGTAGTAACTGATGCCAGTGGTTTTGCCCTGGGAGGTGCACTGATGCAGGAAGGTCATGCAGTGGCCTATGAATCCCGAAAGCTCCGAACGCATGAGAGGAATTGTGCTGTCCACGACCTGGAATTACTTTCAGTAGTCTATGCCTTAAAGTTGTGGAGACATTACCTACTAGGAAAAAGATTCACTTTGATGACAGATCATCAGAGCTTAAAGTGGATCTTTACTCAGAAGGACCTCAACATGCGCCAAAGAAGGTGGATGCAGACCCTGCAGGAATTTGATTTTGAAATCAAGTACCGCCCAGGCAAAGAAAATGTGGTAGTAGATGCCCTCAGCAGAAAAGCCTCCTTGCTTGCAATTACTGTAATATCAAATCCTTTGATTATTGAAGCAAGAGAGAAGATTATGCAGGATAGATTCTTTGGCCCTATTGCTACCCTACTTATGCAGGAGAGCAAAACTCCACAGGAATTGAACAGAGTTCAAGGGTACAGTCTGTGGATGATGGCATTATGTATTATAATCGCAGGCTATACATTCCCAATGATGAGGAAACCAAGGGACAAATTCTGAATGAAGCCCATGATAGCCTTATAGCAGGACATCCAGGTTTCATCAAAACCTACATGTTTGTAAAGAAAAGCTTCTTTTGGCCAGGTCTGAAAAAGGATGTACTGAATCATGTACGTCAATGTCTAACATGCCAGAAAGTCAAAGCTGAAAGAGTAAAAATGCCTAGGAAGTTACATCCATTGGACATCCCCAGATGAAGTGGGAATGTATCAGTATGGGTTTTATTACTGGATTACCTTCAGTGCAATCAGGTTACAACTCCATTTTCGTGGTAGTTGACAGACTAACCAAAGTTGCCCATCTGATCCCAGTAAAAGAAACCTACACTGCAGTGGATTTGGCCAGAGTGTTCCTCAAAGAAATCTTCAGATTGCATGGCCTACCCAGGAGAATAGTAAGTGATCGAGATCCCAAGTTTACTTCAAGGTTTTGGACTGCATTTTTCGAAGCAGTGGGAACTTTCTTGGATCTCAGCACAGCTTATCACCCTGAGACCGATGGTCAAACTGAAAGGGTAAACCAAGTAATCGAAGATATACTTCGGTCATGCTGTGTGGCAGGGAACCCAAGAAGTGGCTAAGCTATCTGCACCTAGTCGAGTTCGCCTACAATGCTTCTTACCACCGAAGTATCGGGATGAGCCCTTTTAAAGCCCTGTATGGACAAGATTGCTTAACTCCATTAACTTGGTCCGACCCATTGATTAGGGTCGAGATGTCCAGACAGATGCTTGATGACATGGAGTAGCAGATGTAGGCAATTCACAAAGATATAAAAGCTACCCAGGATCGACAGAAGCAATATGCAGATAAGAAGAGGACAAATAGAGAATTCAAAGAAGCAGATATGGTCTTCATTCGAGTACGGCCCAAAAGAAGTTCTCTATCTCTTGGGAAGTACAAGAAATTATCCCCCAGATATTGTGGGCCATATCTCTTGGGAAGTACAAGAAATTATCCCCCAGATATTGTGGGCCATATCTGATTACAAAGAAAGTAGGTGACTTAGCCTACGAGCTTCTTCTGCCTCCTCATCTCAAAGTTCATAATGTATTTCATGTAAGCCTTCTAAAGAAATATGTGCCAAGCCCAAATCATGTGCTTGATGATGAAATCCTAACCTCTTCAACCCAAGGGCAGATGAAACTCCAACCTGAAGAAATTCTTGATGTTTGAGAAAAGATTCTCAGGAACAGAATTCTCAGAGAATTATTAGTAAAATGGAAGTTCTATCCTTTTGAAGATGCCACCTAGGAGAACGATGCCATAATTCATTAGTTTTTGACCTTCTCTTCCAAAAGATTGATGGCCATGCTTGTCTCAAACAAGAGTTGAACCCTCAAACCATCAAGCCAAAGGAAAGCTCTCAAATTCATTAGTAAGTTGGTGATTCTTCTCTTTTCCATTTATTTTATGGTTTTTTATGCTTTTTGTCTTCTCTAAAATTGCAAGTGATGTTATGCCTCATTGTAAAAGGCATTCCCCTCTCTTCTCTAGTAAATCCAACCATTCTCTATCCTAGGTGAATGATTAATGATTAAAGTCAATTTTTTTATAATGTTTGTCTTAAGTAGAAAAATGTTTACTTTAGAATAATTTCAATACTCTTGGTGCACTTTTAATTAATTTTAGAGACTTAAAAATTGAAAAATGGTCAGCCATACAAAGGAGGTTATGGCAAAATTTTTGAAAATTAGTGAAATAATTTTCATCTTTTATTATTCTAAAAGAGTAATCCTTATGGTTTCTATATTCTAAAGTATCATTTTCATGCATAGAAGATGCATTTTGATTATTTGTATAAAAGAAAATTAGTATTATTATAAAAGTATTACTTTCATTATATTTAATTTTTATGCATAAAAGATTATTTTTTTATTATAAAAGTGTTACTTTTATCATATTTAATTTTTATGCATAAAAGATTAATTTTTATTATAAAAATGTTACTTTTATCATATTTGATTGTTATGCATAAAAGTATGCATAAAAGATTATTTTTTATTATAAAAGTGTTACTTCTATCATATTTGATTTTCATGCATAGAAGTATGCATAAGATTATTTTTTAATTTAAAAGTGTTACTTCTATCATATTTGATTTTCATGCATAGAAGTATGCATAAAAGATTATTTTTTTATTATAAAAGTGTTACTTTTATCATATTTGATTTTCATGCATAGAAGTATGCATAAAAGATATTTTTATATTAAAAGTGTGATTTTCATCATAAATGGTTTTTATGCATAAATGAGTGCATAAAAGATATATTTTTTTATATTAAAAGTGTGATTTTCATCATAAATGATTTTTATGCATAAATGAGTGCATAAAAGATATTTTTTTTATATTAAAAGTGTGATTTTCGTCATAAATGATTTGTATGCATAAATGGGTGCATAAAAGATATTTTTTTATATTAAAAGTGTGATTTTTATCATAAATGGTTTTTTATGCATAAATGGGTGCATAAAAGATATTTTTAATTAAAAGAGTGATTTTCACTATAAATGATTTTTTTTATGATGATAAAAGTGTGACTTTCATCAGAATTGGATTTTATGCATAATTAGATGCATATAGAATCTTTATAATTAAATAAGGGTTCTCTTTAATCTTCTGTTAATTTTTGTAAAAATTAGAAAAATGAATAGGTAGATAATATGTGAGAAGAAATTCTACCATTTCATATTCACTAAGATGGTAATGAGAAAATTCAATTAAACTATCGAAGTCGGAGATCGAGATAAATGATTATTTTATTCCTTTTAAGAAATCCATGTTTTAGAAATCTATAATCAAATATTCGTCGAAAGAAACTTAGAAAAAAAGAAATTGAAATAGTACCTTTTAAGAAAGATAGTTTAGGAAGAACCTTTCCAGACCACCCAAACTCTGATTCAGACTATTGACCAAGACCTAATCCCTTCGTCAATGACGATATCCCTTCGTCAATGACAATGTGATCAGTTCAGGAAAAATACTCTCAAAACACCCACCGAATCTGAAACTAGTTAAGACTTTTGATTTTGATCTGAGGATCAAGTTAACAGAATTCGAGGAATTCTGTTTGGAATTCAGACCTGGATCTAGAAGTATTGGGATACGGATTTAAGATTATTCATGGTTTTCAAACAAAAATCAAAACAAAACTTGCATAGAAACCTTGTTTTCTTAAAAGACTGTCTTACGCCAGAATGCTGGAGGGAGCATTTGGCATATATGTTTATCTAAGGGAAGTTCGGTTGCAACAGCTGGCGGGGAGTGTTCGAGGGACAGCTCATACGGCAAAGCCTGCCAAGGTCTTGACCAGCCTCGGTATGGTTAAAATGGTGCGCTTCCAGTACGATGGACGAGGGCCGACGAAGCGGTCCCTGAGTGAAGTGCCAGGACGCCTAAGGAGGATCTTTGAGGGTTCTGACCAGGCGATACACTGGCTCGCGGTGCCGAGGACACCCATACGTATGTCGAGGAAGATATTGTATGACAGACCAATGTTATTGTAATCTATCACTGGATCTTGTTGTTGACTCGCTGGTCTCAACGGAGAGTCCAGAGTGATACTGTTTTGTGAGAAACAAAGACTCAATAGAAATTTTGATGTATGACGTGTAACCAGTAAATTGTTTGTCAATGGATTGTTTTTATTAAAGTTTTAAAGAGGAGTGTGTGCGTATCTGTTTTCTAAAGCTAAAGTTAAGAAAGGCATTTCAATTATGGGTGGGTGAGTACTTGTTCGGATCTACCGATTCCAGTGGGCAGGGTGGTGGCTAACCCAAGGGCCGGATGGGGTTAGGCTGGAATCAATGGAGTTTTAATAATCAAACTGAAAAATCTTAGGATTACACTAGGGTTCGAGTAGATAGTTAATTTCCCTGATAAAATTCTCGATTGAGTGGATCAATGGCTGTGCTTAATCTTGATTAGGAAAAAAGCGTTGAATTGCTCAGATGATCAAATTATATCAGTGATAGTTACCTTCTATCTGATTTATTCAGGTGAAGGATAGTTTAGAATTGATCTCGTTAGAAAAATTCGTTAAGAAAAATAAAAAAGGTGAAATCGTCCCCGCTTTCCGGGCAGCATGGGAAATTTTCCCGGTTTCGGTTTTCGGAGTGACCACCAGCCTAGTCTCGTGCCCGGATATTCGTGGGCGAGGCCCCGAGTGAGAAACCCTGCCCCGCGCATGAGGGGGCTGCTTCCGCTATCAGCTACCGGGAATCTGGTGCGTGGAGGGGACAGAGGGATCTCACAGTTAACAAGATACCTAAGCATCCTGCCATGCCATACAACCTGCCCGCCCGATGAACCGACTTAATTCTCTGGTAGTTTTCGAAACTGGGTCCATTTGGATCAGAGCCACTTTGGCCGAATCTACTGCTACTCCTTTCACTGAAAAAATGTGTCTTAGTAGCATTCCACTCTTGAAACAAAAAGGACACTTCATTGGATTTAAACTTAAGCATGCTGATCTACATTAGGAAGAAAGACATAATCCCAAATGTATGAGATGTTGTGATTTATCTCTGAACACACTAAAATCATCTATAAAGACCCTCATGAAGGTCTGCAAAAAATCCTAAAAAAATTCTGTCACCATTCTTTGAAATGTTGCTGGTCCGAAATTCATCACATTAGAGGTAAATGCACCCCATTCTGTTATGAATGTTATCTTCTCCTTGTCTTCAGGCACCATTCGGACCTGATTATGGCCACTGAATCCATCCAGAAAGGAATACATTTCATTGCCGGCAACTGCATCTAGTAAGGGAGTGGAAAAGGATCTGCCACAGTTGCTGCATTAAGCTTTCTGTTAGTCGACACAAACCCGTAGCTTCTTGTTCTTCTTAGGGACAATCACAATTGGAGATAACCATGTAGCTTTATCTACTAGGTAGATAAATCCAGCTTTGAGTAATTGCATAATCTTCTAGGATTCATTCGATAGCGATGTTATCGTATAGGGACTGCATCATCTTTGAGCACAATTTGGTGCTGGTAGAACCTTGGATCAACTCTCGCATATCATCATAACTCCATGCAAAAACATTCTGAAAAGATTTCAACAGTTGGTGTAATTTCCCCTTGAGCTGGATGCGGTTGGTGTAATTTCCCCTTGAGCTCTGCATCCAGTTCGGCACTGACTCTAACCAATCTAGGATGCTCAGGCGATCCTAAGTTCAAATCAACCAACTCATCTTCCTTCACTCTCCTAGAGTTTTCCAATTCCTTTTCAAAAGATTCTTCCTCCTGAAGAACATCAGCCCACTCTGGAAACTGATCAATAAGCTCTCCACTCTGCTTAAGGGCTTCTGTCCGGTCTTCTTCTACATCGGCATTCGAAATGTTGTCGGATTGGTGATTTTCCGGCATGCCACGACTTGGGTCCCTGAATTCCTCAGACTTGTACTTCTCCACATCGATCTCAAACAGTCCCACCAGATTGTCATTATTATTCAAATACTGTTCTTCCTCTGATTTATCAATTCCTTCTGCCACGTTAATGCCTTCGACATATTTAGGCCGTAGAGGAGATTTCAGCATTGTTGTGGAATGTACTGACAAGCAGACTTTCTTCTTGCCCCTTCCTAATCATGAGATCGTATTGTGCTCCCAATTTTGCTTGACTTTTGCCTGCCAAAGACAAGGTCAGCCTAAGAGCATAGGATATGTCCCACTGATGTCTTCCATTTTGAGCACCATTGCAGAATACCCGCTATATCCAAATCCAAGTCTCTGATCAGCCCAAGAGGCTGTACCCGCCGCTGATCGGCCATCTTAACTGCCTGCAAATGGGGCTGGTTCAAAACTTTGTATCCCGAGTTCTGCACACAAGGACGTTGACACCAGAGCGCCCATCCAATAATGCTCCATACACTGGGACTCCATTTAATCTAAAATTGACCATCGGTACACTCTCATCGATAACTGGTGCACTTGCAGGCTCGGCTACATGCACATCTTGCGCTGGCATTTGCAGCCATCATCCGGTTAAGCGTCTGTTCCCGAAAATTTGGAACCAAGGCCAGAACCTGCTCGGCTGTCATCTGAAACGAAAGCTTCTTGATTTCCTGTTACTATTGAATCTTGCTTGCTTGATGATGGATGCATGATGCTAGATAGGTTTGGTTGTAAATTGTCTTCTTATATTAGTTTTCCCTTCACTCCCATATTTTGTAAGAGAGAACCATCGTGATGGGCCATCTCTTGTTGCCTCCATCTAGGCACAGAGAGCTCTCTCTTCATCCCTTTGGCAAATGAGCATTTTGATGTGACAATGAAGTAAGGATGCGACAGATGAGGTAGTGTACCCATAGGGAAGTTATAATTTGCAGCTCAAAGGCAAAAGCCAATGACACATGCTTCGGCAAAGCTAAGGTAAGCTTTTGACGACTTGAACATATTTGACATCGCTTTTGGAGACTAGCCTAAGGCTTAGCTCCATTTATATTCAGTATTGGACAACAGCCTAATAAGATTCATTACCATGCTAAAAAGAAATCTTGCATATCCAATTGAGTATGGATAGGAAAGACTACCAGATATCCACATATAAGTGATAAAACTAGCTTGAATGCAAAAATGGAAGATGTTCTAACAAACCTAGAGTGGAACGCCCACAAAAATGGAAGACGTTCTAATAGACCTAGAGTGGAACACCCACAAAAATAATCACTTTGACTTGATCAACCAGATGCCACAAATAGATTAACAAAATAAAGACATATAGACAAGGTGAAACCTCTTCACATCTAGAGAACATATCAAAATGTAATACAAATCGACATCATGGTCCGAGTGACAACAAAGATGGACTGAAGGATGTAGAGACAATGAATGATCCACAACTTAATAAGCAAGGGCAAAAAATCCACCCATGCCAGATCCATGCAAAATTTTCATGACACTTTGATTATAAACCAGAGCATATGTGAGGAATCCATCGCTCAGCAGGATCACCAAAAGTGTTGGCAAATAATCCAACATAAAGTTTATGGATTTAACATTAAACATGATTATGACATTACCAAACATTCAAATGATTATAAATCACATAGATTACAAAACATTACATACAATATGCACACAGAATTGCGAAACAAAGATGCATAACTAACTCTTCGTCTGCATATATCTTATATGCATAAATAATCATCAAGATCATGAAACAAAGAGATCTAACATGACTTTTGAGATCTTATTCCTAATCTAATTTAAAAGTAATAATCATTCTAAGGTGGGTTATTTCCTAAGCTAACAGTGCCATCACAAGGCCCCAAACCAAGGATAGTTGCCAAGAAAACATCAAAGGCAATAAAAGCTCAAGCTTCATCCTTGAAGCTAGCAGCCTAAAGAACTAGAGGCATAAGCTCCAAAGCTTATAGTAGCCCTTAAAGAGCATTAAAAAACACAACACACAAAATCAAGGACTAGGGCATCATGACCATTGAAAGTGGACGATAGATCTAAAGCAATCTCCCATTTAAAACAGCTCTTCCCAAATAGAAGAAACCCATTGACTATGTAAACCTTCGTAAGAAAATTAAAGAGTACCCCAAACCTGTGTAGGAGAAAGAGAAAATGAAACAAGCCTAAGAGCTCATAAGGAAGGTGTAGGCTGAACTACAGCCAGTAGTTGAGCAAATGGTCAAGTACGAACTGTTGACCCTGCCTGAGAAAATCCCTGAGACCATTCTAGAGACAATGATAGAACCAATGAGGGAACCTCAGTGCCTCCCAAAGGCCTTGACCAAGGTCGTAAACCATTTTAAAGAGGCCATGAAAAGAGCCATTTCTAGAACCTTTTCCTCTAGAACTAATTCAACTTGATTTTACTTTGCTAGATGTAATGAAAGACGACTTGGAGTGGAGATGAAAGTTTATATTCCATGCCATCATAGTCACCACAATATTTTTTCCAATGTGATAGGTGACAACTTCATTTTGACCCTGTCTGCAAAACAGAAGCACCACCTTGTAGGGAAGGATTAGTGCTTATGCTCGATAAATTGGTAGGTCCAAGCCCACCTCCGAGCGAGTATAAGCTAAGTGAGTTCAAATGTCACGAGGGACATAGTAGATCTCATAGCATTCTTATCCTCATAAGTCCAAGTCTTGATAAGTTCTTTTTTACAAGGAAATTCTTAACTTTGGAGAGACTTATATGATTAGATAAAGGGAAGTTAAGAGCCAATACAGTTACTGAACCGGAACTTGAAGAGAAGGAGGGTAAGTTGTGCCATAGTGAGTGCCTTCCATACCCAAGACAAAAGGATAGCCAAAAGTGCCCCATGAGCAAGCTGGGACACTACTTTGAAATTGATGAAATGAATGTCATGTTACCTATCATTTATAAAGGAACAACGGTCTCTACAATCTTAAATGGTGGTGCTAGTGTTAGCATAAATCAACAAGGATTACTAGTGTTGGGAGGCTTAGGGAAGCCACAAGCCTCATGGTCAAGCTTGCCAACAACACACCAAAACCTTTTGGTGTCCTACAGGATGAAAAGATTAAGACCTTTGGGTTTAGCTTCCACCACACACTCATGCTGATGTATTTTCAAAGAAGAGGTTCATACACAATGATCCTTGGAAGGCCTTGCATGAAAAATGCCAAGCTGGTTCATGATTAAGAAACAATCAAATCTATATACATAAGGGTAACCAATCCTTAAAAATAAACCTCAAAACAAGGAAGACTAATCCCATGGGGGTTGAGGCATTCTCACTAATGAGTTAGACATAACCACTTAAACTTCTCTTGATATTTAGAGAGCATGAAATATAGAAGCGCACACCATGTCAATTGATATCGTTAATCCTATTTCCTAAAGACAAAAGCAATCAAACATAAATGCATTGTACCCACACACTTCCGTAGATCAAGCTTAAGATTTAGGTTTATCGATTAATATGTCGTGGGGTTTAAGGTTGTACCTGTATTTAGATTCCCAAGGCCCGAGGCCTTCCAACCACTATGTGTAGTTTGCTAGCTCGAATAGTAGCTTCCATTGCTTGTCAATCACTGAACAATGTTGATGGCTTGTTGACCAAGGACAAATCCCTCTCACAGCAAGAAGCTATGAAGGTGGAGAAGAAAGCCCTCAAATTCACTTACTCTCTCACTCACTCTCACTCACACACAAGAGATATAGGAAAAAAAAGAAGCAAGAGTTCTCAATTCTCACACAAAGGAAGTGTCCATTCTCATTAGATGAGTTATCCTTTATACAAACTTATTAAGTGGTCGGGCACCCGGGTACGGGCGACCATTGTGTAAATCTATCATCTAGTGCATGCTAGACTACCAGTGTACATGTGAACTTGATGTCGGCATTACACTTAGCTCGGTCATCCCTTGTTTACATCATGTGTAGCTCATTAGAGCAGAAAAATCATAAGTTGTGCATTAAGTGTAAAAAATCACTCGGGCAAACAAGATTACAAAGTGGTCCAAGTTAATAAAACCTTTGATGACAATCACTTGTAATGACTCCGAATGCTTCGAATAAAACCTTTTATGCGAATCACTCGTAATGACTCGGAATAAAATCCAATGGAGCCCATCAAAGCTGTCTGCCTAGTTAATCGCCATAAATGGGGTTAACACCTCCCCCTACTTGATGTAGGTCCATCCTCAGACCTTTGCAATTAAGTGCAAGCTTCATTTGTTGCTGTAGAAGAAATTGTGAACATGGAAGTTTGACTTGAGAGTTTGTCCACTTATGTCGATGAAGCACATCATGAAACTTTGATGCAACTAGATGTGTTGCTTGTAAATGTCAGCTTCCAAGGTCTTGATATGTATGTGCAGTGGCTCTTACTAATGAGGTTTCAAATGTCAAGTGCAATGTGCATAGGTAGAAACAAATAAAGAGAGATGTATTCACTTAGAGTTACTCAGATCTCTCAAGGGAGCCCCTCTAAAAGTACCCCTCCATATGACCCCAGTAGTGGATAATGCAAGGCTAGTTATGCAAAATCCTTACACTTACAATGAAACCTATTCCAAGGTAATCAAGGAAAGATGTCAACATAAGTATTTCTATAGATTTCATATATGAAATTGATCACACAAATTGGGTTTCACCAATTCATAGTACTAAAAAAGAACAACAAGATCCACATATGCGTGAACTTGAAAAAGGTAAATGTAGCCACTATGAAAGATCCTTATGCAAGGCTAGTTATGCAAAATCCTTACACTTACAAATGAAACCTATTCCAAGGTAATCAAGGAAAGATGTCAACATACGTATTTCTATAGATTTCATATATGAAATTGATCACACAAATTGGGTTTCACCAATTCATAGTACTAAAAAGAACAATAAGATCCACATATGCGTGAACTTGAAAAAGGTAAATGTAGCCACTGTGAAAGATCATTATCCACTACCTTATACTAAACACGCGCTTAAAAGGGTAGCAGAAAAAGAAGCCTACAAGTTCTTAGATGGATTTTTGGGATACAACCAAGGGTCCATAGATCCTGGAAACTAACATAAGGCCACCTTTGCCATAGAGGATGGGACTTTTGCATATAAAGTAATACCGTTTGGACTTAAACAAATGCACCAACTATGTTTCAACAAAATTGATGTCCACCACATACAAGGATTTTCTATAGAAATTCTTATAGATCTTCATAGGGAGGATGACCTCTATGTGAACTTAAAGCTGAGAGAAGGGAGCATATCCCTTACCTATGGTATGGAGAGATGCATGTATAGGCTTTGCTTGAACCTAGAAAAGTGCAAATTCATGGTTAGGCATGGGAGAATCCTAGAAAAGTGCAAATTCATGGTGGTTAGGCATGGGAGAATCCTAGGACATGCAAGGTTAGGCTTGGGAGAATCCTATGACATGTGGTGTCCAAAAATGAGATCACAACCGATGAAGGAAAGATCCGAGTTACTGTAGAATTCGAGAGACCAAAAATCCCAAAAGGCTATATAAAGGTTTATGGGGCACACAGAGTATTATAGGAGGTTTATATTCATATATGCCAAAATTGTTAGGCCTCTATATATCTTGTTAGTCTGTTTTATGTGGTTTCACATAAATTTAAAAAAATAAAAGCAAGGGTTTTTTAACACCCCTTGATTCTCTTTCTTTAAAAAAAAAAGAGAATTAGGGGGTGTTTTTTAATAAACAGAAAAAATGAAAGCAAGGATGGGGCTCTTTTTTGGGTAAGGGGGGCTTAAATTAAAAGATGGGGGGAAATTTAAAAAAAGGGGGAGACGAAAAAATTGAAAGGGAGGGGGGTGGTTTATTTTTATGAGGGGATGGGGGAGTGTTGTGCAGACAAGCATGGGGGCAGGTGTTCAAATTCGGCAGGGGAACGTGTGGGGCACACGGAGTATTATAGGATATTTATATTCATGTATGCCAAAATTACTAGGCCCTTATATATCATGTTAGTCTATTTTGTGTGGTTTAATATAAATTAGAAAATATAAAAGCAAGGGTTTTTTAAATAAATGAAATAAAAAGAGAATAAGGGGGATGTTCTTTTAATAAATTGAAAAATAAAAGTAGGCATGGGGATTTTTTGGGTAAGGGGGGTTAAAATTAAAAGATGGGGGGGATTTTAAAAAGGGGGAGAGGGAAATGTTGAAAAGGGGAAGGGGGTGGTTTATTTTTGACAAGAAACGGGGGTGTTGTGCATGCAACCATGGGGGTAGGTGTGCAAATTCAAGGTCCCATGTAAGATGAATTTAAGATGATTCCAAAAGAGGCAAGCAATCCTCACCTCTATCCTAAGAGGGACATGGTTTGATGTGCGTATAGAAAATCCAATCATATACGACAATGGAATGCCCTCACTTAAAACCAGCGTTGAATCTATGGTGTGGCTAATGTGCTCATATGGGTAATCATGATACTAGCTAATGCTATAGATTCAATCTAGTACTCAAAGATAACCCAGCAGGAACCCTGGCATTGCTTACTCCTCATAGGTCACTTGCTTTATTGGCACCACCAGTAGTTAAAACCAACGTTGAATCTATGGTGTGGCTAATGTGCTCATATGGGTAATGTGCTCATATGGGTAATCACGATACTAGCTGATGCTATAGATTCAATCTAGTACTCAAAGATAACCCAGCAGGAACCCTGGCATTGCTTACTCCTCATAGGTCACTTGCTTTATTGGCACCACCGGTAGTTAACTATAACACAAATGTCACGAGAAGTAATATTAGACCTCTTGAAATGCCTCCACATGTATTGCCTCCTCAACCACCTCCACTAAGAGTGACTCCTATTCACCAAGTGGGAGCTGAAGATGAAATTACCTTAGAGACTTTAGTGCCTAAAATTGCTTATGAAATACTTGGGGAAAATGTTGAGACTTCTGAGTATTTTGTAACCCCTCCGACTTCACTATGGTTTCATTTGATGAATATAGCAGCATCAGCACAAGGAAGAGACATAAATTCCATGACTAGACAAGCCCTTCTCTCTTGTTATGCATGTGGTGGACCTCACATAAAAACAAAGTGTCCGAATAAAGTCTACAAGGAGAGCCCAACCACCACAAATCATGTTCCTTTGGATAGATGCTACAGTGATTATGGTATAGAGCATTTACTCAAAGATTGCCCTTACCATACAGCCCAACCTTCTAGTGGTGATCCTCCTAGACTGACAATAGCTTTAAATATGATGTGAGTTCTTTGGGGAAGAAAAGATGATTCAGAAGAAGATGATTCAGATCCATATTGGATTTCAACTTTATCCTTGTCGTTACCAACTAGGCTACTCTTCTTCTTGTTGTGTTTCCTTCTCTTTTTTGCATTTTTATCGGAAGCTATATCAATTTCAGTTGCTTTCTTTTCTAGGGCTTGCTTAGCTTGAGCTCTTGTCACTCAGTACTACATTGACCGGAGTCAAGATTGGGTTGTCTTTTCTTCTGCCATGTCGATGAACCTTTAAACTATACCAAAAAAGCCATTGATGGTAGTCTAGAACAAAATTTGCAAAATCTGCCTAAAAATTTGATACAATATCCCAACTTAGTGGAAGAAAAGGAACGTCTTAAGGCAGCTACACATTTGGTTAAACAAACTCAATGAGAGTTAGAGGAGTATGTATGGGCCAGTTAAGACACCTTAATCTTGTCCTCTTGCACCACTCTCGGCAATACCAGAGATGGATGATGAAGTCTTGATGGTGCCAAACTCCGAGTTTGGATCAATCAAGACTAAGAAAGAAGAGATAATGATGAATAAACATCTAACAAAGGATAATGAAGTGCAAGGGAATCTTCCATGTAAACCTAGAAGAATGATCCACCTATTACTTTATTCAAATATCTGTTTTCACCTGTAAATCTGCTCAAAATCCCACATGTAAATACTCCACCTTTTGCATTTACACTGCAATGAAATCCGTGAGCTTTGCACTCATTCTTTCTTTCATTCAATGAATCCCCTTCCACTTAATCATCATTCATTCTTCTCGTTAAACATTTTGCATCTACACGATGATCCTCCTCTTCTCCACCATTTTTTTAATTCTTTTACATACTATGTACCATGGGTTATTGTTTTGGTGCCATTTTCTACTATACTCTTCCATGGATCCATCATACTCAGAGTTGTATGGCAATCCTCTTGGAGAAGCGGAGGTAAGGAAGCTCAAACTAGGTAATAAAAAATGATAATGGTGTTTCATTTTTCTTTTGATAAACTCTTTACTTATATTTTGTAGACTCAACTTTACTTATGCCTTATAGACTCAACATGAATGTATCTTCTGCTAATTAATGTTATGTTTTGTGGATGTTTCTCTTTCATTTCTATAAAACTCTAGAAGAAATGAAAACAAGAGGCACATACAGCTGGCTTTTTTGGATGAAGATTACGCACCTCTACATAAGAGAACGAATGCCCACCCCCTCGACCTAGAGATGTAAAGAGTAATAGGAAAAAAGCATGCTGATTTGTGGGTTCAAGGGTCAATTTACCCACCTAATCCCATGTCCCAATAGCCACCCAACTTTTATGGGTTAACTTCATTGGTTAAGTACATTTGTGAGGGAAATGCAAGATACAAATTGCAGGAGGTAATGGGTGGTGAAATTTTACAACCTGCCAATTGCTGAATCTAGAGGAAAGTTGAAGTTTGTCCTAAAGCTTGACAAGAGTGAAATTGTCAAAGGGCAAAAGATTGAGAGAGTAAGCTTGACATTGATGAATAGAGCGTCGGATCTAGCCATAAAACCTAATCATCCAGATTATATTAGTGTATAGAGTGAAAATGAAATCTGGTGGCTTGCAGCATTTGAGGCTCCCAAGGAGAACCATGAAATCCCGAAGGTCTTATTCAACTTAACAAACATTCCAAATTTTGTGTGTAGTCGAAACACAGGGGAAGTTCTACACGTGGAAGGTCTTGGTCAGTATAATATGGAGTGGCATTTTGTGAGTGACCTAAAGACTTTGAAGTGGCATTACACATCATTTGAATCTCTAATCTAAGAAAACTCATTGGCCAATGGCTCTCTATGTTAATGATGATTGGGTGGTGATGACCCTGACAATGAATTACTACATCTATGATAGAAGAATGCTCTCCATCTTGCATATCTTAATCCATGCGTAGCCAATATCCCTTCCATAGTCACCACCTTCTATATTTGTAACATATGCACAACATTTACCTTACAATGAAGTACCTGTTTCAAAATAATTACAAATTTAGTTCTTAGAATCAGTGACCAAAATCTTAGTTATTTAACATATTGCTTCCCAATAAGTACCTAACATCAACACCCTGAGTCCTCTTA
This sequence comes from Cibotium barometz, assembly GCF_041138505.1. Taxonomy (NCBI): domain Eukaryota; kingdom Viridiplantae; phylum Streptophyta; class Polypodiopsida; order Cyatheales; family Cibotiaceae; genus Cibotium; species Cibotium barometz. Next base: position 4,746,641 of record NC_141058.1, read on the forward strand.
AGATACCATTCATCCCCCAAAAATCGACTCAACCAATCTTTGCCCCAGAAGACCTAATCTGATAGGTTATCTTTGTCTTCTTTACAACCTCACATGAAGTAAATAGATGTGCAAACCTTCCAAATGGTATAATTTAACCACTTAAGATGGTATAAACCATCTTAAGTGTACATCCTTTGAACTTGTGGAGGGTTTCATAGTACCACGAATGTCTATTGCTATTTTGATCTTGCATTCTTCAATGTTCTCTTTTGAGGAAAGCCAATGTTGGCTACTGGACAAGGGTAGTAATGAAATGCACTCCAATTTACCAACATTTTCATTTCCCTCTAATAGGACATACAAAGAATCATAAAAATAGATATTTTGAGCCACTATTTGTCTTGCTACATGGTTATCATACAACAAGTTTCCTATCTCGGCATGTAGAACAAATATCTTTCCACTAAAACACTCGACATTCTGCCATTCATACACAGTGGTTAGATAGAGAGCTGCAGTATTAAAACTACACAACAGGTCACAAAGCTTTGGTCAAATTTTATTTTTAGGGTTGTACAAGAAAAAAATGGATTTAGATACCTGTTGGGCTTAGGTCTCATGCGAACATAATCATCACACAATCTAAACTCCTTGTGCATGTAAACATGCTAATAAATAAGGGGCTCTATTATTGTACCTCCAACATTATCGCACCTCCTAAACTCTAAAATTTCACCATTCCATTACTTATGAGGATCTGAGGTACTTTTAGGCTTAACCCTAAAGGATCCTCGAACACTTGGTCGCATTAAAATGCATTCTTACTTGCTATATTGTTCAGGGATCCATTCATCATCTCGCCTTTCTTATTGAAGACCTCCATGCTACAAATGTTGTAGATATTCTTCCCTTCTTGAACACAAGTATTTTTAGAACCCAAAAATTTGATGTCACACATCTTCTGATAACAAAAGCAACAACAAATACGTTTAGATTATACCTTACGCCCTTTTACTTTGTGTTTCCTTCACTGTTATACCAACAAGTAACTTGATCAATAAAGAAAACAACAAAAAACCTTCTTTTTGATAATGGATATTCAAGGGTACAAACAAGAAGGAAACAAAACACGGTAGATATGGCAAGGGTGAGAACGAGAAAAGGAGTGAGCAAACTATAGATACATCAAAAGAGGTAAAAGTGGAGAGAAGGGAAGTGGAGGAGGGAAATGAATTCATTTTCCCAAACTCCCATTGCCTCAAAATTCTCAATTTAGTGGGATGAGCACTGTTAATCATGATGCTATCTTTTTTTTTTTGTTTTTACACAAATATATAATGCTATACTTGATCTTATGATTTTGGGTGGCAGATCTGACAAAAAGATTTATGTTACATGAATCTTGCATCGTTGCACTCTTATTGGTTTGGCCTTTCTTTGTTAATATTTAGTTAGAGGGCCCATTTGAGAGTTCGAATTTATCTTCAGCCTACAAGACGATGAAACACTTGTGCTCTAGTGCTTGCTCCAAAGCTAAAACTTCTTGAAGTATTTGTGCTGAAGAGTGAGGATGTGAAGCCCAAGGCTCCTCCTTCCCCCTAATCTAAATATTCTAACCTAAAACCTCCATAAGATTTTGGGGAAAAAGATTTTAAGCTGGTATAGCCAAAGTCTCCCAATGATGATGCATCAATGGTGGCTAAGTCAACTATGGTTGAAGGGGGAATCACTGCCTCCCCAAATGGGCTTTCACTCACATCCTCTAATCCTAATGCATTTTTGTCTAGGCCTAAGCTATGGGTCTATTCTGTGGGTCATTTTTGCACAGCGGTTGCTTAGGGCATCAATGGCGACCGCCGACCTGCACAGGGGGTGGGGGTGACCTGCAAGTATTGAAGGATGAAACAAAGCGACTGAGAAAAGAAGGCGAAGACCAAGGTGATGCCCAAATTCTGGCTGTTTTGTGGAGGAGTAGGAGATGGAGAAGAAGTCGATGCACTCGGCTGCAGCTCTCCATAGATAGCCATGCGTTGCCTCCTTTATAAGAGCTTGCTGGGGGCTAACAAGACAATGGCAACTGCCTCTGCTCTACAAATTCCTACACTCCAAGCTGACCGGTTGTCATCACTCTGTGCGATGCCACACGTCCTCCTCCCCTTCAGAAACTATAGAGATGAAGTAGAGAAGAAGAAGTTGCCTGTCATGTAAGAAGATAACGGCACAATCATTAATGAGAGGTTCTTGTATTTCTTGGATAAAAGAGCAATATGGAAATCTTCAGAGCCTACCATGTGAATGCTTAGTTTACAAGAGACAATTTACACCAACCACTAAACCTTCAATTATTTAAGTTTTAATTTAAAATCTTATCCTCGCTTAGATTTTTATAAAGTGTTGGTGTTGAAGAGGAAGGTGAAGTTAGAGATGGTGTGAGTGTGAAGTGTGGTGTGTGAGAAGAGTTGGTGTTTTAGAGAAGTGAAGTAAAGAGAAGTGTAAGAGTGTGTTTCTTCATCAACATATGGAGCTAATTCCAAGGCAAAGCATTCTTTTCAAAGTGTTCATGAGGACGCTCCCAATTTAAGAAGCGAAGAAATTTTAACCCCCATTTTTGTGCATTATTTGACACATTTATGGGCTCAACACATTGACACATTTGTAGCATTTTGGGTACTGAAAATATTTACGCTTTCAATATAAAATCCATTGTAAATTGGCATGGCATTTATAGCAGGTCCGCATAAAGTTTTAAAAGCCATGGTCAATAATATGAATGTGTGAATTCTCAACTTTTGAAAGGTTGAAGGATGCTCTTTTCAATTTTAAAGTGTTGCAAAATAAATGTCTTTGGTGGACCTTAGGAAATATGCACTCAAAACTTTTCGAAATTTAATAAAAAAATCAAGAAGAGGTGGTTGGAATTGCACGACTCTTTTTAGGTGCATCTTCTTCCTTCTTTCTCTCTCTCATGATTGGCACAACTCTTGCTTTTTATTTGCTTGGTATTTCTGGTTCTTGAATTATGTAAGAAGAAGGAGATAGTGCAGACGGTGAGGAAGATGACATCTTTTGTGTGCCATGGTTCTTTTGAGTGGGCTATTTTCTTGGCAAAGAAAGCTTAATTTACATGTTTCATGGTGAGGGGCTAAGCTAAGAATATATTTTGCTGCCTAGATTATCTAGTTTTGTGTTTATTATGAGAGATAAGTGAGAGAATTCACACACAATTTAACTCTAGGACACTTCATAAAATGTGACCCTGAAAACCATGTTTCAATGTGGAATGCTGCGTAATTTGTATGGTGAATGACGGTTTTGTCATCTCGAATTGCATGTAATTTGTGATGGACGAATGGCGCATGATTCAAACTTTTTAGTATTTTGTTATTCTTTGTGGTTTTTTATTTTCTTACTTTTTTGGTATTTTTGGGTTTTCTATAATTTTGTGTGTTTTACAAGGGATTCCACACTCGTTTAAATCACATGTTATCTATGATGTATGACACATAATGATTATGTTCTTGAGGAATGATGTGTTATTCATCATCAATGAGGAATAGTTCATGGTTTGATGGAGTTATTATGTGCAATTTAAGTCTATAAGGTAAGTATCAAGCCATTTTTTGAGTGCCTGTAGTAGCCACATGTGGTACTTTTTCCTTGGGAGTGGTGTGTCAGTTGCTTCAATGCTCTTAATTCCTCTTTAAGAATAATATTCCTTCCCAAATTGGATAGTCAAGGAAAATTACCAAGCTTAATAAATAAACAGATGACCACAATGTGTCTATTCTAAGAACAAGCTAATCCCAAGAGCCTAAGGACACAAGAAATATTAGAGTCATAGGAGTCTTTTGCCTTTATTTCTTTTATGCTGTGATAATTTTTACAAACAATGGCGACCTCCCTAAAGCAAAACTAGCATCGACCCTGGTGCCATGTTTACCACACAAGGCCTTCTCTAGGAATCTACTAGCTCACCTTAGGCAAGGCTACCCCCCCTACCAACCCAGGGCATCGGTCTGGAGTGGAATACTCCTCTCCTACCAAGTGTCAATAGGGCGATAGGCCGACATGAAAGCACATAACAGACATACATTGCCATTTTTTGTAGGTCTTTCTTTTTATTTTTTATTTATCTCTTTGGATTTTTGCTCCCAAATTATCATGCGTTCTTACATCCTTTCGACAAAGGGGTAGAAGCTATGTCTTAGAGGTCAACACACATAGCCAGGTTGTTCAAGCATTAAGATGGTTTTAGCCCTAGACCTAAGACAACCATATTCCAAGGTTAACTAAAGACATCATGCATTCCTAAAGAATTTCTAAAATAAGGTTAAACTCAATTAATGATTTACACTAACACCTTAGTAGGCAACTTCAAAAACTAAGTTACCAGTCACCACACTAATATTGAGGATCAAGGTAAGAGGATGTTGTAGAGTCTGGCTGTAGCCCTAAGGCTAAGCCTCTATCCGCATCATCCAAATAAATAAAATCAGTCTCGGTAGTGCCATGAGTCTCATCCGTCCATTCATTCGTCAGATATATCTTCTTTGTCCTCCCATCCACATAGACTTGTCAAGAATGTAACTATGCGAGGATAGTCATCCTGTGGAAAAGTAATGACTTGGGCTATCGAGGATATGTCCTCTACGGAGTAGGGGTCAGTCGTGGTCAATAGGCGAATTAGCCATTCTAATTCCTCAACATTTCCCTCGCTGGCTAGTACATCTATATGACCCAATTCGATTTTAATTACAGGATAGCACATGTGAAATATCTGAGAAAGGTACAGATGATACCTCTCACCAAAGGTGGGAGTGGATGAAGTGTGTGATGCTCGTGCATCTGCCATATCTGCAAACACAGATATAGCATCAGTAGGTTCATGAAGACAGGTCAATCTCGTTTCTAATTGTGTGCGGATAATTCTCCTCTTAATGTGCTCTTGCTCTTTTTACTATTTTTTTTCTTTTCTTTTCTTTTCTTTTTTGTGTATGAAGCTATATATATACAGTCCCTCGAATTTGGAAGCTACATGGTCAGGGGAGAAAGTTAGGGAGGAAGCAATAGAATGTCAAACGTGAGTACATGCTCCCCCCTTCCTTGGGTAGATTATTTTTTTTGCAATGATGTTGTAGCCCCTTGGAACCAATTTGTCAAGTGGGTTATAGGTGGTGATGTGGGCAGATAGCTTTTTATGACCCTTGTTGGCCACATCAAGTTGCAGAGATGGTAGTGTACGCTCCCATAAATGAATGGAGGATATGGCTTCCGACGATACATTTACAAGGGGAGACGTAGACTCACTTGGTGGGTATTGACAAGGGTAGGTGTAGAGCGTGCAGAAACTTCTATATCAACGTGTGAATGGCATAAGGAGCTAGAAGCTTCCTGCTGTGACTCCCCCCTTCTTGAGCTAGGTGGTATCGATCGATATCGTTTGGGAATCCAAACTAGCTCTGGAAGAAGTGGTGTGGAGTACTTCGTTACCTTTCCCTTACCACAGTCTTGAATTGTCGTTGGTGTGGCAACATTTGGCTTACAAGATTTTACAGGCGATGCAAAGGAATTCAGCTTATGTTTAGGGACCCAAATCTGGTCATTCCCTTCGTAGTACCCTTGGGCTGCTAATAATATTTTAGGAATCCAACGTGATGTTACCTTGCCTTTTCTAGGGCGGGTAGCTGTTTTCCTACTACGAGGCTTCTTGTCTAAACGAGATTGAGCAGTAGAGGGAGCCATTAACAAAGCTTTTGGGACCCATTTGTATGTACTCTTCAGTAAAGTAAGCGGAGCCTTGGGGACCACACTGCCTGTCACACCACTCTTGGCGTTGAAGCGTTAGAGGGGTGGCAAACAATCAAAGATGGTGTAGCCACTTGACTTTGTGATTTTTCCTTATCTGTGTTTTGTCCAAAGTTGATGGCTTAGGTGTGGGACCTTGAGTGGTCAGAGAGCTGGTTCTTGCATTGTAACTCGCCTGGTTTCCAAATCAATATTGCACTTGGTGGCTAACATCCATTTGCACCCTACGTTTACAGTTCCCTCCATGGTACCAGCAGGCATAACCAAAAAGCTTTGAACACAGTCCCCTTGTCATAGGCAACAGGAGTGTGCAGAATTCCCGAGACAGTGGTTTTCTTCTTATTGATACCCTTAACTTGGATGGTACTCTTGGATAAGGGTGGTTTTCCGAGTTGACACCACACTCCATATGACAGCAAATTGTGTTGAGCTTCCGTATCCCATAATGCATTATATTTCCCGTTAAGGACTCTATAGCTCAATTGGGTATCGTCGAGGCGAGTCAGGTTCTAGTGAATCCTCCTCTACCTCCTTGAAAAATGCTTGCGTAATCCCCAAGTTGGCCTCTCGTTAGTGCCTAACACGCTGCTGACGTTCTTTAGCTTCAACTCTCGCTTGTATCTTCTTAAGCTCAGCCTGTTCTTTAGCTGCCTTCTTCTGATGGATTGCATGTAATTCCTCTTGGCTTAGGGAGTCATAGTATCTTTTGAATTTACTCCCATTGAGGAATCCAATAGTTTCAACTCCGTCGAGAGTCTCCACTCAGATGGTACCTTGCGAGGTAATTTCACATACTCTGTACGGTCCCATACTCTGTACAGCATATTTTAGCTTCTTCTTTTCGTTACGCACTCCATACATCAGGACTTTATCCCCAACTTTGATGTCCTTGTTTTTCAGGTGGCGATCAAACCATTTCTTCCTTCTATCCTTCTCTACAAGGGCATTGTACACCGCCAATTGTCTTTCTTCGTCAAACCGCTCAAGGATATACAAACGCTCTACTAAGGGATTACCATTCCAGCCCTCTTGAGTAGCAACACGAAGACTAGGAATGACAAATTCCCACGTCATGACTGCTTCTTGGCCATATACCATCTTGAATGGTGTGCAATTAATAGCCACTTTGTACACAGTACGATAGGCCCATAAAGCTGACGTAAGCTTTAGATCCCAATCCGTGCGATGAGCCTCAACTGTCTTTGTCAGAATAGAGATTAAGGTCTTGTTGGTACTCTCGGCTTGGCCATTCGCTTGCAGATAATAAGGAGTAGATTTATAATGGGATATCATGAAATTTGTTGTTGTGAGCTCCTTAAACACTTCATTTATAAAATGCGTACCATTGTCTCTCACAAGTTCAAAAGGACAATCGAAGCATGTGATTATATTTTCAAAGAGGAACTTGGGTGTTGTCCTCACATCTGCCTTACGTGTCGCTTTCGCTTCAGCCCATTCGGTCACATAGTCAGTGGGCCACAATAATATAACGAGATTGTGTGTTACGGGCCGCTGGGCTAATTGGACCTACAAAGTCTAAACCCCACTTTTCAAACGGTTGGTTTACTTTAATTGGATGTAGGGGCATCTAATCTTTCCGCTGGGGTTTCTTGTAGCGTTGGCATTCATCATCACAACCCTTCACAAAAAGTGATGCATCTTGGAACATAGTGGACCACCAATACCCTGATTGCAATATCTTTCGCGCAGTTTAGTCTTCTGAAAAGTCACCACCGGCTACGCCCATATGTGCCTCTTGTAAAATATATAGATACTCATCCTCTCGAGCGCACAACGCCTAAGAACATCATCCTTTCCTCTTTTATAAAGAGTCCTGGCCATTAGGCAATAGGAGTTAACAATCTTCTCACTCCATTCAGGCATTGTCTCCCCATCATGAACAAGGAAGCATCAGGTTAGTCATCATTAACTCTCGTAGGAGCTTCACCCCATTAGGTATGCGAGACAAATGATCAGCATGACATGTTTTTTGCCAGGTCTCATAATAACAGTGAAATCAAACTCAAGAAGAATCAACAACCATCGTGTGATTCTTCCTGTGAAGCATGGTTTGTTCACCAGATACAACAATGCTTGATGATCCACATAGAAAACAAACTTGGTGGCAAGAAGGTAATAACGAAATCTCTTTACTGCATATATCATTGCCAACCTTTCTTGCTCCGTAGTGGTGTAGTTCATTTCAGCATCGTTCAACTAGCGACTGGCAAAGCTAATGGGGTAGTCTAGTTTATGTTCTCTAGGTTGAGTTAGTACACACCCAATAGCAAAGTTTGATGCATCAATATGCACATGGAAGATTAAATCCCAGTTAGGCATTCGCAAGATTGGAGCACTCGCCAGGGCCTTCTTTAATAACTCATATGCACGATCACAATCTTTGGTCCAAATAAACTTGATGAGAAGCTTGTACAATGGTCGAGCTATCTCAGCCGACGAAAAATAAAATAAAACTTCGACAATAACCAACATGGCCCATAAAGTTCTGGACTCCCTTATAGTTGGTGGGTGGGAGCAATTTCAGAATGACCTTGATTTTACTTTCATCGGTGGAAATCCCATTTTTGGACACTATATGTCCTAGAATAACTCCGTGTTGTTTAACCTAGAATTGGCATTTGAAAGGATTCAATGAGATGCGATATAATCTACACCTTTGAAATACTTTTCGTAAACACATCAAGTGCTCGTCCCAAGAGGAATGAACACAAAGATCATCTAAGAAGGCTTCACAAAAGTCCCTTAGATATTCATTAAAGGCTGTGTTTATCAATCGTTGGAATTTTGCAGGTGCATTGGTTAAGCCAAAGGCCATGACGCGAAAGGCAAACACTCCAAACTCTGTTATAAAAGCTGTTTTAGCTTGGTCCTCTACTGCAATTGTGATCTGATTATAACCAGAGTACCCGTCTAAAAAGCTATAAGCCTCCTTGCATGCAACTCTTTCAAGCACATGTTCCGAATACGGCAAGGGATAATGATCTCTTCTGGGTGGCTGCATTAACCTTCTTGAGATCAACGCACACTCTGAGTTTCCCATTCTTCTTTGGTACAATGACTATCGGAGAAACCCATTCTAAGTGCTCAATAGGGTATATGAATCCACATTTTATAAGCTTTTCAATTTCCTCTTGTACAATCTTTGCATACTTAGGATTCATTGGGTAGGGACATTACTTTGGACTGGTTTAGCAGCAGTTGCTAAATCATTGGAATTGTGTGTTGCACCACATTGGGTGGAACACCCTTCATATCATGGTATGTCCAAGCAAATATGTCCTTGAATTCTTTAAGAAGCATCTTAAGTGTAGCTTCTTCCGTCTTGGTGAGGTCTTGAGCAATAAAAACTGGTTTAGACTCCTCACCTGGATCTGCTAGTTCTATCTCCTTAACTACCGCGCCGGGCCATCGTAGACACCACTACTCCCATTGGTAGGCATTCGTTGGGCTTTTGTGTAGACAACTTTATGTTCTCCCATGGTAAAAGATTTGAAATGCTCGGGTGCGGGGTGTAAGTCTACCGATTCTTGTTGTGCCATGCTTTTTTCTTTAAATTCCGCTTCCTTTTGTTACTGAGCTAACTCTCAGTTTTGATGCCTTCTCGCAGTACGACTTAGTTTCGGCTTCTCTTCGATTTCTAATTGGGCAATGTCATGAGGCTGCGGACTACACCATATGACACTTTAGAGGTATTCTCCCCAATTATCCACTAACTTCCGATGAGCGTCATATGCTCCTACATAACTAAGCCATTCTGCAGTGGATCTCTCTTTGTTTATTCTAGCTCTTACATTAGCTCGATAGCGTTGTCGCTTATGTCTCGTCTTCTTCTTACCTAGTTTCTGATTTTTGTTTATATCAGATTCAGACTCACTTGATCGATCTTCACTTGTGCCCCCTTACTCTCGGATGATCTGCAAGAGGTTATTGTCCTAGGCCTTGAGCATGTGGCTTCCACACTTGGGTGAATATTCAATTCATACCCCCTATCAAGCTCAGAGTCAGTTTCTTCTTGAGATTCAGACTCGGAGTCGCATTGGTCAGAGTCTTCGTTGCTACTTTCAGAGTCAAGGGAGTTTGCCACTTTCTTGCCATCAGAAGTCAAGTGCATAACACCTATCATGTTCACTGGCACTAATGGTGGCATATCTTGCCCCTCAGGTGTTACCCAACTTGTGCCTCTATTTCCCCATGTGTCTATGGTTGCCGTCGCCGCGCTAGGTGTACCCAATCTACATTATCTGACTCAGTCATGCCCGGTAGGACATCCATATAAGAAGAATCTTCCCCATCATCGGTCTCTTTTTTGCATGTATAGCAATACTTTAATGGGGCTGAGTGAATAGTGGTATTCGATCGATTATCAATGATAACCTTGCTTCCTAAAGGATGCGCGCGACCATTCTCAAGATCAACTCGAATGACAGAGTCCTGGAATTGTAAGTAGACATAGTTTTTCGACCAGACATGCACCATTTGTGCTTCCCTCATGAAAGGACGTCCTAAGATCATTTGATATGACATAGGATGCTTAGAGAAATCCATTATAATGAAGGTATGCCTTACCTTGTATCCCAGAACCTTGATCTTAAGGTCCCTTAGCATTCCAATAGGTTTAGCTATAGTTCCATTTGCTATCTTAACCACTATGTTTGTGACTTCTAGGTGAGGTTTTCCCATAGATTCCCCGCAGTTTTTAGTCACAATGCTCACTCTAGCACCACCATCAAGTATTCCCTTTAGAGTTAATCCCTTGGTAGTAATGGGGAGGGTTGCATTAGATTCGTCACCTTCAAAGTACTGTCCCAACTCGTTAACAGGTATTTCAATGACCGAGTCTTCATCTAGGTTGTGGGCTGTAGATCCAAATGTTCCTCCACATCTTGAAGCGTGTCGCGTCTATCCATATTTGCAAATTGCGGTAACCCCACCTTCAGTTCTCCATTGCGAAATGCCCGAAGAGCTAAGAATAGCTCAGAATCTCCGTATAACTTGGATATGATCGTGGTTCTGATTTCAGAGGACATGAAATCCATTAGTTTGGACACATTCAACGGTACTTTTTGAGATATCGGCCCTTGACTAGGGACTGGTGAAGATGGAATCACTTCCTCTTCGATGGGGTCAGGCATTCCCTCACTAAACATTCTTTCAAGCAAGAAGGGTGTCTGCCCACTTCCTGATGTCCTATCCTCACTTTCTTCCCGAATGATACTAGGTATAGCTAACGGTTTATGGCTCCTGTGAGGCTAAACTTGTGTAGGAAACATTGTGTCTAGGATCTTGATTTTTCTAGGTTCTGGCTCCAGTTCTCTTTGTGTTTCTTCCACCAAACCCCTTAAGTGTTGCACTCGTTCAATCTCCTCTACTGGGTTTAGGTAAGTCCCAATCTTTTTCTTGAGGGTTTTTGGCCCACATGGCTTGTCTTTGACATTGAGCAATCAAATGATCTATGCCACAAAACAATTATATATAAGTACCGGCATTCTCGACGTGCTCCCTTGATTTGGTTGCATTTGAGTAGCGATCTTTTGTAGCCTATTAGGGCACTCCGCTACACGATGCGGCCCACCACAATCGTAGCATTGAAGAGGTGGTCGCCTGGCAAAGGTATTAAGGTTTTTCCCTCTTGTGGCGAGAGTAGCCGCTTGATATACAGGCTTGACTTGCCCAAAATGATCCTCCATGTAATACTGGGGAGTCATTTCAAACATATCAATTCCATATGGAATAGTGGGATCTATATCCTCTTCATAATCCCCACACGCACTATGTGACTCAATCACAACCCATCTGGTTTATAGGGGTAACCCTCGGGATGCGGAGGTTGTGGTCCTAGCATTGGCGGTGGTAACGGCACAGACTAGACTAAATTTGGGTTCCTTGGAACTATGTGTTGTGACGGTTACTCGACAGGTGGTGCAAGCATTAGTGCGGGTACTTGAGGGGTGTTTGACCAGGCTAGTGGTTCTTGATTTGCTAACATACGCTTAAGTACTAGGCAATCCTTAGATTGATGGCCTATTTACCACATGTATTGCAAGTCTCATTGAATTTAACTCTGAATGTGGGACATTCACTCGTGCTATGTGGTCCTAAGCAAACCAAACACCATTGTTGCTCTCTTCTTGGGTACATATGGCTATTTTGAGGAGCTGGATCACCCCTAAAGTATTCTTGGAGAGCCTTAGTCAGCTATAGACATTTCGGATATCTTGGGCTCCTTGGCAATAGGTTTTACAGTCATTGGCTCGTGCCCAGATACTTGTGAACTAATAGACTTTGTCTCCGACGAAGACACCTTTTTACCTGTAATCATCAAGTTGTCTTCTAACTGGATTGTATTGGCAATGACTTCTTCCCACGTCGTAAGACCTCTAATGACTAGGCCATTGTATATGTCCTCGTGGCGCAATCCTCGAATGAATCTATCAAGAAGTTGGTTGTTATTGAAGTGCTCATCGAGAGTACAGCGAGAATTTAGATGCTTTAGTCAACTAATAAAGTCTCTCACACTGACTCTCGTTCCTCGCGTTCAGCTTTTTGGAGTTGAGATGCTACACCCCAAAGCACACCCTCACGTATGTATTCTTCCAGTCTTGAGAGTGGGATAGTGAGTACGCTCTTCAACCCCCCTTAAAGTTCGATACCAATCTCCGGCTTTTCCACTCAAGGTTAAGCCTAAGGCTTTACACTTATGTAGCTCATTGTGCTCTTCCAAGGAATCACACACGTGTTCAAAAACTTCAATGTGCTTCCTAACATCTTTGTTACCACCCCACTGAAGTTCTGAGTGAGCTTGGCAACTTGTACCGCCTTGCTTCTAGGCTCTCTCTCAGGTATGCCACGCATGTTTTCCACAATAGATCGTCCAATCGTTTGAGCAAACGCTGCTAGATCACCTGAGTGAGCAGGCATAGCTGGTGGAGGCACTTCTGGGATGGCCTAGTTGATAGGAGTTGGCATTGGTCTTGGTATGCATGTAGCTGACGTAGGATATGATATGTGACTAGGCATAGCTCCTCTTGGATAAGGGTTCTGATAAGGCATTCGTGGAGCATACGCCATTGGCATAATAGGAGGGCGTAGGAGCTACATGAGCATGAGTAGCGATAGGTACATATGGTCGATATGCACTGGTACGCATTGTTGTAGGTATTGTACCACTAGGTAGCGGTGTTGTACTAACTACAGTGGTAAAACGAGTGCACTTTCCATCATGCTCATCATCGGAGTAGGCATTGTGGATTCCCTAATGGAAAGTTGAGCCAAAGTTGGAAAGCTAAAGTTACTGCTCGTGGGCTCAACCTGCATTGAGACTCCAGGCGAAACAACATATGAAGGATCTATGAGACACATCGAGGGAGTCTCCAATTGCAACAAGGTTGGTTATTTAGCCTTGCTCGTATCCAAAAATCTTATAGGGCCAGTTGAAACTAGGTTCACTCCCCTATTCTGCCTCTCGAATTGGATAATTCTATGGATAACTTCACATATCATTTGTTGTTGTTCATCTAGATTGGTGGCACTAGATGTAGATCGTATGACTTCTAACCAACCTACATGGTATCTGTAACCCGTGTATAGCTTAGTCAGAGTCTCCGTGTGTAGGTCATATTCCCAATTTTCATTGAGAAATATCCCATCTAAACTTGGCATGCCAAAAGGTTCTCTTGAAGTGGACGCAATTGTTGAGAGATGTAGTCGCGGTATTGTGTGTATGTGGGAAAGCACCCTAGAGGTGCAAGATATTGTGGTGAGATAGGAATGCCACATGTAATATTGAATGGTGTGTGAGTGTTGACCAAAAGAGTGGAAAAGGAGTTGCCACATGGATGATGATGTGTAAAGTGGGATAAGGCTAGAAAGCCTATATCATTGTATGGTTCACTTGAGATATGCAATAGAAGAGATCAAGTGTTGAGTGTGCAATCTCTCTCTCTCTCTCTTATGGAGTTCTTAGTGTGGTATAATCCACTACCATTTGATGGAAAAAAACTTCACCCTTGATTAGTAAATGAGGAAACTCAAAACCTAGCATCTTCATAATTCAAACTAGATTCTTGCTTAAATACATAGTATGCGATAAGAAAGGTCTATAAAAGGTCCAATAACTCCATGAAAGTGACCACAACACTATTTCTCATTCACATCATCATTGGTTGTGACATTTGGAAGATCCATCAATAGTGTATCGACACAAGATAATGTCTTTCTCAACACATAAGCAATGGTGAAGGGATTCCCTTGCACACCTCCTCATATTTCCAACCCTAGCAAACAAGTCAATGATGGCATCCCCAAGTAGTGTAAATGCGTGTAAAAGCCACCTACCAAGAAGAGTGTCATATACTTAGTAAATATGATGAGTTAATATATCAATATGAAAAAGGATGAGCTTTCTAAAAATTTGGTTACTCTTACCTTTTAACACTCTCACATCTCTCTGTACCTCCTCGCATATAAAACTTCCCAATAATGGTGCGTTCCTCAACACCCTTTAATTTACTCTCTATCAACATACTACTCTTGGCTAGAAATAAGGAAGGGTTGACATCCTCACCACCTTCCCAGTCAATGTCTCACACTGTGTACCCCTCTCAATTGTATGCTACAAGGATTAAAGTTCGAACCTACACAAGAGATTGATGAGTGCATGGTGTTAGAAAGTATAAACCTCCTCGAAAAGAATAAAATTAGATGGTGTATCATATTTTACCTTCTGTCCATCCTCATGCAAATACCCTGCATCAACGAGTAGGTACCCTGCATCAACGAGTAGGTACCCTGCATCAACGTGTAGGTACCCTGCATCAACGAGTAGGTACCTTGCATCAATGAGTAGGGTGTATGTGCGATACAAAGCAAACTCATTAGTCGTTGCATGCCCATGTGATAGCTTTGACATTGCATTTGTTCTTGTGAACAAGTTGTTGAAGCCGGATGTGGTGGCTTGGAGCATAATTATTGGTGGTTATGCTAAAAGAGGATTGTTTTGTGAGACACTTCAAGCTTTTCAAAAGATGCAAGAGAATGGGGCCAACCCAGATCACGTCACTTATCTCTACCTTGCAAAAGCTTGCCAAAGCTTAGAAGCCTTGGAACAAGGGAAGGCATGTGCATTCTTTGATAATTGAGAGTGCAGATCATCTTGTGGGGAGTGCTGTTGTCGATATGTATGTTAAATAAGAAAATCTTAAAGATGCACATGCCGTTTTTTATAGATTGTCAAAACAATGTGTCACTTTGGGATGCACTTAGGAGAGGTTACTTCCACTATGGGCATTCCCAAAAGGCATACCAAATCATCCAATTAACAAAACAGGAAGGTTTGGATGTGGACATTGTTACCCTCATTTCCCTCGTCAGAGCATGCTCTTGCTCAGGAGACTTAGTGCAAGGTAAGCAAGTTCATTGCCACCTAGTCAAGTTTCAATGAAATGTGACCTTAAACACATTGAAATGCCGATTGGATTGTGCCACTTGATTACCCACTGTGTGCGTGGTGTGCCCTAAAAGCCTTGCCTCAAGGTCTTAAGCCTAACCATGAGAGCTTGACCCTCTAAGTTATAGAAGTGCGTGTTTTAAGGGAATCACGAGGGTGCCCAAGGACCAAATGTTGTCACCCTTATCTTGCTACCACCCCAAAGTTACTAACACCTTCTGTGTTGTTGTAGGTCAGGCATTGTGTGGACAAATCCCTCTCTCTCTTTCTCTTTCTCCCTCTCTTTGTCCACCTCCCTCACCAAATCACTCTTTGTCCCTTCTTGCTCTCTCTCTTATAACCCTATGGGGTCTTCAAAACATGAGATGTGTACTTGTTTTCATACACTTTCTCAAACAAATTGCATTTCAAGGAAGATGTCCTTAAATTGCATTTCAAGGAAGATGTCCTTAAAATGCAAGAAAACCAATATAAATGAGTTGATCATACTATTTTTGTCATGTTATATGGACACAACACAGCTACCTAGGGTGGGAAAAGGTATGTACAAATATGAGAGAATGAGGAGCGCCCGACCGGGGGAAGGGGGGGAGTTTCCTAAGAATGCAAGCAAACATAAAGAGGTATGATGCTTTGTTTACATGCATTTTATGTAGAAACCAAAAGTTTGAGAACAAACACACACACACACACACACACACACACACACACACACAGAGTAGGAATGTAAAGCTAAAATTTGTGAATAAAGCCAGACGGTAAAGAGAACTATATATAGGGAGGGAGGTAAGCTTCAACACGTGTCTTTTAGTGGTGGTATTAAATTCTAAGTTTCTTTTGTTTTAGAATGTCAATGTTGTTACATGTCCTAGAAGCAAGAATAAAGAAACAACAAGAAAGGTTCCCGTGGGGGGGATGATTTTTATGTGAGCTTGTACATCCGAGCTTTTTTCCAATTTTAACGAGCTTTTTTCTAACCTCCTTTGAAATTGCCAAAATTTCATATTAACTTTACAACTCAACAATCAACCTATGCAACAGCATAAATTCAATCCACCTATGCAATGTCATATATCACAAAAGTACATGACTACTTATATCCATATAGCTAGATCAACTTAACAATGAACAACACACGTTGCATCATATTTGTCTAAATTCAAGCCACCTATGCAATGTACATCACGAAAACACATATATCGTAGCTAACTGAGTGCTTAATTAACAATGTATTAAACATAGTGCCAATTAACCATTTGATGGAAAAAAACTTCACCCTTGATTGGTAAATGAAGAAACTCAAAACCTGGCATCTTCATAATTCAAACTAGATTCTTGCTTATATACATAGTATGTGATAAGATAAGGTTTATAAAAGGTCCAAAAACTCCATGAAAGTGACCACAACACTATTTCTCATTCACATCATCATTGGTTGGGACATCTGGAAGATCCATCAATAGTGTATCGATAAGATAATGTCTTTCTCAACACATAAGCAATGGTGAAGGGATTCCCTTGCACCTCCTCATATTTCCAACGCTAGCAAACAAGTCAATGATGGCATCCCCAAGCAGTGTAAATGCGTGTAAAAGCCACCTACCAAGAAGAGTGTCATATACTTAGTAAATATGATGAGTTAATATATCAATATGAAAAAGGATGAGCTTTCTAAAAATTTGGTTACTCTTACATCTCTATGTACCTCCTATGTACATAGAGATGGTTACTCTTACCTTTTAACACTCTTACATCTCTATGTACCTCCTCGCATATAAGACTTCCCAATAATGGTGTGTTCCTCAACACCCTTTAATTTACTCTCTATCAACATACTACTCTTGGCCTGAAATAAGGAAGGGTTGACATCCTCACCACCTTCCCAGTCAATGTCTGGCACTGTGTACCCCTCTCGATGGTATGCTGCAAGGATTAAAGTTCGAACCTACACAAGAGATTGATGAGTGCATGGTGTTAGAAACTATAAACCTCCTCGGAAAGAATGAAATTAGATGGTGTATTATATTTTACCTTCTCTCCATCCTTGTCAGGTACCCTACATCAACGAGTAGGGTGTATGTGCGATACAAAGCAAACCCTTTAGTCGTTGCATGCCCATGTGATAGCTTTGACATTGCATTTGTTCTTATGAACAAGTTGTTGAAGCCGGATGTGGTGGCTTGGAGCATAATTATTGCTGAAAGAGGATTGTTTTGTGAGACACTTCAAGCTTTTCAAAAGATGCAAGAGAATGGGGCCAACCCATATCACATCACTTATGTCTGCCTTGCAAAAGCTTGCCAAAGCGTAGAAGCCTTGGAACAAGGAAAGGCATGTGCATTCTTTGATAATTAAGAGTGGGCTTGAATAAGAGTCAGATCATCTTGTGGGGAGTGCTGTTGTGGATATGTATGTTAAATGTGAAAATCTAAAAGATGCACATGCCGTTTTTGATAGATTGTCAAAACAATATGTGTCATTTTGGGATGCACTTAGGAGAGGTTACTGCCACTATGGGCATTCCCAAAAGGCATACCAAATCATCCAATTAACAGAACAGGAAGGCTTGGATGTGGACATTGTTACCCTCATTTTCCTCATCAGAACATGCTCTTGCTCAGGAGACTTGGAGCAAGGTAAGCAAGTTCATTGCCACCTAGTCAAGTTTCAATGAAATGTGACCTTAAACACATTGAAATGCCGATTGGATTGTGTTATTTGATTACCCACTATGTGCTTGGTGTGACCTAAAAGCCTTGCCTCAAGGTCTTAGGCCTAACTACTATGAGAGATTGACCCTCGAAGTTGTAGAAGTGCGTGTTTGAAGGGAATCACGAGGGCGCCCAAGGACCAAATGTTGTCAGCCTTATCTTGCTACCACCCCAAAGTTATTGCCTAACACCTTCTATGTTGTCGTAGGTCAGGCATTGTGTGAACAAAGCCCTCTCTCTCTTTCTCTTTCTCCCTCTCTTTGTCCACCTCCCTCACCAAATCACTCTTTGTCCCTCCTTGCTCTCTCTCTTATAACCCTATGGGGTCTTCAAAACATGATATGTGTACTTGTTTGGATACACACTTTCTCAAACAAATTGCATTTCAAGGAAGATGTCCTTAAAATGCAAGAAGGCCAATATAAATAAGTTGATCATACTATTTTTGTCATGTTATATGGACACAACATAGCTACCTAGGGTGGGAAAAGGTATGTACAAATATGAGAGAAAGAGGAGCGCCCGACCGGGGGGGGGGAGTTTCCTAAGAATGCAAGCAAACATAAAGAGGTATGATTCTTTTTTTGCATGCATTTTATGTAGAAACCAAAAGTTCAAGAACACACACACACACACACACACACACAGTAGGAATGTAAAGCTAAAATTTGTGAATAAAGCAAGAAGGTAGAGAGAACTATATATAGGGAGGGAGGTAAGCTTCAACACGTGTCTTTTAGTGGTGGTATTAAATTCTAAGTTTCTTTTGTTTTAGAATGTCAATGTTGTTACATGTCTTAGAAGGAAGAATAAAGAAACAACAAGAAAGGTTCCCATGGGGGATGATTTTTATGCGAGCTTGTACATCCGAGCTTTTTTCTAATTTTAACAAGATTGTTTCTAACCTCCTTTGAAATTGCCAAAATTTCATAACAACTTTACAACTCAACCAATCCACCTATTCAATCCTCTCAATGGTATGCTGCAAGGATTAAAGTTCGAACCTACACAAGAGATTGATGAGTGCATGGTGTTAGAAACTATAAACCTCCTTAGAAAGAATGAAGTTAGATGGTGTATCATATTTTACCTTCTCTCTATCCTCATGCAGGTAACCTACATCAACGTGAGTAGGGTGTATGTGTCCTTGCATGTCCATGTGTGGTGGGGAATTATTCTAACAGTCCACATGTGACAAACTACTTCTCATTTGCAATGAATTGAGATGCGAATCTTGCTGCCTATAAAATAATATGAAGCAAAGTTCAACAGAGCAACCACCAATGTATGTCAACCAAGCTAAGAGACTCTCATATAACCAAGGTCATACCTAAAATGACCACTTATGGGAGAACTCATTCCACTCGGGACACTTCTCATCATCAATTAGCTCTACCTACAGCCCAGTGGGGAAGTCTGCCCATATCAAGTTCACCACCTCCCAGCTCCTTTGTGACTCAAGCCTCTTGTATCAACATGGTTGAGGAAATATAGAATCCTACTCATGAATGACAAACATTGTGATTAGAAAGAATTTTAGGAAGCGTAGAGCTACAATGAGACAATTGAGTGTTCAAAGCATTATGTATCATGCAGTGGAAAGTCTACCAAGGACACCACGTTGCCTGGATGGATAGCTATGTAGGTGCAAGTCTTGACACCTACATCGGGTTCACGACATCCAGGCCCAAACATTAGCTAAAAGGCACAAAAAATTTACAAATTAACACTAATCACTGCAACTCACTCTTGACACGTGTGACCCTTTGTTGTGAACTAAAATCCAAGGCCTGTGTCCCTCCGAGAATCCTTGAGAGAGGATGATCCAGTTTGTGGCACTGCGGGTGATAGATCGCCCATGGTTAGCGTGTATTGAATCAAGCAACAATTCAAAGAGGGCCTATGCTACTACAAGAAGAATATTACCTAGTCTTTTCTTTTTTAGTGAGCATTGTTTCTTTGATTGCTCCTCTCTCATTGGCTCTTTCCATTAATTCTTTGATCTTATTCCTATGCGGGGAACCCTTGATTATGAAGGAATAGGTCACAATGTAGTGCCATCTCCCTCTCCACTCTCTCCCCAAAAACCTCACCAACATTTGTTCTCCTTGGCTAAACTCCTTGTGGCCTACATGTTGTAATTACTTGACATGTCATACAATTATTCTATGTAAAGAAAGAAGCACAAACACAAAACATACTTCTTTTTAGTGCATCTTCACATGGATGTTGCTTCCCAAAAAGAGAGTTGAACCACCAAGGACATCATACATTTCTCTTGCAATCGCTCATCCCTTTCTCTAAATCGAGGACGATACATGAATTTTTCACTCTCTCAATTGCACCACCTTGTGATAAGGGAATGCAACCCTTGCATCACCTTTTTTTGTTGGTTAAAGGTTCTAAACCACCTGCATTTTTAAAAAATCATCTTGAAACCATCACCAATTATAGCTTTTACATATAAAGGAATAACAAGGAGATATGTACATAAACACTAGGCATAGTATTGATTTGTCTAAACCACTTGCATTTTTAAAAAATCATCTTGAAATCATCACCAATTATAGCTTTTACATATAAAGGAATAACAAGGAGATATGTACATAAACACCAGGCATAGTATTGATTTGTCTAATTCAGGTTGCTTATCTTGACCAACCACACGACTCATATCTTTCCACAAGTCTGGGAAAGCATCCTGCATATGCAACTACTTCTTCTCCTTTTAAAATGCCCCAAATGTAGTGGGAAATTCAAAGCCATGAAATCTTTGCAACTCATCCAAGAGTGTCTTTTCCCCTTCAAGCATGAAACTAGACCTCTTTCTTCATGTACATGTGGAAGTGATTTTTACATCACTTATTTGGGCATACAAATCCTCCGTACCATAGTACACCTTCTCTATGGCCTTCCCCATACCTTTCTCCATCGCCTTGCCCTTTCCCTTAAGCACAGAATCTTTTTTCTTAGGAGTCACCAAGAGATGGATAATCTCTTTCTTACTATCCACATAAACTCATATTAGCTACATGAAAAGGAGGTTCGCATGGAATGTAAGTACCTTATTTAAATGGGCATACCTCTCAACCGACACTAGGGATGAGCACAATATTTAAAGCTAATCCTTTGATATAGGTGCTTCAATCTTTGCATTCCAATCGAATGAGTATAGGATCTGGAAAAATCCATTACCATTTGTGGGATTGGCAATGGGAGCCATCTTGTATTCCTAATCCCTAAACTGCATCTCCACAATTCTTAGTGCTTTGGAGGCATGCACATAATCATGTTATGGCACATACGGTCCTTGTTGAGATGAAATATCTTACTCTGTAGTGCCTTAGTGAACTCCTCCTACATGTAACCCACAATGTTTAAAATATGTAATACAAAGGAAAACAAACACACACACTCACAAAAAAGAAGCGTAGACCTCAAACACCTTCCACACTAGTTGTGCTAGAACAGCATCAGGTGCAGTGTACAATGTGGCATTACTTTTATTCTCCAAGGCTATCTCAATCTCCACCCACTTTCTTTCTTCTTTGCTCAACCCACTTAAGTGAAGCTTTGTTAGCCTCGCCAAACTTTTGGAAAAGAAAACCTCATGGCTGAATGAGGCCTCAATGTGTGCCCTTGTGAGCTTTCAAACCAAATACAATGAGAACTTATAACATGTATGCAACATAGACCAATTAGAGAATAAGGTAGGTTAATTGTATATTACTCATTGGTCACCTTTAAAGCTAACAATAACTCTCCTTCATCTTGATGCTCCAATTGAAGAAATAGACACTTAACACGTATGTGTCTTGATACATAGTGGGTGTAAGGTGCATTCATCAACAATCACCAATATGCTTAAGTAGTCATTAATCAAACTATCACCTTACCAAAAAGAAAAATTTATTATCACTTACCTTCCTAAATACGTGTTTACCAAGATTTTAACCTATTGTTCCCATCCCATACAAGAAACGTCTTTCCCCTAATACAGTAAATCCACTCATCATCAAGTTCATCTCGTTAAACTTATCTGAGACTGCATGCCATGTCGTTCCCCATTCTTCATTATCCTCTTGAGTAATATATAGAAAATCTTATCCTGGCCTCTGCATGGAAACAAGGAATGGATCACTTGAGGACACATACCCTTTGGAGTCAAAACTTGAGCGTGGAGATGCCACTTGACTTGAAGCAATTCGAATGGCCTCATTTGGGACGAGTTGACAAAGAGGTAGGGGGAAGGATCTGTGCCATGCTTCATGTAGAACTTCACAAGAGTGTCCTGCAATTTAACCCAGCTTGAATCTCCTTCCCAGGACTAGAAGGTGAGTCCCTTTTTTAGGTTTTTTTCTTCCTTGTGCACCCTCAAAGCAAGACGCCATCGCTTGAACATGAGTTTCAGACACATGGGCTGTGTGTACGTGAGCCCCTAAGCCCTTCCATCTCCCTTAAACTTGAGTTTCAAACACATGAGTTGTGTCTCCATGTGCCCCTCCTAGCTCTGTAATAGTGAGATGGGATATAATTATATCTTTCTCATCTGGTACATGGTGCGGAGTGGTCGAAGAGAGAACTTCTTCATTTACCACTCTACCCATTGTTCTCCCACGTCGTAGAGCATAACTTTTGGAAATTGCAATTGAAACTATGTTTTTTATTATAAAACTTTAGATTTCTCAAGCTTGCATCGTAAATATCAAGAGTCTACATTCAAATAATACCTATGTTCTTAGCTTTGGTGCCATCCTCTGGTGCTTTTTAGATAAATAAGGCCTTGCCCAATAGAAGCTAAACATCAACTTCAGCCCCTCTCTCTCTCTCTCACACACACACACAACCCATCTTAGATTACATCGGTTCAAAGCGAGCTTAAACCTATGTGAAGGGCATGACTTAGACCTATGTAAAGTTCATCCAAAATAAAAAAGAGCTCTGTTGAGCTGCTTGAGCATCAACACTCAAAAGATTTGCCAACTTTTACTATCACCTTGGTTAATGTATCTACTTGAGTAGTGTTAAAACCTCCGACGCTAAGAGGATAATCACTAATGATATTTGCAACTTGGGTTCCACCATGCATGAATGGCTTGATTGGAGCACTGTAAGTACTGTAATAATAGTGCATGCTTTTGGTTCTCTATGGTACACTTTGATGCATTGTATAGCCAAGAAGGCCTTTTTTGCCCCTGATACGAAGCTTTGGGGGAAGGCCTTTAAAATAGCAACCTATGGAAGCTACTTCATCAATCCAAAGAAACAAGTCATCACTCCACATGGTCAGATTTCCTTGTAATGTGGATATTGAAGGTAATCTTCATTACATCATTGACTCAATATTATCATTAACATATATTGTGTGCCTTAAAAAGAGCCCAAGTTATTATTACGGATGCTCGAAGACATATATTGTGTACCTTGAGACCCCTCCAAGACCTTCCTCCAGTATGCCTCCTGCAAACTATAATAAGCCATCACTTCCATTGGGAGTTGTAGACCTGGATTCGATGACAATGGGGAAGAGGTATCTCAAAGCATCATACCTTATATACTTGACCAATAGAGGAGTACTATATTGAAGGTGCATATTACTAGCATTGTGAATAGGATTTGTGTCAAAGAGGTTCCAAGGCAATATAATGGGGACCTTCTCATGGAATTCCTACCTACCTTTGGGAAGATTTTGAACAACATATGGGATGGAACAAAAATTTGATGGGCATTTGTGGTGGACAAGACAAGGGACTTCTAATATGTCACTCAAATGTATAGTTAGGATGAGTCATTGTTGTGTGGGGTCCATCGAATGCTTGCGGTTTAATTATGGTGTTGTGTTGTAGACGACCAGTGCAAGTTAATCGAGACGAGAAACTGAATTGTTTGACAGAGGATAGGCTATACAGCTTGGCAGCCAGCTTGTTGCCAAATGACCACAAAGCACAGATTTTGGATATTTTGATTGATGGCGATTTGCAGAGGCTGAAGGATTCACAAATCCCTAAAAGTATGTAATAATTACTTTTCCTATCTTCTTGATATTTACAAAGTACTCTATTTTGTTTGAATAACAATTTCAATGGCAATGCAACAAATGCAAGTTTATTCAGGGATTGACTTCAAAGAGAAGTCATATGGCATGAGATTAGAACGCATGGTGTAACCGTCCTTGTAGAAATATCAAAAAAGTACAAGGTAATTTTTCCAAATATATTCCTTAATGACCTTGCCGATCTTAAGAGAATTTATTTTGGGAAGTTGTTCGAGGAAATGGTGGGATCCCTAAAGAAACAAGGTGTGGTGGCTTCCAACCCTGTTGTCGTCTCTGAAGGCTACTAAGCGTGCTGTGTTGGTGCGTAACATTCCATAAAGCATACTTACTACTTGGTTGTACTCTTATATTATAAATTAAACGGATGTAATAATGTGTTGATGGATTTGTAAGTGCCATCCGGAGAGATCTATTTTTGCAGATGTGCTTGCAATCTTGAAAGAATGGCGCAATCTGAAACATGAAAGCAGTATGTATACACAGCAACTTTGAGACCTTTGGGATGCAGAGATATACAAGAGATGCCTGTTGTTCCTTGACTTTCCAAGTTGTAAATTTCCCAAGAGCGACAAGGAGATGTATACTCGGGCTTGTAAAGCAAGGCAATCAACTATGGTATGAACTATATAATTAGATATTTCACTTTAATTTAAATATTGTCTCTTATATCTTTTCGAATGGTGGTGAATTCTATTATGAAGCCTAGAAGTCTACGTGATAAATCACATGTTCAAGGCAAAGGTAAAGGTCTTATGAAAGATGAAGGGGATGATGAAGATGAAGAGGATGATGATGATGATGGATGAAGAGGATGATAATGATGAAGAGGGAAAAGTGCCAAAAAAGGATGCAACGAAGGAAAAAGGAAAGTCACTACATGAAGAGGACGACTCTCTGATACCCATCAGAATATGATGAAAGCGATTCTGATGATAGCACATGCAAGATTGAGGCAACCCCAAAAGTTGAAGAAGTTAGTCATGTAGCAACACAGACAGGGCACTCTTTTACTTGTGGTTCATTGGTATTATTGTTACATTTTTTGCATACTAACATAGATTAAGTTATGAATTCAGATAAGCTTGGCAAGAGGTGAAGCACCAAATGCACCATTGCGACCAATTCACCCACCTAGCCTGGGTAACTTGACTCCAATCCAAATGAATTTGCCAGGTATGATTTTACTCATTGGTAATGATAATGTAAAGTATTTGTGTGATGCATGCACTTATAAAATGTATGCTTTGTAGGAGTGTCTTGACGTACCAAGACAGTAGTCCTCAGTGCTCCCAGCAAGCGAACATCAAAGTGCTAGTTCCTCTACCGTTTATAGAAGCCTCGGCGTTAATGGGTGTAATAATCACTTATGACCATATGTGAAATGATTATAAGGGTGTGTCTTTTATATCCTGTAATAAAAATTGACGTATAACTCTACTCAACATGGTGTGGTAGGACATCCTACAAAGATGATGGCATGTGTTGGGAATCCTTTGAAGATAGGCCGTGCACTTCTGAACCAACAATGTCCACCGGAGCTAGAACATGTCTTTGATATGTTGTTGAAGGTCAACGTGGGAGACATGACCTTTACTATTAAAGGTGTCAATATATACAAACACAGCATGTAATTGTATTATATTGTAGTGAGGTTGCCCATAGGAGGTTCTGTTTATGGTTTCCTCAATGACATTGTCCCACCATAGAATCTCTGCACATGTGAGTGATGAGATTATTTTCCCTTCATTAAGACCTTGTGTGTTGTTGTGCATGTGTTGCATGTGTGTATGTCATGCTTACATTTTTTGTGTATGTCATTCTAATTAATGCCACGTAGATGGAGAGAAGCATACATTGCTTCAGATTTATGAGATCATCTTAGATGACAATGGCTCTATTATTGTCATCGGTACTGTGTATCAACTGGCAACCATTATAGCTCATGTCGAGCATTGTTTTGGCTTCTCCTTGGACACCTTGGTGAATGTGCGATGTACAACGCAGATTGGAAGGGCCTTTAGACAAGAGGTAAGCAACACTAACCATAGAGGTTTCCATTGAGCATCACTTTTTGCTACAAAAAATCATCTCATACTCTTGTGCAGATACATATCATCGTCGCTGCTACCTTCATGAGAATAGTTGGACAAAACCATACACAACCTTTCTCACCTCCCAAATGGGACAGCATGGCGAG
The DNA here is from genome assembly GCF_041138505.1 of Cibotium barometz. Classification (NCBI taxonomy): domain Eukaryota; kingdom Viridiplantae; phylum Streptophyta; class Polypodiopsida; order Cyatheales; family Cibotiaceae; genus Cibotium; species Cibotium barometz. Next base: position 4,772,857 of record NC_141058.1, read on the forward strand.
GTATGGAGTTAACTCTTCATGTGCTCCTAAATAAGGGCCTTACATTTTTTTGTAGAATTAAGACATATGTTTTCTTTGCAGGTGAATCTCAGCGTGGATATGACTTTGGGGATAGCTTGTTGAGCCGTCATGTAAAGCAAGGGCAAGTGTTAGTAGAGCTTTATTGCCGGCGGATGTGGAGATTGTGCTACGGTAGCAAAAAAAATTGGGCATGAACATTGTTTGTATTGACCCCGATGAGGATGTAGTGGAGAGTGTCTTGATGAAGATTTCATTGTAGTGCAGTAAAACATATATATTTGTGAATATTCAAGTGACTGGGTCATGATCTTATTTGTAATAATTATTTATGATTGTGTCATGATCTTATGATTGTGTTAAGAGAAAGAGGGTGAGAGCAATGCATGTTGGGGTTTTGCAACGATGTTTATATACATACAAACCAATAAAGAATCGACATTTTCTATATTGTGTGGATGAATAAGGTAGTGAAGCGTTTGTAGACTCGAGGATCTGTATGCAAAACATGAGTTAAGTAAGCTTTGTTGGGAAATGAGAAAGAAATATAGAGAGAGTAAGCAAAGAGAAAGATAAAAAAAGTGAGTGAGAGAGAGAGAGAGAGAGAGAGAGAGAGAGCGACAGCAAAGAAGGGAAGAGAGAGAGGGAGGATAAAGAGAGTGAGCAAAGAAAGGGACTACAAAAGTGAGAGAGAAGGGTATAGAGGAAAGATAGAGAGAGATCTTATCTTATGTGGAGGTTCCAGAGCAAGCAAGAACAAAATGAGGAGCTCGAGAAAATGAGAGAGAGAGAGAGAGAGAGAGAGAGAGAGAGAGAGAGAGAGAGAGAGAGAGAGAGGAAAGAGAAGGGTAGAGAGAGGGGGGAGGTGAGAGTGAGCAAAGAGAAGGACTAAAAGAGTGTGTGTGTGTGTGTGTGTGTGTGAGAGAGAGAGAGAGAGAGAGAGAGAGAGAGAGCAAAGGGAAGGGTAGAGAGAGAGAGGGAGGGAGGCGAGAGTGAGTAAAGAGAAGGACTGAAGAGTTAGATAAGAGAAGGATAAAGAGGGATAGATAGAGAGAAGGAGAGCCAAAAGAAGGATAGAGCGAGAGTTAGCAAAGAGAAGGGTAGAGAGAGAGAGAGAGAGAGAGAGAGAGAGAGAGAGAGAGAGAGAGAGAGAGCAAGAGTCAAAAAAAGGTTAGAGAAAGGAGAGGAGAGAGGATAGAGAGAGAGAGAGAGAGAGAGAGAGAGAGAGAGAGAGAGAGTAAACAGAAGGATAGAGAGTGAGCAACAAGATGGATAGAGAGAGGAGATGAGGATATAGAGAGCAAAAGAGGGAAGGAGAATAGGAGGTAAGAGAAGGATAGAGAGGGGGAGAGAGAGATACAGAAGAGAGAAGGATAGAGAGAGTTAGAAAAGAGAAGGACAGAGAGAGAGGGGGGGATAGGGAGAGAGAGAGAGAGAGAGAGAGAGAAAGAGAGCCAAGAGAAGGATAGAAAGAGGGGGAGGACACAGAGAGAGAGAGAGAGAGAGAGAGAGAGAGAGAGAGAGAGAGAGAGAGATTAAAGAGAAGGATAGAGAGAGTGAGCAAAGAGATGGATAGAGAGAGAGGGGGGAGAAGAGAGAGAGAGAGAGAGAGAGAGAGAGAGAGAGAGAGAGAGAGAGAGAGAGAGAGAGTAAAGACAAGGATAGAGAGAGTGAGCAAAGAGATGGATAGAAAGAGAGGATGATATAGAGAGCAAGAGAGGGAAGGGGCATAAGAGGTAAGAGAAAGATAGAGAGGGAGAGGAGGATATATATATATATATATATATATATAGAGAGAGAGAGAGAGAGAGAGAGAGGGAAGGAAGGGGCATAAGAGGTAAGAGAAAGATAGAGAGGGAGAGGAGGATATATATATATATATATATATATATATATATATATATATATATATATAGAGAGAGAGAGAGAGAGAGAGAGAGAGAGAGAGAGAGAGAGAGAGAGAGAGAGAGAGAGAGAGAGAGAGGGAAGGAGGATAGGAAGCCAGAGAAGGATAGAGAGGGAGGGTGGGAGAGTGAAAGGGAGGGACGGAGGGTGAGAGAGTGAAAGGGAGAGAGAGAGAGGGAGGGTGGGAGAAGGAGAGAGGAGGATCTCCTAGAGAGAGTGAGGGAGGAAGAGAGAGAGTGGGGGAGGAAAGAGAGAGAGTGGGGGAGGGAAGAGGGTGGGTAAAGGAGAGAGAGGGTGGTGTGGGCTGTGGGCGGTGTTGGGCGAAGATGGTGGTGGCAATAGTTAGAGAGAGATTGTTCAAGTAGAGAGAGAAGACAGCCAAGAAAAGCTCCCTCTACCAAGCTCACTCGATGACCATCCTTGCGTAATCAGTAGATAACTATTACTGCAGACTCATCAACTTCGTTTCGATTACTGATGGTCTACCTACATCCATGAGGCTTCAAACTGGTAAAAATTATTGGTTTTAAATCAAGTAAAGCTGCACCAAATCAAAGTGAGTGATTGGTAAAATCTAAGCTTCCACTCATCATATAACTTCACCCTCTGGTATGTATATAATCTTTTTATTTTTCAAATGGGTAAGCTTTTCCTTCCCTATCACATATTTATGCTTCTTTGACAAGCCAAAATTTAAAATTTGTCCAAAAATACAAAGGAGACTGCTGAAATTTTCCAAAATTTTCCACAATATGCAAAATCTTGTATTTTGTTTACAAACTCCTGACTTAGAGACCACATGGGTATGGAAGTCACTATACATGGACTATCTCCACTCCTAATTTCACAATTCTTAACCCTTAAAAAATCCAAACTATTCTTGTCCACCCACCCTCTATAACTGTAATGATTGCATTCATTTGGTTATACACACTCGTATAGAGAGGTGTACTAGGTCTAGGCATGGGGAGGGACATCTTGTGGGTTTTCAACCTACAAGATTTTGACCACCACCGAGAAAGTGGAAAAGGGCCATTAGAACTCGCCCTGAAAGGCCCTAAAAGGGGGGATATTATTATTTTTCCAATCAAAAGTTCCAATCCAGTCCGGAAGGGTATAGTGCCATTCACTAGGAAACTTGGATATTGCATACATATTGATTAAGACCGGCAAGTAGAGAAAATGAAACCCAACACTTTCTTGCTAATAAGAGGTTTTGTTTGCAGCAAAAATGTCCCAGAACGCGCCCAAGCAAGCACTGAATCGAATGCAAAGATGACAAGGAAACAGGCTGTGTCTAACAAGGAGTCAAAATAGCAAGGACAACCCAAGGGGTTAAAAGGAATAACAAAGGTATCGAATAAGTCGTTATAGGATGCTGAAGGTTGGGTAACTAAGCGTGGTCATTCATCTAGTTCGCTGGGTGATGTGGGCACAAATGGAGAACGCATACGCATTCGAGTGTTCCAAAAGAATACAAAAAAGGAACCTTGGTTGTTTACCTACAATGCACCAGAATGCTACTCAATTCTTAAGGAAGATAGTGTAATGGAGAAATTGTAGGCAACTAGCTTGGATAAGATGGCAACTTCCTGAAATCCTTACTATGACCATGTTCTCATAACTAAATTCCTAAACTCATATGATGCACACAGAGGGATGGGTGTAGTAACCATAGGAGACTATGAGGCTGAGATTAAGTTGCACAGAAAGTTAATCACTGAAGCATTTGGCCTGCCTTCAGGGGTGTCAAATTCAAAAGTCAAACCAGGTGCCATAAATATCAATACACACATGAAAAATTGGAGTAAGTCACCACATGGAGAATTCTTTGCACAAATCAGGTATACTACAATAGAAATAGCTTGTAGAGCAGTCAATCTTCTCACTCATGTGAAATACATTGACATACATAATAGGATAAACTCTCGTGCTATTTTTATGGTGGCGAAAGGTTGTGAGGAGGATTGGGCACATATAATCTTTAACACCCTCACTACTTATTGTGCAGACCATAAGTATATCATTGGTAATCCTTATCTTCTACATCAAGTTCTGAAATATGGGGCAAAAAATGTCCTTAAAGAAGCATGTGTCAACATTCCAACTCTCATAGGACAAGAGGCTCAAAGGCAAGACTAGGGAGATCAAGGCTCTAAGGGTAGAACCAACCAACATGTGCACGATGAATCGTCATCCATGTGCAAGGAATCCCTATTGCAATATCTCCACAAGCACAGTCCGCCATCAACAATAGCACCAACAGCTGACCCTAAAGGTAAGAGAAAAATGGATTCTCGAATGACCACTCAAATGCCTGAGGCAATGTCAATACAATCTAACCTTCAGCCAAGGTACACAAACAAAAGCAAGATCTAGTAAAAGAGTTGGAAATTTTGAGCAAAGAATTTTTCTTGGTCACAGTAGATAGCAATTAGGCTCAAAGTAAGATGGCTAAGGTAAAAGAACTAATAGAACAATGGTGACTTCTTGGAGCATAGACTACAAGAAGCCAAGGAAAGCCTGGTACAATAGCTTCAAAAAACAAAATGAAAAAGAAGTCAGGAACAGGTTCCTTTGACAAGTGAGGTAGTGCAGTAGTGGGTTTTTCAAAAGATGTCCCAACAAAATGCCCCTACATTTGTAATGGCCATTCTTCATGGAGACATTAGTCTACAAAGCCCTAGTGATCTTTTCTACGCCCCATTGCATCCTATAGTAATCAATTTATGGGCATGGGTTAGGGTGCTTCTCAATTCTCAAGATTTTTGATCATGGGAAGGGGAAGGGGAACTCATGGAAGTGGGTCTACTAGAGGAATTCACCTTTGAAGCCCAAACATCTGTAGACTACATAGACCAAAGCCTTACTTGGATGAAACTTTTTGGACCTTATGAGGCTAGGGATTGCTCCTGGTATTTATGGGCTAGGCATTGCTCTTGGTATTTATGGGCTAGGCAAAGCAATCTTTATCGCCCCTTGGGCATATGGAAATTATTAAGAATCATTACATTTCATTTGGAAAGCCTAAAACAGTGAAATTCTTTATAACTTGATTTGCCTCACATCAATTGCTCCTACATTGATGACACTGAAATCATTCAATGGGAAGCTGATTTTAAACAACACTTCAATGGCAAGCCACATAACCCAAAGGAAGAAGATGGGCCAGGAATAGGTATAGACAAATTGACATGCCCATATGTCCATGCATTCCAAGTGAATAATTAACCACAATTGTCACCATCAGAAGGTTCTAAAGGCCAAAGTAAAGGTACCAAAGTCATGTACAAGATCTTGACCTACCTTTACAAGATTTCCAACATCTGCATTCGCAATACAACCAACGATGGAAACTCGGGTAGGAGTATCAAGCAGATACACAAAGGCTTACAAAATTTACTTATCATTGCCTTGTGGAGAGGAATAACATGGGGGATGTGCCTATAGTTCTGGACTCTAGAGGATTACAGATAGTGCAACATAAGGGTCTACAACACGAGGAGAACAATGCATGGATTCAAGATGATATAGCTTGGTGGTGGGAAGAGGCATCACAAGTACGAGCAAACTGAATCATCATGGTATTCTCCACATCTTACTGAAAATTTAGAAGCTAAAGAGTGGCCAAGGTATATTATCTACCACATAACACCCACAGCTCCTGACATTGTGGCTGAACTTTTTGCAAAGCAGGACATGTTTGAGCAACTTCAGAAGGAAACATATTTGGAATTAATCAAGGAGGGAAACCCTTGGTTGAAGCCATAGCTTCTATTTAAGGCACTTATGTAGGTAACAACCTTTGATCCTCACTACCCTTATGATCCTACTATAGGTGTCAAAACACCCATGACAGAAATGATGAAAAAGAGGCCTTATTTGGCCTATCCTCCTAGGGGTGACATGGCAAAGCATGTAAAATTACATAGATGGAAAGCTAGAGAGCTATGGGAGCCCATAAAACAACACACACAATTCAAGTACCCTCACCTGGCGGATCTTCTTGATGTACAGGTGGTTGCTTTATTAATAGAATATTCTTTTGAGACAGATGGAAACATGACCATCCCGTAGAGGACATAGGTGGTTATACACTACCTCCAGGCCAACAGGATGGGAAGGCACTTAACCGGAATGGAGACAAAAGTACAAGTTTGCAGCTGGATCACTATGCCTATGCCTATTATAATTCACCAAGGAACCTTCATGTCAATCCTTGCTTCATGCCATACCCTCGACGGTGGACTAGGGAAGTCTTCAAAGCTAAATGAGGCAAGAATGCCCACTGTATCTTTAACTAGCATCAATTCCACCCGTCAACCTTCACAAATATACATGCCATGAGGAACCACCTTAAGGAATTGTACTATGGATAGAGGTAGATACCTGATCCTGCTTTTGTGGCAATAGTTAGATTTATCCAACTTATTATAACACTTTTGGATGTTCCACAAACAAGCACAAAATGGGGCAAAGAGCAGTTACTATATGATCTCAACGAAGGCCCAAATGAGCTTTCTATTTCCACTAACTCAGATTTCTACCTGGGTATATGCTCTGTGACTTTGAGACTATGGTGGATACATAATTTTGGCCTCCATACAAAGCTTTTCGAAGAACCCAATACTCTTTGGAATTGAGGCATTTACATTGGTAGCATGTTGCTAATAAGTTCTTCTAAATTGGAGTCGTCTACCTAAAAGTGGTAAGCATAAGAGTTTAAGTCTAGTCGCCAGTTGGTTTTCCAACCACCCACTAGCATAGTCTTACACATGCGTCAAGTCGCTAGTTGATTTTCTAATCACTAGCATAGTCTTTCCATGATTGCATCTACATTTACTTACCAAATCTTCTCGCATACTAGAGGTGTTGCCAATCTAGGTGTTGGCATAAGAGTCTAATGTCGCCTAAGATTTTCTGGTCAAGGGCATAGTCTTGAGACGCAGCGTCATGCATGGCATTTCCTTGTACATATTTGCATGATGCATACTCAACTATTCAATATATATATATATATATATATATATATATATATATATATATATATAACTCTGACATCTAGAGGTAGTTTTAGCTTATACGCAACTGTGCCAATCCGACTTATAACTCAGAATGGACCACAATATCTAGGAGATAATTTTGAGCACTTTCCTATTGACAAAGTTGGAGAATCTTTAGGAACTTTCAAATAAACCAACTCTCCTAGCTCAAAAGACCGAGGTGAGCATTCCCTATTAGCATAAAATTGTGCTCTATCATGAGCTCTCTTAATATAATCCTAAGCTTGGGTCAGCATTTCCTGCATATCACACAAGAAATCCCTCGATGCATCAAGCTCAATGTCCTTAAGACCAACATCAATAGGTGCCTTGGGTTGATACCCATACATAATCATTCGATGGTTTTCTAGAGATATATGCACGAATCATATCCTCTAAAATCTAATTCACATGCTCTATATATATATATATATATATATATATATATTAACACACACACAACACTCACTGTGCACTTTTATCTTTAGGACTAGAAGCCTCAACATCAGAACCCATCTAGGTACATTTTGGATGGGGAGATCTTGGTGGGATATTCTTGGCCCAAGATACAACCCATTGCCTAGATTACCCCCCTCAGTTTCTCTTCGTACATAACATGCTGTTCGTTTTACTATGCAGCGTATAGACTCTTGCATTTTTCAAGTGCATGCATTAGGCACTCTTATTTGTTTATACATGTGCACATGCATATGCACTTACTCTTGGCTTCGCCAATTTCAACATTGACAACCAATCTGTACTGCTACATCATGCAGTTATCTCAAAAACCTTCCAAGTCTCTTATACTTCACAAGCCCTATTCATTGCCACACTTAAGAAAGATTAATTATCAATTCAGCAACATTGAGGCCTCTATAACCACAACCCAATGATCTCTTCAATACGTCTAGTCTTCAAATTTCCCCCAGACTTTGATTTTCCATGCATAGGTCCGCGGACCTACTTCAGGCAGGGGGAGATGTTAACGGCATTTCCAATGGTGGTTAACTAGGAAATTGGCTTAGGCGGGCCTACCAACATATTTTTCAAAGGCCGTCTAAGAAAAGCAAATGGTCATCATTCATCAGGTTGTTTCAAAAGGGTCACTTGTAATTTTTGAATCGCCCGAGTGGGTTTTTTAGCACTTCATGTAACATTTTACAGATTTTTCCCACTCAAATGAGCGCATCACGATGTAAACAAGGGATGTCCGATCTAAGTGTAATGCTAGCATCACATACACATGTACACTAGTAGGTCTAGAGACACATAGTTCTCATTTTTACACTAACCGCCCAAGTTTGGGTGCTTGGCAACTTATAAGTTTTGTATAAATAATAATGTAAAGAATGAGAACACACACTTCCCTTGTGCAATCTTAGCGATCTTGTATTATCTTCCTCTTACCCTCTTTCTAGAGTATGTGAAGAGTGTGTGAGTGAGTTGCTTGTAGGTTATTGGGTTGCATCACCATAGCTATAGAGTTGTGAGCGGGTTTGTCTAAGGAGTTCTGCATCAAACACCGTTGGTGACAACAGTGGAAGCTATTTTAGAAGGTTAGCTCTACAACAACAAGCAGTTGGAGAGCCTCCATTGGGAAGCTCTAAACGGGTCACACCATCATCCCCACGACAAAGGTAAGCATTCTATATTGTGTAATGTGTTTAACATTGTGGAGAGGGTACATCTCCTTGTGACTCCTTACTATGGAGGCAAAGCAATGGCGGCAGTACATGAGTGGGAAATAGGGTGAAGCCAGGGCGTAGAGGAGCTGCAAGAGGAGCAATGGTGGGGGGGGCAGAAGCTTCCAATGGCAACAATGGGAGATGGAAGGGTTGCAATGCAGGAGCTACGGGCAGGTGGGAACGGCTCAAGCAGGCGACAGAGGCATTAGCTATGGTTGCAGTGCACCAGTGGTGGGCGACGTTAGCTACAGGTGGTTGGAGTGGATGGTTGCAACCACAGAGGGAGAGGGAGTCGGGTAGAGAGAGAGAGAGAGAGAGAGAGAGAGAGAGAGAGAGAGAGAGAGAGAGAGAGAGAGAGAGAGAGAGAGAGAGAAAGGATCAAGGAAAGAGAGAGATGACAGAGGGGAGAGAGATAGGAGAAGGAAAGGTAGGGTAGAAAGAGAGTGAAAGGAAAGAAAGGGTATGTGCAAGAGTATAGGAGAGAGGGTATATGCAAGAGTATAGGAGAGAGGGAAGGTTGGAATGAGAGGGAAAGAGAGTGAAAGGAAGAGAAAGAGTAGGAATAAAGGGTGTGGGAAGGTGGCGGGAACGGCTTGAGCAGGCGGCAAAGGCAAAGTAGTGGCGACAGCACACGAGTGAGTAGGTGGCAAGAACGGCTTGACCAGGCGATTGAGGCAAAAGTTGTGGCAGCAACGCACAAGTGGGCGACATTGGCTGCTTCTGCAGGTGTATAGGAAAGAGAGGGTACGTGCAAGAGTATAGGAGAGAGGGAAGGTTGGAGTGAGAGGGGGATAGAGAGTGAAAGGAAAAGAGAGAGTAGGAAAGAGAGGGTGTGGGCACGTGGTGGGAACGGCTTGAGCAGGCGGCAGAGGTAAAGTAGTGGCAGCAGCAGCGCACGAGTGGGCAGTGGCGGGAAGAGCTCGACCAGGCAATGGAGGCAAAAGCTATGGTGGAGACAGCGCACAAGTTGGCGGCGTTGGCTACAAGTGGCTGGAGTGGAGGGTGGCAGCCATAGTGAGGCACGAGGGAGAGGGAGTCGGGAAGAGAGAGAGAGAGAGAGAGAGAAACAATGTCAAGGAAAGAGAGATGGAGTTGGGTGGAGAGAGAGTGAGAGAGAAAGGAAAGAGAAAGATGGCAGAGGGGAGAGAGATAGGAGAAGGAAAGGTAGGGTAGAAAGAGAGTGAAACGGAAGAGAGGGTGTGTGCAAGAGTATAGGAGAGAGGGAAGGTTGGAGTGAAAGGAAGAGAGAGAGAGAGTAGGAAAGAGAGGGCGTGTGAGACAGAGAGCAAGAGTTTAGGGGAGAGAGCAAGAGTTTAGGAGAGAGGGATAGAGGGTAAAAGGAAGAGAGAGAGTAGGAAAGAGAGGGTGTGTGAGACAGAGTATAGGAGAGAGGGACGGTTGGAGTGAGAGAGGGATAGAAAGATAGGGGAAGATAGAGAGGAGATGAGAGAGGGGGATAAAGTAAGAGAGTGAGGGAAAGGAAAGAGATAGAGTCACGTAGAGAGAGAGAGAGAGAGAGGAAGAAATTGAAGGGGAGGTTGAGTGAGGTAAGAGAGAGAGAGAGAGTAAGGTTGAGCAAGGTGAGAGAGGGGATATGAGAGAGAAAGAAGGGGTGAGAGAGGGAGTGGGAGAAGTAGAGTACGAGAGAGAGAGAGAGAGGGGGGGGTAGGAAGAGAGAGAAAGTAAATGAAAGAGAGAAGGAAGAGAGATAGGGAAAGAGAAGCGGGGTCAAGGAAAGAGAGAGATGACAAAGGGGAGAGAGATAGGATAAGGAAAGGTAAGGTAGAAAGAGAGTGAAAGGAAGAGAGAGAGTAGGAAAGAGAGGGTGAGGGAGAGAGTAAATATAGAGAGTATAGGGAGAGGGAATGGCTGAGTGAGAGCTCTAGATAGAGAGAGGGGAAGAGAGAGAGGAGAGTGAGGGGAAGGAGAGAGATAGATAGAGGAGGATGAGAGAGAAGAAGTAAGGGGGAGACAGAGAGGGCTGAGGTCGAGAGTTAGGGGAGGGATTCGAGTAGAGAGAGAGAGAGAGAGAGAGAGAGAGAGAGAGAGAGTCATGAGGGAAGTGGGTGAGTCATGAGGGGAGGGGGTAGGCTAGAGGCGAGAGAGCAAGAAAGGGAGTTGATTTGAGAAGGGACGAGGTAGGAGGGAGTCAAGTCGCAAGGGGAGTGGGTGAGTTGCGAGGGCGTGAGTCGTGAGGGGAGGGGGTAGGCTATAGAGGCAAGAGAGCAAGAAAGGGCGTCAAGTTGTGAGGGGAGAGGGTAGGAGGGAGTCAAGTCGCAAGGGGAGTGGATTAGTTGCGAGGGGGTGAGTCGTGAGTAGAACCCTAAGCAACTAAGAATAAATACTTGTAAAGAGAGGGACACAATAAACAAGGTACATTCTTGTCAATATGTGTGTGAGAGTGTGTATCTAGTAGAAGCCTTTTGGAACCCACCAACCATATATCCACAAAAAGGCAAGAGAAATAGGCAGAGAAAGGAAGTGTTGTATTAAAAAGCTTGGGTGCTATTACATTGATAACCCTCAGCAAACTTATTGGCTATCACTAATTTAAATTCCAAGAACTAGAAAGTTGTGACCTTGTTAAATAGAAATGACAATTGATATAGAATGTTACAACCAAAGTAGGTTTAAGAACAAGGTAATGCTAGATTTGGAACACTGCTTGAATTTTGAAACCATGACAATTGATACAGAATGTTACAACAAAAGTAGGTTTAAGAACAATGTAATGCTAGATTTAGAACACCACTTGTTGAAGATACAAATACCAAGTAGAAGCACCAAAATTGCAAGTGTCATAGTATTGACCATGTTAACTACTACCTCATCTCAACACTGAAGGGTAGCAGGAGTCCGCTTTACTCATTGTCAAAGACAAGCTTGGTTCAACGTGTAAGCATTTGTCAACTTTATGGAATGTGCCGGATTTGTCCAATTAACCCATGCAATTTGTATTTTGCATGAGCGCTTTCCAGTTGTCCTTTTGCCAAATGTCTATGGAAAATGTGCCTCAGGCTACCACTGTGTGAGTTACAAGCTTAGAATAGTGTTTGCACATGCATATGTAGCATAACATGGTGTGGGACTTGATTTTTAACTTTGGTCACCTAATGTGTGAAACCTATGGGGGCCAAGTATAGAGGTCAATTTGTAACTCTCACAAGAAAAATTCTCTTATGCATATTTCAAGAGCTCAAGCTTATTCTACTTTCTTTCCTCTTTCATCTACTCCATAGTAAGAGAGCACGTGTGCTTGAGTGTGAGATAGAGTACTGAGACTGGTGTGGGCATTGAAGCATGCGATTGTGACCATGGGAGCTCTCCATCGTGCTCAAGCTTATTCTACTTTCTCATGCTTAACCCTTTTGACACCACTATCGAGGACTTTGGCATTGGCTATCGATAATTGCAGCTCGGTAATTCAATTTGCATCTCTAATTTCTTAACTTTATGTTGATTTGTTGGAAGGAAAGAGTGTGTTTGAGTATGGTTGTGGTTGAATTAAGCTAGAATTGTTGTTTTTAATGCTCAAAAGATGGTCGATTAGGCGCGAGATGCTTGCTAGAGGCATTTGATAGGTGCATGTGCACAAATTTTCATCAATTTTGAGCTTTAATTTGTTGATTTTTTATATCTTTATAGAAAGAGAGTAAATATTTGAATCTAATTTTACCATGCATAATCTCCATGTGCATGTGTAAGACTTGGCCAAGCTATGCATGCCACGTCATGCATTAAAAATTTCTCTGAGGTTTGTATGCTATAGCTAGACTTTTTGTATCATAACATAGCCATGTAAATTAAGACACTAACCATAGACTATGGCTAGGGTATAATTGACAAAGAACAAATAAAAGATAAAGTCTGATGTAGGAGGCAATGGACATTCTAGCTCTACATTTTTTGCATTGACTAGCTCTAGATCATTGATGGTTGTTTCCTCCTTTCCCATGGTTTCTTTTCCTCTCTTCTTGATAGAATCCGCTACGTGCACTCGTCCCACCACCTAAGTGATCTCAATACTTGATGAACCCTCATGCAATCATCCTAGCACCCTTTAATGCATACACAACCATGATCATTATTTAATTTTTCCATTTTGGGGAGAAGAAAATGGTTCAAGAATTTGGGAAAAAACTAGGCCTTGAGTCTTAATACACTACCAATATTTTCTCAATTGTTATATTTTACAACAATCAATTAGTGACTCCTCTTGCCACGTACTCTAACTTGGTTGCAAGAAATATTTGTTTGCAGCAAACATCAAGAAATAATGCCATTTTTTATAATTTGAGACATGATAGTCATTAAGTATGAATTCCAATGAACCATTTCAAAAGGGTATCTTGAGGATTCATTATAAGCATTTCAAGCATTCATGTTTTCTTGAAAACATTAGAAAATTTAAGATTATTATGTGTACGGTTTTTGATAACAACAACCCACATATTTTAACACTAAAAAGAAACTTTCATTGAAAGTAATCCAAAACTTTACATTATATACAAAATCGTGTGAGCAACTCAATGTTCATGTCTAACAAAGCATCTACTGCACACTTAATTTTATATAAAGCTGAGGTTATGACAAAAGTTTATACTACTTGTTGTGACATCAATGCAAAATACAAGATCATATCAAACAAATTGTTACAAGCATAATTAGATTTACTTATTGCTACATTAAGATCCAATGACATCACATATCACCGTAATTAAAACTTTGTCTCGTGTTGACTTTTGGTCAAAATTGGATATGAAACCCACTTTTTAATATATCTTGATGTAAGGCAAGATTACCAAAGAAATCAATCCAACCCACTACTTGCCTCACCTCTTGTATCTCTATCGTGGCTTTTTGCTAGTTTGAACTCAGATATAAGTACTATAGGAAGGACCATTTCGATGAATAAGTGCAAATAATAAGAATAAAAAACAAAGAAGTTTTAAAGATCTCTTCTTAATGTTAAATTAGAAGCTACGGTTAACTACCTAACCAGGCTTGAATGAGATGGATTGAAGTGGCATTATTGTAGCATTGTATGGTAGTGATGTGTGTGAACACACTTAGGACCGTCAGGGCACTTTTTCCCTCACTAGGAAGTTTTTCCCCGTGCGTATGTACACCCTCTTATCTACTCATCTTGGGGTGTGTACTTATCTTTTATATCTGGCACACATTTTTTCATTCTAATCTAGTGAGTTTGTGTACTCTCAAGCTTCTCTATCTTGTGTGTGTGCATTGTTGCAACCCTAACCCTAATTCCAACAATTGGTATCAGAGCTAGCTTCCTTGACACTTGATCTAGTAGTCCACCTCCCTCACGACCCTATTTTTATGTCTCCAGTTGAGATATCCTCTTAGGAGAAGAAGGTATATACTATAGTGTGTTGTATACAAAGTATACCAAATTTCGAGGTCCGCAGTGCGATTTGGGCGCGTTTCGGGCACTTTTTGGGCACCGCAAGGTTTCTGCATACGTTCTGGAGAGGCATCATTTTTTGGATTGGTTCTGCTCGATTTTGGGTGTTTGGCTTGTGTAGCAGCATAGATTTGGTGTGCAGTAGCATCTACAGTGTCTTCAACAACATCGACTATCATACTTTTGCTAGTAACACTCTATTCTCTACTCTGTGTTATTTTTCATACACTTTGCAGGTGATTCAGCCAGTTGGCAGCCATCCAGGGTTGCATTCAGTGAATACTGAGTACTTGTAGTGTGTTGAAAGATTTTGCATTTGGTAGAAAGTCATGGTGGCTAGCAGTAGTGATGTATTCAACATGTTGTCTGCTCTAAGGACAAACTTGATGGGACTAACTACCCATTGTGGTCCTATATGATGAGGCATATACTAGTTGCTAAAGGCCTTTGGAATGTGGTCAGTGGTAGTGAAACTCATCTTATTTCACAACTACCAGTGAAACCTAGTGTTGCAGGTACATCTGAAGTAGAATCTGATATAGATGTGGCTCCTCCACATGCACCACCAGTACCTCCCACTGCTGCTCAAATGAGATGGGATGGAAGAGATGCACAGGCACATGCATTGCTTGCACTTTCTATGAAGCGAAACATTATTCCTCATATTCGGTCATGTAAGACTTCAAAACAGGCATGGGATGCACTTGCTGCATTATACTAGGTGCGCAATGAAGCATGTGTTGCATATCTGCGCAAACAGTTGGATTATGCGGATGATGTGGTCCTCTTAGCACATACATAGGAAGATGCAAAAAAGATGATGGGGAGTCTAGATTCCTTTTGCTCCCATAGTGGCACACTAATAAGAGGGAATGATGTGGTCCTCTTAATGCACACATAGGAAGATGCACAAAAGATGATGGGGATTCTAGATGCCTTTTGCTCCCATAGTGGCTTGATAGTCAATGTAGAAAAGACAAGGGTAATTGCATAGAGCAACCACTCATTGTTTATAACAATGCACCCATTAAGGCAGTAGAGAGCTTCAAGTATCTTTGCCTTGAAATTCCTCATAAACCCACAAAATACTCAAGTCAACACACACCCATGATTGAGTTGTGTAAAGTGCGGAATTGACCATCTAATCAAGGACTAGAGAGTCTTTAACAACCACCAATCCAACCATGGGACTCTGAATGATTAGGGTACGATCAAGGGTGGTGACAATTCCACTCAATGTCATAACTCGTGGACAAGCATTAAAGACCTCGAAAGTCAACGGCGGCAAAACCTTCTACGCAAACGATGGGAAGGATTAGAAGAGCAAAGAAGGTGGGACAAGGAGAATCTGCAGTGGTAATTTAGGATGGTTCGGATGAGGGAACGGTCGAAATAGCATCCACTAAGTCAAGCAAGGAAAAGGCACCGACAAGAAAAAAAGAAGAAGTAACATGGAAGGAAATCGAACTGGTTGAAGAAACCTAGACATCGAGGGGAGTGGGTGAATACCTAAATGCTCATAAAGGGATCAAAAATTTGGAGGCCACACAAGCCTTAGTCCAAGAAGGTCAAAACATGTTTGAAGGACAGAGAGAGAGAGAGAGAGAGAGAGAGAGAGAGAGAGAGAGAGAGAGAGAGAGAGAGAGATTTTAGTCTCATACAAGCTAGAAGGTTGAATTTGGCCCATGAGACTCCACCATTGGAGTGGGTGCATGAGTGGGATTTGAATCGGGATCTCTCACTTGAAAACCTGATGTGTAAACGACTATGAAAGCACTCCACGAGGGGAGAGAGAGAGAGAGAGAGAGAGAGAGAGAGAGAGAGAGAGAGAGAGAGAGAAATTTTATAGTCTCAGCACAAGCTAGCAGGCTTAATTTAGCCCTTGAGACTCCACCATTTGAGCGGGTGCATGAGTGGGATTTTAACCGGGATCTCTCACTTGAAAGCCTGATGCATAAACCACTACGCAAGCACTCCACACACACACACACACACACACACACACACAGAAGGAGAGAGAGAGAGAGAGAGAGAGAGAGAGAGAGAGAGAGAGAGAGAGAGAGAGAGAGAGAGAGAGAGAGAGAGAGAGAGAGAGAGATAATATATTTACATGTGTTGACTACTAGAGAGATGGATTTTTCGTAGCTATCAACACTTGAGAGAGAATTTATGGATCAACAATTTTTATATTCCCATTGTCTCATTTGTTGAAAAAAACACATGTTGTTCTTTGGGTGAAAACTTGGCTCAGCCTTATATGATTATAAGGGTGAAAACTTGACTCAACCTTGAAGAAGAGAGTATTAATTGTGGGTGGAGTTGATCGTGATCGGATCCTGACTGCTATGTGTCGCGCATGCAAAAGGTTAGTGGGTTAGTGGAGTGTTTAATCCATTTGTGTGGGTGCATGCCCGTTGTACGTCGACGGGTGGTCGACGTCTTGGGCCTTGCATGATGGCGGTGGCCTCTAGTGGATGGCTTCTATGTGAGGATGAGGGGGCAAGTGGATGGGGGGGCTGGGATCCGGAGGCAAAGGAGGAAATGAAGTGCCGAGGTGAGGACGTCGAGGCGGAGTGCGTCAAGAGGAAATGTGTTTCAGACTGGCTAAATGAAAGACTTTGTAATCAGGTGAAGAGTAAGGTATGCTTAAAACTTAGCCAAGAAATCATTAGAGGCCAAGTAGGGTTATTTTTTATGTGTAGCGTGTTCCTTTTCTGCCCAGGCAAGCCTTTGTCAAAGGGCGAATTAGGTAAGTGGCTCCAGGAAAGCATTCTGCACGACTGCTCTGTGTCTAAGATTTTCTATCTAGGGAAGGGTTTTTTCAATGTGCTGTTTATCAAAGGTCACTCTGTTTCTGAGTTGTTTGCTAAGTGACCCTTGTTTTTTGGGCAAAGGTTGGTGTATGTATTTCCTTTTGATCCCTTGTTTGATGTCAATAAAAGTTTACAGAATGCATGCTCAGTTTGGGTTGAAGTGATAGGGCTTCCTCCCGGGCTTAGACCTACGTTGCGTGATATAGCCCAGTCCCTTGGTTTTGTGTTATATGTTCTCGGTGATGAGGTAGGAGGAAGGCAAGGTAATAGCGTGTGCATCACATGGAATCCAGCTAATGAGACTCCAAAATCTATGGAGGTAGATTTCGGTCAATTGGGTAAATTGGAGTAAGGCCTCAAGTTTAGAGCTTTCCTTGGTGCTTGCTTTAGATGTGGGTCCTTTGGACATCTTGCCAAAGATTGCCCTGACTTAGAATCTATGAGGGACGAGGCTAAAGAGGTTATCGGGGGGGAAGTGACAAAGAGAGAGTACCTCTGGAAACTCATAAGATAGAGTCTAAAGGGAAGGAAATAGTGTTAGAATCTGGGGAGAACAAGATGGAAGGGGGTTGGTGGGCCAAAGCTAAAACCAAAACCAGGAGAACAAGATGGAAGGGGGTTGGCTAAAAACCAAAACTAGTGTCAAGCAGACTAAGGCTGAGGCTAGGAAGGCCTGACTTAGTCGGGGTCCCGAGAGTAGAAAGAATGGGAATGGTGAGAATTTGAATTCTATCATCTTTTCTAACCCCTTTAGCCAATGCTAGAAAGAGATAATTCTATGTTGGTAGAACAGAATTCTGGGCGGGTATACTGAATGAAACAAGAAAGGATTTTGATCTTGTTCAGAGTAGTCAGAGGGATGGAGAGGAAGTGGAGATGGTCCCAGAAACTACATTAACATGAAGAACAATACTGAGTTTAAGGGGTGCACGTGGAACGTGAAAGGGATTAAAGGTAAGAAGAAAAGTGCTATATTTTGGGAATTAGTGAAGTCGTGGGGTTTGTCTGTTTTGGCTGTACAGGAGCATAACCTTTTTGGGAAAACCTCTAGGATAAATAGTTTTAGGGATTGGGAAATCTTCTATGGTGGTGTTAGCTTAGGTTATAGTGGGGTCATGACTCTACTTTAAGAGAGATCTTAATCCTAATACTATAGCTAATCATCTTGAGGGAAGAATATTGGTTGTTGAGATTGTAATAGATGGTGAAAGAATATGGATTATTAATGTGCATGGGGCTCATAATCATAAGGTTAGGAGCAATATGTGGAATTGGATTGCCAGGCTAAACGCTCAAGTTCCTTGTATTGTATTAGGGGATTTTAATATGGTAGTTGATAGATGTGGTGGTAGTGTTGTTCTTATAGGGAAGGAAAAAGGGAAATGAGAAGAGCTTAGAAGGGGACTGGGGCTTAAGGATAGTTGGTATCTGGGTGATTGGAGAGATAAACCGGCACACTTATTTTAGCCTTCAATATTTATCCTCCTCATCAAGAATTGATAGAGTTTTCTTTAGTCAGCAGGCTTCATGGGTGCCCCATACTTTGAGAGTGCTAGTGGATTGCAGTTCTACATAAAGCTAAGTGGGTAGAAAGAGGTATTGAGGTTGATGAGTGTTGGTGTGCTTTGCTAAAGTTGAGTAGGGAGAAAGCTCCAGGTTGGGATGGTCTTTCAATTGAGTTCTTCATAGCCTTCTGGCCTTCATTGAAAGAGGTGGTGGGTGACATCTACAAGAAAGCCTTTAAATTGGGTCTATGGGACAAGGTCTTTAAAGAAGGGCTTGCGAAGCTCATCCCTAATCAAACTGCTTGTAGCAGGTTTGGGCATTGGAGGCCTATTACTTTATTAACAGTGATGTACAAAATTCTAGCTAAGGTGATTGCCCTCAGAATCACTCTTGTGTTGCAAGAGGTTATCTCCAAAAAACAGCATGGCTTTATCAAAGGCAGGTCTATTTTTGATAATATTTTTGCTGCACTACTGGGTAGAGATGTGGCCATTAAAACTTAGCAGAAATGCATTATGATGCAATTGGACTTAGAGAAAGCTTATGATAGGATATAGTGGTCATTCATTGCCAGGGTGATTGAAAAACTGGGATTTGGAATTAAAATGGCTACATGAATTTATACTCTCTCCTTAGGTAGATATTCTAAAGTGCATCTTAATGGAAGAGTTGTAGGGGGATTTGAGATCAACAGGTCAGTTAGACAAGGTTGCCCATTAGCCCCTTGTGCTTTTTGCTATTGCATCTCACCCTTTAATTTTATCATTAGAACTAGCATGTAGTGAAGGGAAGATTACAGGCTTAAAACTCAAGCACAGTGAACAGCTTGTAATTCAATGTTTTGCTGATGACTCTCCTATTATACCTAAAGGCTGAGAACAACAATGTGAGATGGGCCCTAGAGCTAGTACAGGATTATGCCAATGCCTCAGGCTCTAAATGTAACATTCTGAAATCTAGAATCATAAGCCTGTCTGAAGACAATGACTTTGATCTTCAAAGGTGGGGATGTGAGGTGGTGCAAAAGGGCCAGATTGTCAGACTGCTTGGTGTTCCTTTTGGGGTTGGACTTACTAATAAACAGTTAGTAATGTGGGCCATTAATAGAAATTGAAAAAGTGGGAAGGTTTGAAAGTTCCCTTCCATAACACGATTGATATCTGCAACTTAGTTCTGAATGCTTATATCATGTTTCTAAGTCCTTTGTTAAAGTTTGGGAAGTGTCGTTGGAAGGAGATCATTGGCCTAGAGACTTTCTATGGAGAAATGGCAATGGTAAGAAAAGAGTCCCTGCTTGGCTGGCTTGGGATAAAGTATTAGTGCCTAAAAAGGAAGGGGGCATTGGTATTATTCATTTGCCCACTCATTGTGTTACCAGAAGGACTCTAATGCTCCCTAGGGTGTTATCTCAAAATACTACTTGGGCCTTAATAATAAGGGAATTGGTAGAAATGGCTGATGTTTTGGCTAAGGGAAAATGGGGTAACTTAAACTGGAAAGATAAACTGTTTTCATATGCTCCTCTTAAAAATCACATACTCAGATTTTTGTAAAATACTATGTAATTACTGGAAAGATAATTTGGGCTTCATGGCTTAGGATGGTGGTGGGAGGGTAATTGGCAACTCCATGCTGTCCTTGGGTCTATGGTGGACGCATAAGTTTAATCCCCCCCTAGCTTTACTTGTGGCAAAGATTCTCAACAACAAAGGTATTAGATATCTGGCTGACTACTGGGACAGGGATTAACCAGGAGAGAGAGAGACTTGATGACTCAGGTGCTTGAGGTGTTGCATAGTGGATTATGTTCCACAGCAATTGATACTTCAGTCTGGATCAAGGATTGGACTTGGATCAATGGTGTCAAACTAAAGGAGGGAAAAACTAGGGACATTTATGCATTAATGAGAAAAGGGGGATGCCAATGTACTGTATTGCAACAAAATATGGAATGTAAAATGGAGCTCCTTTAGCTGGAAAAATGGAGCTCCTTTAGCTGGAAAAAGAGATGGCACTTGATCTGGAATTACCAAGTCCCTAGGAAATTTCAAGTTTTTTTTGTGGAAGGTTAGCATGTGGGCATTACCTATTGGTTGTAAACTACAAAAAAGAAACATGGCTAGTGGCATTTGCCCTAGGTGCAGGTCTTCAATAGAAAGTGGCAAACATTTGTTCTAGGAATGTCGAGCTTCTAAAGGAGCACCTGGTGCTTCTAAAGGAGCACCTGGTGCAAAATGACTAAGTGGTTAGAGAGGGGTCTGAACATGCAAACCTTTTGGGAGGACTGGTTACTTGGGAAATGGGCAGTCAGTGATGATGAGCTCAATGGGCTGGTGTTTAACATTATTAGAACTTGCATCTTATGGGAAATCTGGAATAGCCATGTACATGATTGCAGGATACAAAGCTGATGTATAAATGTGTATGCATGTGCTGGTCTGTATGTAATGTAAATAAAATTAGATCCATGGAATTGGATTTGTTGATTCAGAACGTGTAGAGGAATATGCTTTGAATGTTTCCCTGATTCTGGCTAAGCTTCATGCATACTAGGGTTCTCTCCCTAGGGTTCTCTCCCTAATGATGGATTGTTGGCTGCTGCTGCTGCTGCTGCAGGTGAGATGTTGGATTGAGAAGAAAAGGCCTCCTAGACTTGGACCTAAAACTCAGAGATGGTATTGCAAGGAAAAACAAATTGATCACACATTTGTTGCGTTTATTGAGAACTCGGTTGGCACTAGACCCACAGCCAATGTTTAGTCAAAGCATGGGGAAATGCTAGAAAAATAGTCCCTCCGCTGCACTATGATGGAGGCTTGCTTATTGCTGGGGTATCAACTCTTGTGGGAATATTCTTGTTTCTTGTGTGAGGATAAAAGATGGGAATTCTTATGTAAAATCTTGAATGAGGTTAAAAAAGAGTAGATAGTAGAGTTTCTCTGTTTGGTGTATGTTAGATTTAAAACAGTTAATATAAATAAATATTATTGGTCAAAAAAAAATTTGACTCAACCTTATATTATGATCGGAAGGGTGAAAACTTGAATTACTACAAGGCTTTCAATCAGATTTGGTCACTTCCAAGAGTCAAAGAAGTGCTCTCGCTTTTTGAAACAGACACTATCCAAAGCAAAAATTTGACTGTTGTGGCTTTAGGTTTCGAATGAGACTCTAAACCTCTGGAAGCGTTTTCAATTTTACACATTTTAGCCAAGGAGGTTCCAGTTTTACTGCTTGGAGCAAAGAGGTTGATCTTTTGTGGCTATGGTTTTCTGTGGGAGGCGATTAGGGTTTTTGGTTCGACAGTGACTGTACGTTTTTCAAGATATTTTCTGTTTGCGAGAATGATGTGGCGTGGCTATGCAGATCGCAGATGTGATTAGGGTTGTGAATTCTACAGGTTTGATCAAATACAGGTACCGTTTCTGTTGTTTAGAATAATTGTGATGTATTGTGGCTATGGAGGAGTTGCAAGCAACTAAGGCTTTGATTTTTAGAATGAGGGTATGACTGCAAAGAAGGAGATGATTAAGCAATCGGTGTAGACAAAAGGGAAGTATTTTGGAGGGGCATGAAGACAGAAAGTTTGTGGCCTTGCATCAAAATTAGCAGCTATCTGGTTCAATTTGCAATTATTGTTTAGGATGAGACATCTTGGGCAATGAGGCTTTTACAAATTTTGAAGTATTCTATACTACTGAGAGGGCATTGAAAGTGGATGTTATGGTCGTGTTTACAGTGCTTAACAAATCTGGTTTAGGGTTTCAGCTGTAGCAGAAGGCCAAATTTATTTCACAGAGTATGATGACAGTGTTTGCTGGTTGAAATTGAGGATCGGTGCTTTCACTGGCCAGTGTATATAGGTGTACCAGAATACAAAGCAGGCATATGAGATGGCAGTAGGTAAAGGGGATGTGATGATGGTCTTCTTTGATTCAATCTAGGCTTTTTGTTTGAGACTACAGCCCGGAGCTTTCTATCATGGCACAACAGAGATCGGTACCGCCGAGGCTGTCTCTCCCTCGTCCCCATCCTTTCCAACCACAGCTTAGCACAAGCAAAACAGCCAGATTGTACCCCATATTTACACCTACGCCATCGAACAATGCCCTCAAGTTCTCCCCTTCACCCACCCCCACCCCTTCCAAGCGTCCTCGCGCACCTCAAGGCCCCCTTTGGCTCTTCACCTTGCTGCACCTGCTCTCCCTTTATCTTCTTCATCAGTGGTTATCTGCATCCCCCCTGCCTCCACCGCTTGCCATTTTTGCTTTCTTTCCCCTCTTCATTGCTGCCCTGTGCCTCAACATCATCTACCGCCCTTGGAAGGGTCGGCAGGTGCAGTCTTCTCAATTGGGCTTACTCCTTGTCAGCGGCTCTCTTCTTGGACTCTCATGCTTTTTATGCTTTGAGGGTTTGCGATCATGTGGCCCTTTGGAGACCATCTTTGCAGATTTTGCAGGCTCCTTAGTGGCCAAGGTCTTACTGGATTCTTCCAACAAAAGTTCAGAAACTGTAAGGAAGGCACGCGGCCTTGTTGCTTTGTTGGTGGGTGTGTTTCTACTCTCTCACGGATGGGCAAGGGTGTCTTGCTCCCCGCTTGCTGTGGATGTCAGCTACAGAACACGCATACGGCTCACCAACCAACCTGAAAATTGTGTAAAAGTGTGGTCGATACTTGCACCCTTTCTAGGTGGGGTTTTGTCAGCTGTTCAGAGAATAATAGGAGCAAGAACTGCTCTCAAAAGCATAGGCAAGAAGCGCATCCAGGTGCTCTCTTATGCGATGGGTTCACTTGCTTTGTTTCCGTTTGCCTTATTACAACTAGCATTAGCACCCAGACAGAGCCCTTTGCAGTATGGCTCTTCATTTTGGTCTGTGGCAAGCATTGTCGCATTTGGGATGATCATTGCATTTTTCAGCGAGTTTTACATAGAGGAGAAGCTTTTCTTGCCAGTCCATTCACTCAAGGCATTTCAGATACTAACATGTTGTCTTTGTGCGTTGGAGCTCCTTTATGGACAGGGCATCTCTCTTGTCGGTTTCCTGTTTTGCAGCCTTGTTCTTAGCATTGGAGTTCAAGAGCTAGCTTTGTTACAGGGCCAGCTATCATGGGAAGAGCTCGGGGACAAATCTTACGGGTCCTTCGTGTTTGCATCTTGGATAAGAAGGCCTTTGCAGCATATCATCTCTGATAAGAAGTCTCGAAAGATCGCCATTTTCCTCCTTATAAATACAGGTTTTATGGTAGTGGAGTTCTTTTATGGCTTTCTCAGCAATAGTCTTGGCTTAATATCAGATGCATGCCACATGCTTTTTGATTGTGCAGCCTTGGCAATTGGTTTGTATGCATCATATATATCCCGACTTCCGGAGAACTCAAAGTTCAATTATGGGTATGGGAGATTTGAGGTGGTTTCTGGATATGCAAATGCGGTCCTCCTAGTATTGGTTGCATCACTCATTGTGTTGGAATCCATTGAAAGGATTCTTGAACCGCCAGAGATATCCACGGAAAGCTTGCTGGTTGTCTCAGTAGGTGGTTTGCTGGTGAACATTGTGGGATTAATATTTTTTCATGAGGAGCACCATCATGCTCACGGCAGTGGTGGTCATAGCTGTTCACATTCTCATTCAAGCCACAAGTCTCTTCATAACTCTCATTCAACCACTAAAGACACTAAGGTGGATTTTTCCGCCATCACTTCTGATGGCACCTCGCAACCACCCTTTCATAACCATCATCAACCTGTTACCACACAGTATAATGGCCATTGGTTTGCAACAAGTGGGGCAGAGCAAGGGTATGGAAACCTTCATGAGTTGAAGGATCATTCTTATACAAATCATCCCCATCATCATGATGCTCACGATGTCCATCATTGTGATGCACATGATGTCCACCATCATGATGACCATGAACATCATGATTGTCAAGGTCACAGTTCACAGAAGGGGCATCAACACAAAAGCTATCATGATCATCAGGAGCATGGTTTTGAGCAGGAATGTCATGGTCATCATGATCATGACCATCATCGTAAAGATAGTCACCAGTGTGCGAGTGAGCATGAACATTCTTCTCATCATCATGATCATGATGATCATTCTCATCATTACAACCATACTTCCCCTCACCAAGAGCTCCATGACACTCGGCATGTTTGCAGTAGTGGCCATGTACATCATCATTCAGAAGGACATGACTGTGAGAGTCACAGGCATCAGCATAATCACGACAATGAAGATGAGGATCACGCACATTCACATCATGATCACAGTCATGATGACCATCACCATCATCACCACATGGATCATAACATGTATGGCATTTTTTTGCATGTTTTGGCAGATACATTAGGTAGTGTTGGTGTGGTTACATCCACCCTCCTCATCAAGTACAAGGGCTGGCTGATAACAGATCCTGCTTGTTCAATCTTTCTGTCTGCTCTTATAATAGGGTCAGTAGTTCCCTTGCTGAGAAATTCTGCAGAGATACTGCTGCAAAGAGTTCCTAGACACAAAGAGAGATCTTTTAAGGCAGCAATTAAAGGAATCGCAGGACTAGCTGGTGTACGAAGCGTAGGAAGAGCACATATGTGGAGTTTTACTAATACAGAGATTGTGGGCAGTCTCCATGTGCAACTTTCAGCTGGAAGCAACACAAAGTTGATACAAGAGAAGACCTTAAGACTGCTGCATGAAGCTGGGGTTGAGGATCTCACATTGCAGATCGAGGAAGTTTCTTGAGCAGCGTTATGGTAATGCGAGGAGCAGAATTGCTGTTTGTGGGGGATTGGAGGTATTCTTGAGAGAAACAGTATCGGATAGTGCACACGGGCCATGCACTTTGATTATTGCTTACACAGCAAGAATAGGCCTTTGACGCTTTTTTGATTACAAAGAGTTACAAAAGCATATTGGATGATTCCAGGTCATGAATGGGCAATGATGACATGGTCTTTCATGAGCCAAGCTACCAGTGTAACTTGTGCTGTTGATTAGCGATGTACATCCTGCTGTCCCTGAAAATGCAATGATGCCATTTGTAGCAGGTTCCTGTTATTTGGCTGGTATGCACCATACACAATCGTGCTTTTGAAATATCCATGAATTACATATCATAAATGAAGCTCTCTTATACAATAGCTGCTGTGTTTCGCTCTCATTATGTTTCGCTTGTGGAATTTGTTTGGAACTATACGTAAGAAAAAGTTAAATAGGCAGGAGAGTACTTTTCTTTTGCAGTTTAGGACTAATACACCTTGACAAAGTGCTTGTAATGTGCCCATGACTGCAGAAATGGCTGAAATGGTTATGACGTGTACTTTCCTTAAGTTCAGATTTTTTGAGGTTACATTTATTGCATCGGCATGTTCAATCTATGCTTGAAGTTAATGCTCTTGAACTCATTTTCCTTCTGTATATAGATGTGTGTGTGTGTAATTGTGTACACACATACACACAAATATACATGTGTACACACACACACACACACACACACACACACACACACACACACATGCACATGCTTACGCGCACACACATCTACACAGATTCACACTGATGTACACATATACACATTGAAAACTTTATGAACATATAAATACCTATTCCCACTTAAAGACATTTTTATAGGTACACATACACGTATATATGTAGGCAAGGACGTGTGCATGGATGTACATACAGATGTATGTATTTATGTGTACCTTTGATGTGAAGATAGCCCTCAATGCAGCCAGGGTGAAGGGAGATTGAGGTCATAGCATAATGGGCATTGGCAGACGTGATGCTCCTTGGAGTCCACTCCTCTAAGGCTGGAGAGAGTATCTATTGGTGTTAGTGAGCCAAGATGGGCAGTGTGGTCAAGAATTTCGAATTCATCACCCTCCATGTTGCTGGATCTCAAGTAGGCACTTTCAATTCGGTCGTGCCATGATTGTAGGATTTTGCAATGCAACGGTTCTTGAGTTTTTGGTACACTACGGTTGGAACTTGGAAGAGAGAATAGACTTGTGATGAAGAAAACACCCAACCAAAGAACACCAGACCATACATGTATTAGCGACCGAAAACAACAATCAGCATGTAGTAGAGAGATCCATTCAAAGAAGGGGTTGGGGATTGGCTACTCAAGTCGAAATGAATCAACCTGAGGATTCTCGAAGCACGATGAGTAGCATGTTGTGGGAACGGGGAGCGATGTTGCTTACCCATTTGACAGGGCTGATAGACATCCTTTGTCAGTTTGAGGTTGGGTATACCTTCAACTAACTTGTCTCGAGATAGCTCATAGAGTGTGGCATAGGGTAGATGACCATAACGAAAGTGCCATAGTCGTTCAATGTCGGAGGGAGCTTGGGTCACATAGGCCCAAACCCGATGAAACTCTGTGTCACCATTTGGTCCATCTCCATTTCTGGAGCCACTTCTATGGGACTGTCACTCCATAGAGCGGCCAGATTTGTGCCATGTTCACATGGGGACAGGCCAGTGTCCCATGTGAAAGGGCCAGTCTTTTGGTGTCACATGGACAGGAGCCAGATTAGTGCCACCCGTGTGTGACCAGTGCTGCGTCACATGGATGGGGTGCCACCTGTGTGTGATCTGCTTCGTGCTGTATGGACGGGAGCCTGTTGGTACCACCCGTGTATGGCCAGGATGGTGTCTTACCTATGGGACTGTCACTCCATAGGAAGACCAGGACATATTTATTTATATCTGTCGTGCCAGTTTTGTGCCCAACAGGAATCTCTTGTACAAGTTTCATGAAAGGGAGATTTCGTCCATTATTTGTGCACATGCATTTATGCCTGCATGCATAAATTTGTTTTTTGCATGACTTGTTTGCGTGTGTTTGCCTGTTATGTCGTGCGAGTACATTGGATGGGGACGCCTCCAGTGTACCGTGGAGTGCTGTTGGCTGACTCGGTGGTGTGGCGTGTGAACAGGTGGTAAGTATTTTCATTTTGGCCTTTTCAAATGTTAAAATCCATAAACTAGAGTGAACCTTAATATTTATAAGGTATCGTGTTTACACCCATTTTAAATAGGGGCTAGACATTTGCTTATGAGGGGGGCTCAAAGTAATAAGTTGAATCAAGATTTTATAACCTTTAAATAAAAGCCTTGCATGGAACTCTTTTGGTAAATACCCACGTGTGGGTTGGTGGTTAATCTTTCCTTCTCCACGGCTGCTACCCGCCTCCTCCATTACGCTGCTGTCACCGGCCTGGACATTTCCCAGTATGAAAGGGGTCTGGTGAACTCCAGGATGTCTAAATATTTGGAAGGTACAAGCTTTGGGAATGGGGGATTATCCTAGAATAAAAAGGACCACACTCCTAGAATTTAGGAGATTTGCTATTTTTGGCCCGACTCCGATGGAAATTCTGTTCGCGTCATTACATCTGGAATTGAGTAGATACCAAGAGTTGGCAAAGTGCCTATGACAAAATGTCTACTAGTTGGGATATTTTTAGAGATAAAGTTTATGGAAGGACCCATCTCTTAGATTGTGACATGTGGCAAGAAAGTGGACCAAAGTGAGACAAGTGGCCTGACACTTGTTAGAAAGTGGATCAAAGTGAGACAAGTGGCCTCACACTTGTCACTTCAGCTATTGTGTGGCTCTTCACTTGTCATTGTAGCCTTCTCTTACCATTTTAGCTCATGGGAGGCCCAAATCTATAAATTTGAGCCCTCTCTCTTCATTAATAGAGGCTCTCTTGCTGCACACTAGCCTCTACCACCGTTACAGGCTGCCCTAATGATGGCTACCCTCTTTCTCTCTCTCTTGAAGGCTGCCCATGAAGAATACCGGCTGTTGGGGACTGTTTTGGAGGCTTCCATCGCGAAGAAATATTGAAGGCAAGGGTATTTAATCATTTATTATGATTTCTAGCCATTGTACTTGTTGTACCAGCCCTTGTACTTATTGTACCAGCCACTATAATGGCTGTACAAGTCCTTGTACCTACTGTACCAGCCAGTGTACTGGCTGTACCAACCCTTGTACTTGTTGTACCTACTATACCAGCCATTGTACCAACTGTACCAGCCACTGTTTTGGCTTTACCAGCCCTTGTACCGGTTGTACCAGCCACTGTACCTACTGTACCAGCCACTGTATCTATGTACCAGCTGAATGGAGAGCTGAACCTGTTGTACCAGCTCTATTGCATGAAGACCTGTGGTTTTTGGGGAAGAATCAGTACCCACACGGAGGTATATGGATTATATTGTTGGCTCGGCATTTCTACAGCCTGTGTTTCGGCTCGGTTGCCTCGTGTGTTATGGCATTTGTATATGGATAATCCGGCATCTCCCGTGGGGAGAGTAAGGCCCTCAAAGCTTGTAAAGGAAAGTTGATGCTATGGTGGATATGACCTTTGAGTCCATGGCTCGTGAAGTGGGCAAGAAGCCAAGGGAGTTGGCACTCTCCTATCTCATCCACAAGGGTGATCTCAAGGAAGGAGAGGATGGAGAGCTAGTATTCAAGCATCCACCTCGTTTGAAGCAGGGAGACCCAGCATCTCAACAGTTGAGGTCTTTTATACACAAGGAAGAGGTATCAGTCACTTCTTGCCATGCATCTACTCCTCATTGGACAGGTTGCAACAAGTATGTGCATGTTGGAGCTAGTGGGCGACATGATGGCCTTGTGCATGGAGAGAGTGGTCGGCATGCACGCCGAAAGACTTTGCCCATTGAGTTATCTCGTGGTGAGACATTGCATTATTTGGGAAGGTCACATGCATCGGGGCCACAGATTCATAATGCACATGCCACCGTGCCTCTTGAAACATCTTTGGTTGCCCATGAAGCCCATGCAGAGAGGGTTGTCTCGTTGGATAAGGGGAAGAGAAAAAGAGAAGAACATGTACCACATCCCAAGAAGCTAAAGGAGTTCAAGGCAGGGGA
Organism: Cibotium barometz; assembly: GCF_041138505.1. Classification (NCBI taxonomy): domain Eukaryota; kingdom Viridiplantae; phylum Streptophyta; class Polypodiopsida; order Cyatheales; family Cibotiaceae; genus Cibotium; species Cibotium barometz. Next base: position 4,802,174 of record NC_141058.1, read on the forward strand.
CAAGTCCGTGAAATTTGATGCCTTTCATGGAGAGTATGATGCCTCTAAGGTGCTAGCTTTTGTGGCACAGTTTGACATTGCTTTTAGTGATGAGGACTTCACTGAGAAGTCCAAAATTCGTCCTGCAAGCATGTTCTTGAAGGGGACAGCTGCCCATTGGTGGATCACTGAAAAGACCACCAAAGATTCCATTTGCACTTGGAAAGAGTTTAAGGACAGATTTTATGCCCAATTCTTGCCTCCTAATGCGGAACAAACTCTCACCCAAAAGTGGGATAGACTTGAGCAAAAAGATAATGAAAGTGTGCAGCAGCAGTATGCCAATAAGTTTTGGAAAGTGTTGCTTGAGGTAACTCCCTTTATGCAACTCTTCGAGGATGAAAGAAAGAGGAAGTTTCGCTCCGGATTGCACCCAAAACACACTCTACAACAGCTTATAGCCTCTGCTCTTGCTACGGAGCAATTGGTGCTCAAAATCAAGCAAGATCAAGGTGGTTCTAAGGGCAAAGAGAAGGCTGTCCCAAACCTGCAATCCCAAACCTGCAAAAAGGTGGACAGCCACCTAAAAAGAGCTTTCGGGATGTCCAGAAGGGAGGTAAGCTGAAAATACCTCATCCAAGGATCCTTGGCCAAAGAAGAACAAATTTGGCTTGACTTGCGAGCAAAGGGAGCAATATGCAAAGGAGGGGAAATGCTTTTCTTGTAGCAGTAAAGAGCATATGTTTAGTCAATGCTCCAACTGCAAACAAAAGCATGAGGACAAGCAATCCAAGGCAAATGTGCATGCAGTTCCCGGTGTGCAGGGAAGCACGCAACATGATGGAAAAGAGAGGATGGTATGCAAAGCATGGAGTCAAATCAAGGATCAGCCCGCTCTATTTATGTTTGATGATTGTGCAACAGATAATTTCATCTCTACCCAGATTGCAGTCGCCTTGGGCATTGAGGTTGAGGACATGGGGCCTCAAATTGAAGCAGAAGCTGCCTTTGTTGGTAAAGAGGTGTAGGTTACCCCACTTATTGGGAAGTTGCGCATACATATTCAGGGTTATCTTGATCAAGAGCATTTCTTGGTTGCCCCACTTAATGGATGTGATGTATTGCTTGGCAAGCCATGGCATCATAGGCTTGAGCCCCGCAAAGAGTACAAGACAAACAGAATCTCCTTTATGCATAAAGGCCGCATGCATGTTATTGATGCTGGCAAGGAAGGGGATTCTATCCCAGTTGTATCTCATATCTAGGTTAATAAAGCAATGAAAAAGAGTCTTTCTGCATACTTGGTTTTTGTTCGTGATAACATTGAACCGAGTCATGAAAATATGGATGTTTTGACTCAGGATAGGCTGAATTTTCTTCATGCATAAAAGATTGTTTTGTTGATGCATTGCCAGGTGAACTACCTCCTCAAAGGTCCGAGAATCATCGCATAGATCTTATGCCAGGTAGTTCTTCACCTAACAAACCCGCATATCGTGTGAGTGCTACACAACAAGAAGAGATTATGAAGCAGGTTAATGAGCTTTTGGAGAAAGGTTTGGTTCAGCCAAGTTCCTCACCTTATTGCTCTTCCGTGCTTCTTGTTCAAAAGAAAGATGGGTCATTCCGCATGTGTGTGGATTATAGAGCTCTAAATAAGCTCACCATCAAGAATAGATTTCCAATCCCGTGCATTGATGACATCTTGGATAAGCTTGATGGCTCGGCTTGTTTCAACCTTATTGATTTGAAGAGTAGTTATCACCAGATACGAGTGGTGCCAGAGGATGTCTACAAAACTGCATTCAGGACAGCTTGTATGAGTTTTTGGTGATACCTTTTGGTCTCACCAATGTCCCAGCCACATTCAATTGTATGATGGATAGGATATTTCGACCCCATCGAAAATTCACAGGTGTATTCTTTGATGACATCTTGGTTTTCTCCAAGAATGAGCAAGAGCATAGAACTCATTTGGCCACAGTGTTTGAAGAGTTGCGGAAGCATAAACTCTTCATTAATGCCAAGAAAAGTGAGTTCTTTCTTTCAGAGGTACACTATTTGGGCCACATTGTATCCAAGGATGGTGTACGAATGGATCCTGCCAAGATTGAAACCATTCGAAATTGGCCCGAGTTGCAAAATGTACATCAAGTACGTAGCTTTTTGGGGTTATGTTCATATTACAGGCGCTTCATAAGGCATTTTGCTATGATTGCCACGCCTCTACATGATCTCACAAAGAAGAAAGCCACTTTTAAATGGACCCCTAAGGAGCAGGATGTCTTCTTATAACTCAAGAATGCTATCATATGTGGACCCGTATTGATTGTTCCCGACTTGCAAAAGCCATTCATGGTGGAATGTGATGCATGTGGGAATTGTATAGGGGCTGTCCTAAATCAAGAAGATCATGCAGTTGGATATGAGAGCTGCCGATTGCATGATGCCGAGCTTCATATGGATATCTATGAGAAAGAGCTCTTGGCTGTAATTCATGCCTTAAAGATATGGAAGCATTATCTTCTTGGGGCTGAATTTGTAGTCAACACAGATCATCAAAGCTTGAGATATTTTCTATCTCAAACAAAGCTTTCGGAGAAGCAGATGAGAATGGCAAACTTTCTTTCCATGTTTCATTTTCAGATTGTACATACTCCGGGAAAGAAGAATGTAGTGGTAGATGCATTGTCCAAGAGGCCTTATGTAGCTGAGTTTTAGTGGTCTCTCATGGAGACTTATCTACCATGCGAGATTTGTATCATTTGGATGCTGATTTTTGCCATATATGGATTGATTTGATGGCTGGTCACTCACATGCCTTTTATGTGATCAAAGAGGGTTATCTTATGAAGGATAACAGCTTATGTGTGGTGAAGAATATGCGTCCAAAGGTTATGGAGGAATGTCACGCTCCACCTTATGTTGGTCATAGAGGTATCATGCCTACTACACGCATGATTGAGAGATATTTCTTTTGGCCAAGCATGTGTAAAGACATTGAGGTATATGTACGTGCATGTCTTACTTGCCAAAAGGTGAAATTTGATAGGCAAAAACCTCGAGGTTTGCTTCAGCCATTGCCTATTCCCTCACAGCCATGGGAAAGCATTACTATGGACTTCATTATGGATTTGCCTAGATCCCAACATGGGAATGATGCTATTTGGACCATTGTGGACAAGTTTAGCAAGCAAGCTCACTTCTTGCCCGTTAAGAAAACCATTAAAGTTGATCATATGGTGAAGCTTTTTCTTGCTAACATCTTCAAGCATCATGGTATGCCTAAGTCCATTGTTGGGGATAGAGATCCCAAGACTACGAGCCTCTTCTGGAGGGCTTTATTTGATAACATGGGCACTAAACTTGAGTTTTCATCAGCTTATCATCCCCAAACGGATGGCCAAAGTGAAGCTGCGAATTGAGCCGTGTTGGATTTGTTGAAGTGTTATGTGACAGATCAAAAGACTACATGGGAGAAGTACCTTCCACTTGTAGAGTTTGCCTACAGCGACACAGTTCATGCCTCCACGGGAAAGGCCCCGTTTGAGATTATTTATGGCAGAGTAGTCTTGCCACCCATCCTTTGTACAAAGGATGAGATTTTTGCAGCTGATGAGTATGTGCGTGACTTGGATATAGCCTTTGCTTAGGTGCGTGACTTGGATGTAGCCTTTGCTCAGGTCACAAGACAAGCATAAAAGGGTTGTTGACAAGCATAGAAGGGATATGCAAGTCAAGGAAGGTGATTGGGTATTGCTGAAATTTGAGAAAGCTAGGCTTTGGAAGAGGCCAGGACGAGAGGGATCATATCCAAAGCTTTCTACTCGATACTATGGACCCTTCAAAGTGGTTGACAAGATCAATGAAGTGTCCTTTAGGCTTTGCTTTACCCAGTCATTGGAAGATTCACAATGCTCTTCATGTGAGTCTTTTGCGGAAGTATGTGGGGCCAGATCCAGAGGAGCCTGTCACAGAAGATCCGACAGAAGTTGATGAGCTTGAGGAGATCCTTCAGCCAGAGCAGATTGTATTTCACAAGGAGAGAAAGTTATCACATGGGAAGCTTTCCAAGAGATACCTTGTGAAATTTAAAATCATTTGCCAATTGATGCAAAGTGGGTAGATGAGGATTATTTTGTTTACTACCCTGAGCTTCTACAGGCATATCTTGAGGCTTTTTAGTTGAGGTTAACTGTTTAGAAGCCCGGGGGGATGTCACCATTTGGTCCATCTCCATTTCTGGAGCCACTTCTATGGGACTGTCACTCCATAGAGCAGCCAGATTTGTGCCATGTTCACATGGGGCCAGGCCAGTGTCCCATGTGAAAGGGACAGTCTTTTGGTGTCACATGGACGGGAGCCAGATCAGTGCCACCCGTGTGTGACCAGTGCTGCGTTACATGGACGGGAATCAGTTTCGTGCCACCCGTGTGTGATCTGCTTCGTGCTGTATGGACGTGAGCCTGTTGGTGCCACCTGTTTATGGCCAGGATGGTGTCTTACCTATGGGACTGTCACTCCATAGGAAGACTAGGACATTTATTTATATCTGTCGCACCAGTTTTGTGCCCGACAGGAACCTCTTGTACAAGTTTCTGTCAGAATACGCAACGGAGATGATGCCCAAATCTGGGAACACGAGCAAAACGCAATGCATAAAAATAACAGCACAAGAGATAGAGTGGCAGAGGCGTGTAACTCTGCTCTATATACACAAAAGAATCCCGGAAATGATACAAAACTGGCAAGGGGTGTGGGGTCATTTTATATGGCCCCCACAGTGCAGTCGGCCTGCTGTAGGGCAGCCGAAAGGCCGTGATCCTCCACGACCAGCCAACACAGCGAGTCGGCCAGTTGTCAGCAGTCGGCCAGCACAGATGTGGAGTCGTGGACCAGTACCATCAGTCGGCCAGCTCATGGGCCCTCCTGCCAACCCTGTGCATCCACCCAAGCCAAAGATAAATCGAAAAAATGGGGGAAAAATATGGAGAGAGGGAAAAAATGAGAAAACACCTAATAAGGGCGGGCACACCCACAACAAAGGCCCTGGTGTATATGTATAGATAGGAGATGACTTCTAACACCCCCTCTCAGCTCCTGGCTGTGAAACCAATCACAGGGAGCTGGAGTGCCGCCTGAGCAAATCCTGAGATAGCGACTTTGTGAAGAGGTCCATCGTACTGTCCTCCGTCGAACAGAACTCTAGCAAGATGTCATCAGCAACGATCTGTTCACGAACAAAGTGCCTCTGGATAACCATGGGTTCCTCCAGTGGAAGCCCAATCCTGCAATGCAACCTCTGCATCCTCACCACCTCACAAGCAGCATCACAAGCACCCCGGTACTCTGCCTTTGTCGTCGACAAGGCAAAAGATGACTGCCTCTTACTGCTCCGTAAAATTGCTCCTGGGCCTGAAGTAGAACTCCTCGTGTCCGGATCTCCTCCCCAAACTGAGTCACTCCAACCGTGGAGTCGGGCTCCATCAATCAATCCCCCTCCTGTGTAAAAGAGTCCATGATCCTTTGCATGCCGCAGAAACCACAGGAAACGCAATCCTGCCTCCCAAAGAGTCATCCGCAACCATGAGCTCAACTGCCTCATCAGGAAGCTCCCGTCCAATCTGGTGTCCATCAACCAGATCAATGAACCATTCTGCTTCTGAGTCAAAGAGGCATCACACTGCTCACAAGGATCAACACCTGTTACGGTGCAAAACCAAGTCTTGGAAACCTGCTGAATACCACGCAAGGCCTTCTGAAACCTATCAACCACCCCCTTGGAATCCGGAACCACAAAGCCTGGAGTATGCACCTCCTTCTGCAAGTAATCAACTGCCACCTGCCTGGCTTTCCGAAAGGTCCCCATGGAAAGAACATCCTCATCTACAGGAGGTTCTTTGTCACTAGCCTGGACATTTCCCAAGCTGAAAGAGGTCTGGTGGACTCCAGGATGTTTAAATATTTGGAAAGTACAAGCTTTGGGAATGGGGGATTATCCTAGAATACAAAGGACCACACTCCTAAAATTTAGGAGAGTTGCTATTTTTGGCCCGACTCCGATGGAAATTCTGTTCGCGTCATTACATCTGGAATTGAGCAGATACCAAGAGTTGGCAAAGTGCCTATGACAGAATGTCTACCGGTTGGGATATTTTTAGAGATAAAGTTTATGGAAGGACCCATCTCTTAGATTGGGACATGTGGCAAGGAGGTAGACCAAAGTGAGACAAGTGGCCTGACACTTGTTAGAAAATGGATCAAAGTGAGACAAGTGGCCTCACACTTGTCTCTTCAGCTATTGTGTGGCTCTCCACTTGTCATTGTAGCCTTCTCTTGCCATTTTAGCTCATGGGAGGCCCAAATCTATAAATTGGAGCCCTCTCTCTTCATTAATGGAGGCTCTCTTGCTGCACACTAGCCTCTACCACCGTTGAAGGTTTCTCTAATGATGGCTACTCTCTTTCTCTCTCTCTTGAAGGCTGCCCATGAAGAATACCGGCTGTTGGGGACTGTTTTGGAGGCTTCCATCGCGAAGAAATACTAAAGGCAAGGGTATTCAATCATTTATTATGATTTCTAGCCATTGCATGTGTTGTACCAGCATTTGTACTTGCTGTACCTGCTGTACCAGCCACCGTACTGGCTGTACCAGCCACTGTACTTGCTGTACCAGCTTCTGTACTTGCTGTACATGCTGTACCAGCCACCGTACTTGCTGTACCAGCCACTGTACTTGTTGTACCAGCTTCTTAGCTTTTGTACTTGCTGTACCAGCCATCGTACCTGCTGTACCAGCCACTGTACTTGCTGTACCAGCTTCTGTACTTGCTGTACCTGCTGTACCAGCCACCGTACTTGCTGTACCAGCCACTGTACTTGCTGCACCAGCTTCTGTACTTGTTGTACCTGCTGTACCAGCCACCGTACTTGCTGTACCAGCTTCTGTACTTGCTGTACCAGCCACTATACCTTCTGTACCAGCCATTGTACCGGCTGTACCAGCCATTGTACCTGTTGTACCGGCTGAATGGAGAGTTGTACTTGCTGTACCCTTTCTATTGTATGAAGACCCGTGGTTTTTGGGGAAGAATCAGTACCCACACGGAGGTATATGGATCATATTGTTGGCTCGGCATTTCTACAGCCTATGTTCCGGCTCAGTTGCCTTGTGTTGGGCTGTGTTATGGCATTTGTATATGGATAATCCGGCATCTCCCGTGGGGAGAGTAAGGCCCTCAAAGCTTGTACATGATATTATTCTCCTTGGGTAATAAAATACTCCAAGGGGGGGGGGTCGGCCCATTCCGGCCTCTATGCGGTGTCACACGTGCAAGCTCCATTTTCAGCATTTGTGGATGTTTTGTCCAACTTTATGTTTTATGCAAAGTGATGATGGATATGTGTTAAGGCTGTGGCCATGTTTAAGTGTTTTAACATGCATTTATGGTATCAACAAGTGTGTAAAAGGCCCTAGTCCCCCGGGCACTGCCGCCGCGAGTTTCATTGGTATCAGAGCATAGGCTTTCTTGGAAGCGGAGGCTTCCTTCTATCAATAAGGAAGAGAAAAGATCTCAAGTGGGGACCACACTTACCATCATTGCTGTTAAGCATGGCCAGCCGCTTCATAGCTTATGAAGCAAGAGCATGAGCAGAAGATAGCTTGTTGATCTAAGGATTTATGAATTCACAAAATTTATCTTGGAAGTATGGAGTTGGCTTTATGTGCACACGTTTAGCACTCTTTCCATATGTATATTGTGGATTATATTATCAAGCTTACACGCAAGCTATATGGAGATATATCTCAGGATATCTTAAGGATATGGTGACGAGATATTTATTTTGGCTTCATGACCAACCTAGCAAAGAAAAGCTAAGTATACTTTGAGTTTGCAAAGTTGGTGCTTTGGCTATTTACTATGAAGTGTTTTTGATGTTCACTAACCCTTGTATAGCTATGCAAGGAGAAAGGTGTTGTTGTTTGCCTTGAGATGGTTTCAGGGAAACATTGTTTATGGCTCCCTTGAATGGGATGAATTCTTTTTATGGCTCCCTTTAATGGGATGAATTCTTTTCATGGCTCTCTTTATTGGGATGGATTATATCTATGGAGATTTCTTTCTTGGACGAGATTTATATGGATATTGGGCTTCACAAGCAATTTCTATGGATGAATCTGTCCGAGTTTATAGAGAAGAAATCTTTGGTTATCTCATGGATATGATGCTTTTATGGATAAACTTCACCTCTACTCCAAGGTGTGTGGATAGCACGGAGTATGTGGTAAGAGTTATGGTATACAAGGATTATGGTATACAGGTCTATGGATTCCTGGACTTCTTTTCTAGGGATTTGGATCCATCCTCAGGTTTATGGATTATGTTTATGGCTCCCTTTTACTGGGATGGATTATTCTTTTTGGCTCCCTTTATTTGGGATGCATTGAACTTATGGAACTCATGGTTCACTTACCTTGTGTAGTGTTCTCTTGTCCTACGTACTCTCTTGAAGATTGTTTCTACCATGTGAGGGTGGAACAATAGAGAGCAGATGGAAGGGAACATGGGCACTTCAAAGGGTAGTGACAAGCACAACATACCCTGTGTAGTGTTCTCTTGTCCTACGTGCTCTCTTGAAGATTGTTTCTACCATGTGTGGGTGGAACAATAGAGAGCAGATGGAAGGGAACATGGGCAGTTGAGAGGGTAGTGTGAGTTGGTGGCCGAAATGCCTATAAACTATGTGTAGCAGAAATGCGTATGGAACACCAGGTTATCTATGCCTGCGAGTGATTGTTTTCAGGACTCCTTGTTTAGCCGCCCTGTGTAGTATTTCTCTTGTCCTAAGTGCTCTTCAAGATGTTGCTACCTTGCTTGGTAGAACATAGAGCCAATGGTAGAGAATATGGGCACTGAAGTCGGGCCGGGCATCAAGGCAGCTCCTTGGTGATCTACATCGACATACCATTGTTTTCTAAATGCTGAATTTCATATGCATTGGCATGGAGAATTTGGCAATGGATGCCCGTGAAGCTATGTATTGAATTTCTCCAATAGTAATACAATTTACTCAAGGGAGGGGTCGGCCGTTTTGGCTCATTGTGTGTCTCTTGTAAGCCCACCTCTCATCCAAGGTGTGTGGTCAGAGTACCAACACGGAGTGCAAGTGGTAAAGTGGACATGACGGGACTTATGTCTATGCCAAGGGTCATGTGGACCGATGTCTTGTTGGCAGGAGACTTATTTTGTCTCGCCCATTTACTTGGGACATGGATTATGATATCTGGACTTATGGGACTGATTTGTCTCGCCCATTTACTTGGGACATGGATTATGATATCTGGACTTATGGGACTGATTTGTCTCGCCCATTTACTTGGGACATGGATTATGCTATCTGGACTTATGGGACTGTTTTGTCTCACCCATTTATCTTGGGACATGATTTTGATATTGGTATTATGGAGACTTATTTAGTCTCGCCCATTTCTTTGGGACATGGATTCTTCAGTTATATTGGATTTTCTGAGACTGTCTCGTCTCGCCCAATCAATGGGACATGATTATATCTTGAATATATGGCTTGAAGCTTAAAGTTGCGGACAACTTTTAAGAAGTTGGGGAGGATGTCACCAGCCTGGACATTTCCCAAGCTGAAAGAGGTCTGGTGGACTCTAGGATGTTTAAATATTTGGAAAGTACAAGCTTTGGGAATGGGGGATTATCCTAGAATACAAAGGACCACACTCCTAAAATTTAGGAGAGTTGCTATTTTTGGCCCGACTCCGATGGAAATTCTGTTCGCGTCATTACATCTGGAATTGAGCAGATACCAAGAGTTGGCAAAGTGCCTATGACAGAATGTCTACCGGTTGGGATATTTTTAGAGATAAAGTTTATGGAAGGACCCATCTCTTAGATTGGGACATGTGGCAAGGAGGTAGACCAAAGTGAGACAAGTGGCCTGACACTTGTTAGAAAATGGATCAAAGTGAGACAAGTGGCCTCACACTTGTCACTTCAGCTATTGTGTGGCTCTCCACTTGTCATTGTAGCCTTCTCTTGCCATTTTAGCTCATGGGAGGCCCAAATCTATAAATTGGAGCCCTCTCTCTTCATTAATGGAGGCTCTCTTGCTGCACACTAGCCTCTACCACCGTTGAAGGTTTCTCTAATGATGGCTACTCTCTTTCTCTCTCTCTTGAAGGCTGCCCATGAAGAATACCGGCTGTTGGGGACTATTTTGGAGGCTTCCATCGCGAAGAAATACTAAAGGCAAGGGTATTCAATCATTTATTATGATTTCTAGCCATTGCATGTGTTGTACCAGCATTTGTACTTGCTGTACCTGTTGTACCAGCCATTGTACTGGCTGTACCAGCCACTGTACTTGCTGTACCAGCTTTTGTACTTGCTGTACCTGTTGTACCAGCCACCGTACTTGCTGTACCAGCCACCGTACTTGCTATACCAGCTTTTGTACTTGCTGTACCAGCCACCGTACTTGCTGCACCAGCCATTGTACTTGCTGCACCAGCTTCTGTACTTGCTGTACTTGCTGTACCAGCCATCGTACTTGCTGTACCAGCCACCGTACTTGCTGTACCAACTTCTGTACTTGCTGTACCGGTTGTACCAGCCACTGTACCTTCTATACCAGCCACTGTATCTTCTGTACCAGCCATTGTACCGGCTGTACCAGCCATTGTACCTGCTATACCGGCTGAATGGAGAGTTGTACTTGCTGTACCCTTTCTATTGCATGAAGACCCGTGGTTTTTGGGGAAGAATCAGTACCCACACGGAGGTATATGGATCATATTGTTGGCTCGGCATTTCTACAGCCTATGTTCCGGCTCAGTTGCCTTGTGTTGGGCTGTGTTATGGCATTTGTATATGGATAATCCGGCATCTCCCGTGGGGAGAGTAAGGCCCTCAAAGCTTGTACATGATATTATTCTCCTTGGGTAATAAAATACTCCAAGGGGGGGGGTCGGCCCATTCCGGCCTCTATGCGGTGTCACACGTGCAAGCTCCATTTTCAGCATTTGTGGATGTTTTGTCCAACTTTATGTTTTATGCAAAGTGATGATGGATATGTGTTAAGGCTGTGGCCATGTTTAAGTGTTTTAACATGCATTTATGGTATCAACAAGTGTGTAAAAGGCCCTAGTCCCCCGGACACTGCCGCCGCGAGTTTCATTCTTTGTCCCGAATACTACGAGACATCAGAGCATAAGTTACCTGTTCAGTTTCCTCTGACTGACGAACACAAGAACTACCAACATCAGTACTGGAGAGTTCTTGCCAACTGCTGCCATCTACTGGCAAGCTATCCACCATCTGGTCCCGGAAAGCCTGCACCTGTAGTGTATCCACACTTAAGTGGCCATTACCAGACTGCCACTCATCACGAACTTTTGACGACCTGGGAGAGAGAGTGCTGAAAGCTTGTAAACTCCATTCTCCACTCCGCCTTCCCAAACCACCTGGCCTGTTGCTTTGTCCCGGAGAGCAACAAAATGCTCATCAAACTCCACCCGTACGCCAGTCTTGCAAACCTGATGCACTGACAACAGATGAAAACCAAGTGACGGAACATACAACACGTGGGAGGAATGCTTCCCCCCTCTGCCATCGGGAACTATCTCCATCCTGCCCTCACTGTGAACTGGGATATAGTGGATGTATCCCCAGTAAGAATGTGACTAGAATACTTGCAAAGATCTTGTAAATGAGAACGGGAAGGAGTCATGTGCCTGGAAGCACCACTGTCTAGAATCCACTCCTGAGTATCCGTTGCGGAGAATCCTCCAATCTCCTCCCTACCTGCTGAAGAAATTGAAACATCGGTGTCCATCACCTCCAGGTGCACAAAAGCCGGAGTCTTCATGACTGCTATTGAGGAATCTTCACCCTTCTCGGTCTTCCGCTTGGGACACTGCCTCCAATAGTGGCCTTTTTCGCCACAATCATTACAGGTCCTCTCTGCCTTTAGTTTCTCGCGATCAGTAACGGACTTCTTCTCAGAAGACTTCTCCGATGAAGCCTTCCCTTTGCCCGTGTTACGGCCTTTCGACCGTTGGCCAGTTAAGACCTCCGAACCTTTACCTTGAGGGAGGGTTCGTGAATCGTCAAGACCATGGGCACAAGCTCCTTCCACGTGATGGTGCTGAGCGTGCCACTGGTAATCAAAGACGAGTAAAATGCTGAGTACTGAGAGGGCAAGTGCGACAGCAACGTTATGGCCATGTCCTCTGACGATATCTCCTTCCCAGCCTGAAGAACTTCCTGCTGAAGAGCTTGCAGCTTGTTAATATGCTCCCGCATCGTCAACGACTTTGCAGGGCTCATAACCCGCATCTGTACTTCCAAGGAAATCCTCTTCATGGGCGATACCCTGTTGTAAAGAGAAGCCAAATGTTGCCATATACCTCTAGCTAGCGTCATATGCTTTACATGATTGATTACCCGCGGTGTGCAGTTGAGAAAGATAAATGAACGGACCCTGGCGTTGACACGATCCCACATCTGTGTCTGATCCTCCTGGTCCTTTCGGATCGACGGTAACTCCCCTTCCTCTACTTCCGGCCGTGGAACCCCAACAACGACGAAATCAGCGAGGTCGTAAGACTCCAGAACAGATTCCATCATAACCTTCCATATGCCGTAGTTATTCCCGTCCAACTGACGGTCCACCGGGAACGTGGGGAGTGTCGGGATCTTTACATGCCTCTCGGCCATCTCAAACAGATTTGCCATTGCAGGGATGTACTCTGAAAAGGGTGGGTGGGTGGGAACAAAGAAGAAATAACACCTGCAAGTGGCTGTCCTGCAAATCAGCCCGCCGTTCTCTTGCTTCTCCTCTTCCGAAACAGTCCCGAACAGTCCACCAATCAGCAACACAACAGTCCCCCTCTTGCTCACACAAATCCCAAGAACTATCTAGAGCCTAGGCTCTGATACCATGTCAGAATACGCAGCGGAGATGAGGCAGTATATGCGGGAGAGGGAGCAGACATTCTAGACTAGGAACGTCCGTGGTTGACAAGTCAGTCTTGAGAAGGGAACGGTCGCAGGCTTTGTTTTTTAGGAAGGAACGGTTGCGATGCTTATAATTATGAGAAAGGAACGTTCGTGGCACTTTGATTCCTTTTTTTTTTTTGGGGTGTACCCTGTTCACAGGCTTTGTACACAGAGGCTATGCTGCCAGCGCCCCATTGCAGGTTTTGTACTGACCGCGTGCCTAGTTTGTCAAAGAAAGGAGTTTATGCCAATTAGGTAATGGTGAAGTAGGGAGTAGCACTTCCTAAAGAGATTCTGATGTGAGTTGCAAGGAAGTAGCTCGGGCTAAGGGCGTTGAAGGGATTTTTGCGGTCCTGTCAAACCTCTGAAGGATAGGCGGGCAAGAAGCCAAGGGAGTTGGCACTCTCCTATCTCATCCATAAGGGTGATCTCAAGGAAGGAGAGGATGGAGAGCTAGTATTCAAGCATCCACCTCGTTTGAAGCAGGGAGACCCAGCATCTCAACAGTTGAGGTCTTTTATACACAAGGAAGAGGTATCAGTCACTTCTCGCCATGCATCTACTCCTCATGGGACAGGAGGCAACAAGTATGTGCATGTTGGAGCTAGTGGGCGACATGATGGCCTTGGTCTGGAGAGAGTGGTCGGCATGCACGCCGAAAGACTTTGCCCATTGAGTTGTCTCGTGGTGAGACATTGCATCATTTGGGGAGGTCACATTGCATCATTTGTGCATGTTTGTGCACGGTCCTAGAAGACCAGTGAAAGGCAAGTGTGCACCCAGTGAAGGTGGGAATGAGCCTGTGATTTGAGGCTACTCCGACCAACACTTTCTTTCATCGACTTGAACCAGAACTGTTTGGTTGTTTTCACTCCCTAGTGGAGAAATCTGGCCTTTCAGGCCCATGACACTTGTACAAATATAAATACTCCAAGAAATACAATAAGTATTGAGGGAGGGGGGCTCTTTCCGGCCCCAGTGCTGGTGTCATTTATATTTTCAGTATTTCCAGTATTTGTGTTGTTGATGTTGTCTCCATTGATTAATATCTATTAGATTGAGTGTTCTAAATATGTGTATATTGTCTTCCGGTCTGTAGGCCTCATGTAGGGAGCGGTCACATTGGTATCAGAGCCCGATCGTCTCTCTTTCTCAAGAGGAGACACGGAGTTTTGAGATCGGAAGCAAGTACGAACACTTGACTCAATGGACAGCCAGGGCAACCCATTGGAAGTGCCGAATTCGAGGGGCCAATCAAGTGCTTCACGGGATTCCGATGCATTGCATGGAAGGCATAAGCCTCTTGAGAGAGTCTATGACAGTGCATTCACGGGACAGCCATCACGGGGTAAAGAACCCATGCATGAGGAAGAGCCCATCACACTCTGAACCAGTAGAAGATGACTCAGTTTGAAAAGTAGACATCCGGTACAAATCATCCTTCTGAGCTTGACCTCTGGCAACAACAAGACCGGTAATTTCATCAATTACCTCTATAACTCGTTTGTTGAAGTAAACGCCACGATCGAGTTGGGTCAGCTGGGATACGGTAAGAAGGTTGAGACTTAAATTAGGGACAAGATAGACATTGTCCAAGGTAGCCTGGTTGGGGCCAGTATTGGTGTCAAATAAGACAGTGATTTTATGGGCATCATTGTGTTGTTGCCACATCGAACTTCTCCCTTAACGGGACACTGAGAGATTTACTTGTCAGCATTGCGTGCCATATGGTGAGTAGCTCCACTGTCAACTACCCAAGTGACAGGATGACCAGAGGGAAGAGTTGGATGGGCCTCAATGATGGCAGAGAAGGATTGTCAGGTAACTGACAGATTTGAATGAAGACAGAGGCTTTCCCCTGTGGATGGCCTCGTTTGGGCCTTTGTTTCTTCTTCTTTCTGGAGTAGTGGCTAGAATCAACCTTAAATGTGACCTGAGCAATATTGGCCGAGGGGACACGGTGGCCTGCCTACGAACCTCGCCTCCTTGCGCCCCCAGCTCCCGCCTTTCCTTCGCTCCCTCTCCTTCTTGTGCAGCTGCGCTAGCCCCTCCCTCCTCCTCACTGCGCCATCCCCACCACCTTCTCTCAGCCTGCGCATGCCCCCCCCACCCCCTAGCTGCCTGTCGCCTGCCCCGCCCTCTCCCCCAGCCCTTCCCTCCCCCTCTTTCCGCCTGCTATTCTGGTGTGTGTGCAAGCCCTTCTCCTCCCCCGCCTTAGCTCCCCCCTCCCCCCCCCCCCCGCCCCCGCTATCCTCTCTCCTTCCGCCTCGCCGTTTCCTCGTAGGGCTGTGTCCCTCCCGTTGGTGACCCCGGTCTCTGGCCTTTTCCCTATGGAGGACTCCATGGAAGCCGCTCCGACTACCCCCGCCGATTCCGGTCTCCGTCTGGAGTTCACAGATGCAGATCATCAGTTGTTTGTTTCCACAGTATCCGCTCTTGAGGCCTCCTCCTTGGTCTGCAAGATAGTGGGTAGCCGTCCGATGCGGAGAGAGCTTCGCGACCTTCTGCAAGGCAGCCTCGCTGGCGTGCCTGCCAAGATCGTCAGCGTCGATTTTTTGGGACGTGGCTACTACCAGGTAAATTTCGAGTCCCCCCAGGCAGCTCAGACGGTGCTGGCTCGGAGCCCCATTGCCCTCCGCTCATCCCGGGCGTTCCTGGCGGGATGGACTCACGGTTTCGACCCCGCTTCTGACCCGCTAGCAGGCGCGACAGGTTTCCCCATCACTATCTGCTTTCCTGGACTCCGCAGGGAGTACTTGCCCCTCTTGTCATCCATTGGCAAGGCGTTCGGGCAGGTGGTGGAGACGCCTCAGACAGCGGCTTCAGTGATAGCTCGGGCAGCAGGACTCCCGGCCATTCGTGTTGTGGTTCCGTCACCGGAGTCCCTCCCGAAGACGATCCTCCTCCCTTGTCTTTCTGGAGGACATCTGATACAGCGCGTGGAGTATTCGGGCCTCCCCGGCCAGTGCTACATCTGTCGGGAGCTGAGCCACCTCGCACGCGCCTGTCCCCGCAAGGGGGTTCATCCTTCACGTTCTGCCGCCTCTGGACCCCCTTCAGGAGGCCCGAGGGGTGGCCATCCACCTCAGAGACCGGACATCCCTGGCTCGTCTCAGCAGGCGCCATCATCTAACGAGCAGGCCCCCCCGGCGGAGGATGCCGCGCAGACCCAGGAGGCTGGCGGATGGCAGGAGGTTCGCCGGCGGAAACGCCCGGCCCGCAGGGACCGTTGCAGACGCCAGCAGGCAGGCAGCACAGGCTGGCGGACAGGCGACTCCGGCTGGCGTCCAGGCACCTACCCGCACTTATGCTCCAGTCAGGGATAGGCGGCCAGCAGGTCCCACCCCGATGGACGAGGATTCAGTCTCAGTGCCTGTTGAGGCCGCCGGTGGAGCCCCCCATGTGGAGACCCCGCTCCCGCCTCCCCCCGCGGGGGGCCCCGCCCCCTCCATGGAGCAGATTCCTGAGGATCCCGGGCCGCACTCCGCGACCCCCGACCCCTCTTCCCTTCACTCGGAGAGCACTCCTTCCACCCCCCCCTCTCCCCCCCCCAGCCCCCCCCCTCTCCCCCCTCCCCCGGCGGCCCCCCCTGACACCTCTCCTCTGGCAGATGCCTCTCCATCCTCTCCTCGCTCTCCCCCCTCCTCTTCGCGAGTCTCGATCCCTCCCTCGGCCTCTCCAGGATACTCCTCCAGACCACCCACTGCCCCGGGGCAGCGCAGCTGGGTAGGCCAGAGTTCAGTTCAGCGGCTGTTCCACCGCCACTCCGGGCCGGTGGAGATGGCGATCCTAGCTTCGCCTGCCACAGAGTTCTCTCCAGCCTCCCCTGGGGGACCCCCGCGAGTGATGGGGCTCCCAGTGGATTACGGTTTCTTCAGGTGCCTCCAGCTGGCCCGTTCGAGACACTGGTCGCGCCCTTGCGAGTATGCGTGGTGTGCCATCGATCTCGTTCTCCTTCAGTGGTGAGCAGCATGGTGGCCTTCTCCTTTCCTCTCAGTGTTGCCCCAGACACAGCATGGGATTGCAACTCTGTAGAGGAGGTTTTGCGTGATCAGATACTGGAGTTTTCTCACCACTTCAGTGACTTGGGGCTCACGGACCTATTGCAGACCCGATTACACTCAGCCCGCATGAGCTTGTTTGGTATAGGAGATTGGCGGGCGGATCCGGTCCACACCTCAGTTGAGGCGGTGCTGCTGATTCTCCTCCACGCCGCCCCGAGGATGCAGCCTACCTTTAGATACATATATGCAGAGGATTGGTCTCACGCCTATGCCCTGGACAGGGCGAAGGTGGAGTGGGGCTGGACACAGAGACAGGTCACCCTCTTTTTTGGAGAGACTCCGCACCCGGACAGACAGTGACTATTCTCCCTCCAAGCCGGCGCCCAAGACTCACAGAGTGGAGGGCAGCTCATCCGGGCCGGCTGAGAGGGGTGAGCCAGTGGCGGCTGCTTCACTTGCCATAGCTCATCCATGAGGATCCTCTCATGGAACATTCAGGTTCTTGGTGGACCTCGCTGCTACATTGGTCAGGGCAGACTTCGCCAGGAGATCCAGAGGGCTCTCGTTGGAGGGCCCATAGATATCCTTTTCATCCAGGAGCACCACCTTTCTGCCGGGCGCACCCGCACCTGTGGGAAGATCTTGCCAGGCAGGAGTCACACTTTTTGGTCACCGGCATATGGCTCCCAGGGGAACTAGGGTGGAGTATGCATCTCAGTCAGCGAGCAGCTTCTATCCGAGGTTGTGGATTCTGGCACTCTGGTTCAGGGTCGAGCGCAGTGGATCATCCTTTGGGTTGGGGAAGACCGCATTGGCTTCCTCAACTTCTACGCCCCTAACGGGGCGACCGGGAGAGCTGAGTTCTGGAGCACCATTAGGCAGTCCCTCCCCGTGGCAGACCATTGGTGCCTAGGGGGGGATTGCAACATGCTGGAGGATGCAGAGGACAGGATGGGGGGCAGCCAGGAGACCATTCATGGGCCGGAGCTCGCTGCCTGGGAGGAGCTAGTGCTGCAGGTGAGAGGCCAGGATCCGTGGACTCTCTCGGAGTTTGGCAGGATGTAGGGGGGTTTATCTTTCTCGCGCTCGGATAGACGGGCCACAGGAGTTAACCTTTCCCGCATCGACAGGTTTTACATTGATGAGTGGGCTTGCGATAGAGGTGGCACTGTGGGTATACTTGCAGGCTCTTCTTTTTCAGACCACTTTCCAGTGCTTCTCCAGATCGAGGACCCTACGAAAGGAGAGCGAGGCCAGAGCGTCCGGATTCCAGATTGTCTCATAGAGGAGCCCGAGATTGCGACCAGAGTTGAGAAGGTCTGGCGGGAGCTTCAGTTCAGGAGAGGATCGGCAGCTAGCGATCTTGACAGGGGTTTGCAGGAGATCAGTAGGATGCTCAGACAGGCTGCCTTGGACCGTCTGGAGGCTTTCAGAGAGCAGGAGAGGAGCCTGCGGAGGAGTCTAGCTTCCCTTCAGAGACTTCAGGAGAGGGATCCTACGAGCCCTTGGATTTCAGAGCAGATGGAGTCAGCTCGCACAGAGATCAGATCCATCAAGGAGAGGAGGGTGGAGTTCCGATTCCATGCTCGGGCATCTTTTTGGACACAGGCTGGAGACAGAGTGACTCGGGATTTCTTTGAGGTGACAGGGCCTCGCTTCAGACGAGAGGGTCTAAGGCGTCTTTGGCAGGCTGATGGCCAGGTAGTGGTGGATCCCCCCAGGGTTCGGGCAATCGCCACAGATTTTTACAAGGATCTGCTCTCTGCTGAGCCAGCAGATGACAGGTTGAGAGAGGCTCGGGAGGCAGTCTGGAGCTTCACGAGACCAGTTGTGCCGGCCCATTTGCAGCACTCCCTTCTCTCCCCCTTCTCGGATGCGGAACTGGAGGCGGCTCTTCAGGCACTTCCTCGGGGCAAATGCCCAGGAGAGGACGGTCTCTCGGTGGCTTTCTTCCAGAGGTACTGGGGTCTCTTGCATAGGGGTTTCAGATTGGCATTCCAGGAGATCATGGAGTCGGGAGACATGCCGGACAGCATGGCAGAGGGGTTGATTCACTTGATCCCCAAAGAGGGAGGAGACAGACTGGAGATTAGACAGTGGAGACCGATCACCTTGCTAGGCACGGCCTACAAGGTCCTAGCTAAGGCGATCAGCAGGCGGCTTCAGCCTCACCTTCCGGACATCATCCACTCCACGCAGACAGGCTTCATCCAGGATAGGAGCACCCTGGATAACATCTTCTCTTTCTGGGAGGCTACGGCTTTGGCTAGATTTCGGCAGGAGGATCTGGCAGTGCTCCTTCTCGACTTCGAGAAGGCATATGATTGGGTGGATTGGGCCTTCTTGGAAGGCACTATGGAGAGGATGGGCTTCCCCCCTCAGTGGATCCGTGGGGTCTCTGCACTCTACACATCGGCTCATAGCCAGGTGTTGATACAGGGCGTGCGCGGAGAGAGGTTCCAGCTCTCGCACTCGGTGCGGCAGGGGTGCCCCTTGGTGCCCTTTCTTTTTCTTTTTGTGGCGGAGGCCATGAGCACTTTCTTGACGGCACAGGATACAGGTTTGCGGGGCCTCCAGCTCCCCATCCGCACCTCGAAGGAGCTCCTAGACTCGGAGTTTGCGGATGACACTGCTGTCTATCTTCAGGGAGGGGAGGAGAACCTCCGCCGCTTCGCCTCAGCCATGGACAGGTTTTGCAGAGCTTCGGGCGCTTTGATCAACTGGCACAAGTCGTGTGGGTTGTGGGTCAGTTCTGTGCCCCCCCCGACTTGGAGGCCAGTTGATGGGTTTCAGTGGCTGGCCCCCGGCACTACAGTGCGCTATTTGGGATGCTATGTGGGCATTGACATATCTCCGGAGCAGCAGATAGCCCCCCTTCTTCTGAGCATTCGGAAGAAGCTTCTGTATTGGAGTACCGCTCGTTTATCTCTGGCTGGCCGAGTGGTTGTGGCCAACCAGGTTCTGCTTGCTACCATGTGGTACATCACTTCTTGCTGGGCCTTCTCTCGGGCGTGCATTGGCCAGGTGCAGAGGCTCATCAGGAACTTTCTTTGGTCCGGTGGCGACGGGCGGCCCGCCAGGGCCAAGGTGGCATGGGCTGTGATCACTCAGCCGAGGGAGAGAGGCGGCCTGGGCATAGTTGATCCTATTTGTCAGAGCCGAGCTTTGCTTGGCAAGTTGGTGGTTCAGAGGGTGCGGGTGGTTGGCTTTCATCAGAGACAGTGGCATGTAGACCCCTCACCGGCCTCGATAGGGGAGGACTATTCTTGGAGAGTATGGGCTTGGGACAGCAGGCCTCTTATTCGCCTTTAGTGGGATCCAGGCGAGTGGCTTTGGCGAGATCCCTATTCGGCCCCTACCAGCCCAGGCACCCCCTTTTTTCAGTACACAGCGAGGCTGGGGCGGCGGATCCAGAGGCACAGGATTGAGGGCACCCCGACGGCGGGGCCGAGCATTGGTGGCGACAGGGGCTCTCCCCTGCCTTCCTTAGGGACTTCTGGCAGCGCCTTTGGGACAGCTTCCGGCCCCGGAAGGTGACATTTTTTCTCTGGCTTACAGCGCATAGAGGACTGGTTGTGGGGGCTTGGCTAGCTTTTGGCAGACACCCAGCGTCCTGCCCTCGGTGCGGCCATGTACAGGAGTCGCTTATGGGATTGCCCACAGGCACAGTAGGTCTGGCAGCGCGCTCTCAGGATGGTTTTTGCAGGCTCGCCAGGTGAGATGATGGTGACGTGGGGTGCGGTGGCTTGGGCCACGGACAGCGGCCCGGCCCTTGGATACGAGGACGTCCCTGGCAGTGTGACCATCCAGGTCTCTGACAGGGCGATGGCGGTGGTTCCGACGCCAGACTTCTCTTCGGCAGTCTCCCAGGAGGGGGACGGGCACAGATGGGAGATGATCAGCAGCATGACGGCTTGGCACATATGGAGAGCCCGATGCAGGGAGGCCATAGACCGCCAGGCGATTCCACCGGCGGAGGTCATACAGGCTCTCTGGGTGGACATCATTCACACCTTGAGAGGACACTGGGGGAAACTTCAGGGCGACTCGGATCGCATGAGAGGCCGCCGCAAGGCGTTCCTCCGCACTTGGCAGCCTGGCCCTTTCCTCACCGCGAGGGGCGAGGACGTCACTTGGCACTACAGGCCTCCAGTTTGGCTCTTCTCACCTCCCGCATGTACTACTAGGTAGCCCCCCCCAGAGAGCGGCTAGCCACGGGGGTGGAGCTCCGGTGTTCACTGTATATATTATCCCTCCTTGTGAGGTGAGCTTTGTAGCCTTATGGCGTCTTCTCATTAACTAATAGAAGGATCGTTTTTCCCCCCCAAAAAAAATAAATAAAATTGGCCGAGGGGCTGGGATGAGGTGTAAGGGAAGACCAGTCAGATATCTCTTCAGGGGTGGTGAAAGAAACTGACTGGGAAGGTGGGGCTTGAGCAACCTGACCAGTGGATCGCCCACTGAGAGGAACGTGGTCAAGTAGAACCATTGTCTTGTTGCTGGGTCCTTGGAGGGGAGCCTGGCAGAGTAGGTGCTGGATTACTACCCCCTCTGGATCTCCAATTTGGGGCATTACTACCACCTTGGTTGTTTTGGCGGGTGGAGGTAGTGGGGTTGGAGGTGTTGCCTCTATTTTCCTTGGCTTTAAAAACACACTCATCATCAAAATGTCTAGGCATTTGGCAATAAGTGCAAAATCTATTCTTTTTGGGAATATTTTGCCAGTGGGGAATGGGTGTTGAGGCAGGATTTTTGGAATCAGTATTGTTGCCGGGAGGTTTGCCTTGATTTCCTAAGTTGCTGTTCCCTTTCCCTTGCTGTCCTTTTTGAGTAGAGGTGGTATTGGACACGAGGGCCCCCTCTTGAGTGGAGGAAGATGATGACTTCTTGGGATGAAATTGGTCATGCAACTGAGCGAAGCGAAAGAGTTGGCACTCACACTCATATAGGTTAGGCATAGGTTTTAAACTAATGGTCTGTGTGACAAAAGTAAAGAAGCTAGGCGGCAACTTGTTTAGTAAAGTGATAACCTGATCTTCTTGGGACTTGGCAGAACGAGTGGTCACATACTCGACGTTAAAGTGCCAATATTCAACAACTTTGACGGTCAGGTCATCCCCTTCTTTGATAGAGAAGATTTGAATTTGATGCTCAAGATCAATGCGATGTGTGTGATCACGTGCGGCATATCTCTCTGCAAGGTGTGCCCATCTGTCAGAGACATAGGGGAACTGCTGGAGTTGAGAATGAAACTTTGGCAAAAGGCCTTGCATGAGCTCCACTATAGCATTTCTAGTTTTCCAATGGCTGATGACTTCAAGAGGTGCTAGGGAAGGGTGGGTTTATGTTCAAATCCCTTTACTAGGTTCCAGGAACCTTGGGAAGTGAAAACTTGTTCCATAAGATTAGCCTAGGTTGTATAATTAGACCCGTTAAAATGAGTCTTTTCTGTGAAAGCATTTCTGGACATTGAAACATAAAGGAAGATGGTGGGGGAGTCCAGGATGGCTGGTGCCCATATCCAGAGTGTAAGTTTTGAGGAGGGAAACCAGAAAATCCACCAGGACCAGGCATAGGTGTAGGACCTGTCGAGGGTGCTCCATAAGATGAAATAAAGTTTTGGGTACTCAGCATAGGTGGAATATCTGGTTGAGGCACAAACCCTGGAGAGAGGGCACATAATTGGGAAAAACATGAGTGCCAGAGATGGGTTGGTAAACCACCTGATACCCTGGAATGCTGGGTGGTACCACAGTGCCATAGGGCATAGTGCTGAAAGATACCTGGGATAGGTAGAACCTATCCACTAGACCCAAAGGAGGTGCAGGCGGTGACAACTGCATGCCAACACTAGTAGGAAGAGATATGGCTTGGGAGGGAGGGTTTTGTGCTTGAATTTGAACAGTATTCCATAACACATTTAGGAGTAGGAACAGAAAGTGAACCAGAGGAGAAAACAGTGTTACCTCCTTGAACACCAGAAGTCGGAGAGTGAATTATACTCCTAGACCCTCCTCTATTTGGGTTCACAAAATGCCAGGGATCGAGGGTAGTTGATGGTACCGTTTGTTGAACCTGTGCTACAGAAGAAGATACCCAGGTAGAGTTAGAAACATACGTACTAAAAGGCACATACGAACCTGACGCGGTCACCGACAGGGATGGTTTTTGCACTCATCATCATACCGTCGGTTCTGGGACATGCTCCCAGATGTAGGTGGCCGTCCTGTCTGTATGTGGTATGGGAAACTCCTCGCGGCTGCGGAGTGCAGTACATGTGAGAGCTGGGAGGTGAGCATGGCCATGGGTGCCGATGGATCTAAGGCAAATAGCTGATCATGAACATGATAGTCGTACACCTCGGCTAGGTCCTGAGTGAAGTGAAAAATAGTGCGTGGTGGCTGTATGATGGGTGGGTGGGTGTCACCAATTGGCCGACCATTTGGTCCATCTCCAGATTTTGTGTCTCATTCACTTGAGGCCAGGCCGGTGTCTCACTTGAGGCCAGGCCGGTGTCTCACTTGAGGCCAGGCCAGTATTTTGCTGACATGGACGGGAGCCAGACTGGTGCCACCCGTGTATGACCTGGACTGTGTTCGACCCATGGGATTGTCACGCCATGGAAGAGCCAGTATTCGTGCCGTGTTTTGCCTATGGGACTGTCACACCATAGGAAGACTCATGCCTGGAACTGTGTCTTACCTATGGGACTGTCACTCCATAGGAAGACCAGGTTTTTATGTTTCACGTCGTGCCAGTTTTGTGCCGACAGATATTTTGTACTTGTTCCATGAACGGGAGATATGTCCATGTTACTATTTGCACATGCACACATGATTTGCATGTTTGAAACTGTTTTCGCATGACTTGTATTTTTGTG
Organism: Cibotium barometz; assembly: GCF_041138505.1. NCBI lineage: Eukaryota > Viridiplantae > Streptophyta > Polypodiopsida > Cyatheales > Cibotiaceae > Cibotium > Cibotium barometz. Next base: position 4,826,065 of record NC_141058.1, read on the forward strand.
TTTGCCTGCTTGACGTGTTACTTACTGAGCGGGGACGCCTGCCAGTGAGTCGTGAAGTCTGCTCTGTATTCTGACGAGTTTCGGTGCATGTGAACAGGTGGTAAGTATAATTCACATGTTGTTTTAATATTTTATTTCTAACCTTTTGTTTTATAAGGTTAAGTGTTCACATTCATTTAAAAGTGGGCACCCCCTTTGGGCACCCACTTAGGGGCCAAGGTGGGGAGCCCCACTTAAGTGAGTGTGGGGGTGGGCATGGTTACCTACCACATTCCCTTGGAACTGGCCACCCACATGCAAGCGTGGGGGGGCCAGCCAAATCAAAGTGTTAAACTCCCTCTCCAACCTTATTAAAAAGAGCCATCATCTCCATCGTGGATACCACCGGCGTGCTCTCCCACCATCCTTCGTAGAAAAAGAAAAAAGAAACGACCGGCGCTTCATCTCTTGGCTCTTCAGGCTGCGCTTGTACACGGGCAAACTGCTTCTGCACTTCTGTACGTGGCTGCTCACAGGCTGCTCTACCTTCCGTACAGACGACTGTACTTGCAGCAGGCGGCTGCACCTGTTTCCTCTGCAGGCAGCCAAAACAGGCTGCGCATGCTTTACCTATACAGCTGGCGACTGCACTTCAGGCTGCTGGCTGCGTTTCTGTACAACCAGGCGACCCATCTTTTGTGCATGTAATCCCAGGCGGCTGCTATACTAGCTGCGTTTCTGCTCTCCAACAGACGCCTGCTGAACCGGCTGTACTTACTGCTGTTGGCTACGCCTGTTTACTACAGGCATCTACACCACCTTCTCTCCTGCAGGTAACTACGTAGGCTGCAGCCAGATATTACATTTCTCCAGAAGCGGCATGTGCCAACACTAGCAGGCCGCACTTGTCTACTGCAAGCACCTCCTTTTTCCTCTTCATCTGGCGGCTGTATTCCTACAGCCAGGCGATACCTCTCCTAAGGCGGCTGCTTCATCTTTTCTTTGGCAAGTGGTTGCACTTCCTTTCCATAGGCGGTGTTTTCTTTCTTCAAGTGGCTTCATCTCGGTGTCTCTCTCATGTAACTGTACACATGAGTATTGGACTTTCTCAGCCATCCACAAGTAAGTGAATTTCAGATTTAAGTAAAGTATTTTTGTGTTAAATCTGATAAGGGATTCCCGACTCCCTATACGGCCAACACCCGTTCGGTGCCGGGTAGTCCAAGCTCTATTGGCGAACCTCGGTCCAAAGGTGCTGAGATTGGGAGAGCCAGGCGTTAGTACGAGAGCGCCTGTTTGTGCGTGGTCTCGGAACACCAGTGAGGCGCTCTCCTCGGAGTCCAGTGAAAGCACAGGACCGTAGAGACTGGACCACACTAGTGGTCATTTTGCTTCGAGCATCTACATCGAATTTCGACTTCGAGCCTATTTGTTTGGTACTGTTTTCATATGTACATGGACATCATCTGGTTCTTGGAACCCATGGAGCATTGTATTTATTAAATACTCCCAATAAATATATCATATATTGAGGGGGGGGTCGGCCCGTTTCGGCCCCAGTGCTGGTGTCCATCTTTCCATTTCATTTTCATTTCAATTTCAAGTTGTATTAAGTTGTCCATTTCAAATTTGTGGTTTTAAAGTTGTGCTATTAAGCGTGTGGGTGTCCAACGGAGTCTTCCCACTTGACGGGATCGATTTCAGTGGGTCTCCAGTAAGCTCCTGAAAGTGAGGGATAGGTATGTATGATCCGCCCCAATGGGGCATGGTGGTACGGTGAAGTGAGACACCATATCTGCTACCTCCCGGGATCCCACCACATAATCCACTGTACTACTGCCGCCTCCCATTGCAAGTCAACCCACCTGAATCTGGCCACTGAGTCATCCCGTTATAAATAACGAGATGGTGTCGAGTATTCACTATATTACATAGTACAAAAAGGTACATTAGTCTTGCAGCCCTTGGCTGCCTTCCATAAAAAGGTGTAATACCCTAACTAAGCCTAGATCTATGACTCACCCAAGCAAGGGCTGAATGAATCAAACGATGAGCATGTTTTGCCTTTTATAGGCTGGAGACAACCTGATGGGCTGGCTGACTGCTGGTCAGCCAGGTCCAGGACAATATCCATATGATGCAGCCGACAGGTTCTTCTAGTGTCTCAAATGCTGGCCAACAACCATAGTCACAGGAAATGGGCATTTTTAGACTCGGGAATGTTGGGGATGGCAGCATCTTTCCGTTCCCATTCCCGTCCCATGTCAGTGTGTCACTCTTTAGTCACAGGGAATGGCCATTCTCAATCTTTTCCGTCCTCGTTCCCCGTCTCCATTTGGCGTCCCATGTGACTATGCCGACAACAACAACACAACTTCCATCAGATAAATCCCTACCGAATCAACAACACATGCTCCTAAATTTCGGTTCTGATCTGTCTTTATCTGGTTGCTCTCCTCAGGATTAGCTCTAAGTTCAGCTAGTGCATGTCTTGTTAGAAGTCATCTCCTGTCTTTATGTTGACACCAGGGCCTTTGTTGTGGGTGTGCCCGCCCTTGTAGGTGTTTTCTCATTTTTTCTCACTCCCCGTATTTTTTCCCATTTTTATGTGGCTTGGATGGCAGTCCTGAGCTGGCAGGAGGCTCTATCTTCTGGCCAGTTGTACCTGCAAGTACTCGACCTTAGTTGAGTGCTGGCCGACTCAAGACAGCTGGCCGACTGATATATGTGGCTGGTCGTGGAGATTCTGAGCTTGTCGGCTGCCTTTGCTGCAGGCCGACTGCTGTATGGGGGCCATATAAAATGGCCCCACAGCCCTTGCCACATTGTGTATCATTTCGGGATCTTCTTTGTGTATATAGAGCAGAGTTACACGCCTCTCTCTCTCTCTCTCTCTCTCTCTCTCTCTCTCTCTCTCTCTCTTGTGCTGTTGTTTTCTGCATTGCGTTTGCTCGTGTTCCCAGATTTGGTCATCATCTCCGCTACGCATTCTAACATGGTATCAGAGCCCGGGCATGTGTGGTCCTGGGCGGCTCAGGCGTGTGTGGTCCTGGGTGACCCCCTCGCGCCTCGGTGGCTTGCGGAGCTCGAATCGAGGGAGGGTGTTGGAAGGTTGGCGATTTCGAGCTTGTGATCTATGGCTAGAGCGTGCCTTGGATTATCCCATAAGTGGAAGCATGGGAAGTTGAAGCGCCATATATAGGGTGTGGTGGCACCTTGTCATAGTCATCTCCTCCGGCCGGTGTTTTGGGAGGTTGCTCACCGGGAGATGGGAGCCCGGTGGAGGGATGCTGCAGTGCCCGTTGGGGGTGTTCGTGGAGCTCGATGGTGATGCGTCTCCTACGTGCGTTAGTCTTCTGCTGCGCATTTTGACATGTCTTGCACATGACACTCGTGCTCTCTCTCTCAGTGCAATCGGCATCAAAATACAACATTCTGGCACCCATCTTTGGGATTTGTTTTGGTCATCAAGCCTCTATTCAGATAACTTTTCTATCCCTACACTCTGTTATCTCAATACATTTGGAGGTCCTTGTTATCAGTGAATCATTGGGCATCACAAGAACCTACCTCTAGTGGACATTGAGGGTTTGCTTCATTGTGCAGCGAGCTTGGGATAGATTGTCAGTTACCTTTGAGCCATGGCTAATAATGATGAATTTGGGATGCTCTTTGCCGAGGACAAGCTTGATGGGACTAACTATCCCATGTGGGCATATATGATGAAGGGTGTACTGGTTGCAAAGAATTTGTGGGTATATGTATTTGGTGCTGAGTTAAGGCCTGCTGGTCCCCCCTTCTGCAGCTAGTACGTCAGGGGGATCCACTGTTGGAAAAACGAGTGATTCCGGTTCCAGTGGAAGTGCACTGCCTGTGCCTATTCCTTCTGCACAAGAACAACTTAGATGGGATGCTAAAGATGCGCAGGCTCATTCCTTGATTGCTCTCTCGTGTAAACGGCAAGTCATGCCTCATATCTGTTCATGTACTTCTCCTAAAAGTGCATGGGATATACTTGCCTCTTTATATTAGATCCGCAATGAAGCTCGTGTAGCTTATTGCGAGAGCAGTTAATCAATATTGATGAGATGATAATTGACAATTCACTTGTCTTTGCGGTTCTCAATGGGTTGCCTGAATCCTATCAAGGATTTGCTACCGCTTCATCTCTTGACGAAGAGAAATACAGATTTGTACACATTTGATGATTTGGTAGCTCTCTTGTTACAGGAAGAGAAATCTCGTTCCAACCGGAACAACATGATTGTTGCAGATCAGGCTTCTGCTGCCTCCCATCATGGCAAAGGAAAATCTGGGATTGGTTCTAGTGCTAAACCTAAGGGCAAGGCACAAGCGCATTTAGATCCTCCTAAGTCCAAAGAGGAGAAGTCTGAGAAGAAGAAGAGATATAATTATTGTCGGAAACCTGGTCATGTAATTGAGGAATGCAAGAAGCGTAAAGAGAGAGAGAAAAAGAAGTAGCAGCAAGGTCTTGTTGCCGGGTGACAATGCCGAGGAAGCAAATTTTGCACATGATGGCTATGCCTTAACAGTCACATGCAGTGATTTGCCTGCCTCTTGTTTATCATTTTCGGATGCTGATTGGTATTTTTATTCAGGTGCTACAAAGCACATCACTTTGACGAGAAGCTGTTTGCTACCTTGAGAGATGCACCGTCAGGTGGTACAGTTTTGTGTGCTAATAATGCATCATATGCCATTAAAGGCATTGGCAATGTGGAGTTAACGTCATGTAGTGGAGACATGTAGATACTTTGTATGTACCTAGAATTCTCAAGAATCGTATTTCTGTTTCAGCACTTGCAAGAGCTGGTCTCAAAATCCACTTTTCTGATCATTACTGCTCCATTTATGATAGAACAGATTTTGATGCGCTTATGCTTTATGGTACATTGCACAATGGCCTTTACAGGCTTGACATGTATGACAGGAGTGGTGATTCTCATGATGATGCTATGGTTGCTTCCACATCACAAGTTATGCGTGACAGTGAGCTATGGCATGCTCGGGTTTGTCACCTTAATTTCCCTTCTCTTATGTGTTTACAACGTCAGTCTATGGTTCATGAGTTGCAACCTATGCAGCTCCCACACAAGCATGTATGCGAGAGATGTATATTGGGAAAGATGCATTGAGAGTCCTTTCCAAAGGATGGCACTTTTCGAGCTACTTGGCCATTGCAGCTTATACATAGTGCTTTATGTGGCCCTATGAGGGCATCATCTTTTGCAGGACATCTATACTTTATGACTTTCATTGACGATTACACTCGTTTTTGTTGGGTGTATGGTTTGAAAGCTAAATTAGATGCATTTTTGGCTTTCCACCATTAGTTACTTCCTATGGCTGAAAATGTTTGTAGCCATAAATGATAAGCTCATGACAGATCGAGGGGGGAAATATTTGTCACATGAGTTTACAGCTTTTGTGCAGTCACATGGTATTTCTCATCAGTGTACTACTCCTTGTACACGACAACAGAATGGTGTGGCTGAGCGCCGTAACTGTACACTTAAGGAAATAGCGAGATGTACACTTAAAAGCAAGGATTTGCCATCTAGATTTTGGCTTGAAGCGGTCATGTGCGCCAACTATGTGCTGAACCGATGTCCCATTAAAGTATTGAAATCTATCACAGCTTATGAGGCTTGGCATGGCAGAATCCCTGTAGTTACTCATATGCGTGTTTTTGGATGTCTGGCTTACGTGCATGTACCAGCACAACAAAGACATAAACTTGAAGCAAAGGCATTGCAATCTATTTTTGTGGGGTATAGTAGTGAGAGCAAAGGATACAAGCTGTATGTACCTTTCACCAAGAAGATTATTGTGTCCAGAGATGTCATCTTTGATGGATATGCATCTCAACCTATGCTTTCATGTAGGCTACAACCATCAATTGATGCCCCAGATGTCTTTGATACATTGCTGCCATTATTTGGTACAGGTGGTGAACCTGTTGAGCCTAATTTCGCTCTAAATCAGCCTACTGTTTGGTGCTAAAATCAGAAAAATCAGCCCAACATTTTCCCTATTGCTCCAGATTTGCCACATTTTGATCAAGATGCCATGGGTGATGCATTGGTTGAAGAGGATGAAGCCATTCGTGCCTCACAAAGAGTTCCCCGTTGGCTCATTGACACCTTGCGTGACAGCAAGTTGCCTACACTTATGCCAGGTCATACACGTGCTGCCTCTCGACATGCATCTCATTTTGTTGACATAGCTCTTGTTGCTACCACATGTAATGAGGAGCCACTTTCTCATTTTGATGCATTGGAGAATGATAATTGGGTTACAGCCATGTGTTCGGAGTTGGCCTCCATTGAAAAGAATGCTACATGGGAGTTATGTGACTTGCCTGTAGGCAAGCGTGCTATCGGCACAGTGGGTGTATAAAGCATGATGGCTCGATTGATTGCTATAAGACTCGTTTAGTCACCAAAGGGTATGTCCAGCGAGAGGGCATTGACTATGAGGAGACTTTTGCGCCTACTTCCCGTATGACTACCATACGCACTATTGTTGCATTGGCTGCACATGAAGGCTGGAATGTGCATCGGTTGGATGTCAAAACTGCTTTTTTGAATGGTGATTTGCAGGAAGAGGTTTATGTATCACAGCCTCTTGGCTTTGTTCAGAAAGGTGCAAAGCATAAAGTATGCAGATTGCGTAAGCACTTTATCAAGCTCCCTCCGTGTTCGCAAACAAGGGGGTGATTTCATAATCCTGAAACTTTTATGTGGATGATGTACTAGTGACTGGACCTGATGAGGAGCAAATTTGAGCTTTCATAGCTGAATTACAGCATGCATTTGATGTTACAGACATGGGGCTTTTGCATTACTATTCGGGCATCCAGTTTATACCAATTGAGGGGGGCATCATGCTATCTCAGAGAAGATACATTGAGCAGCTCTTAGAAAGGTTCCAAATGAGATATTGCAAACCTGTTTCTACTCTTATGGAACCAGGCTTACGACTATCACTTGAGGACTCTTCGGAGCCATTTGATGTTACCACTTATTAGCAGGCTGTGGGATGCCTTATTTATCTATTCACTAGTTGAGCAGATTTATGCATTGCCTTGGTACTAGGCAATGGCAAGCAATGAAGCGTGTCTTTCGTTATCTTAAAGGCACTCAGGACTTTGCATTGTTTTATGGCAGTGTGTCTTCTTTATGCTTGACTGCCTACACTGATAGTGACTGTGCAGGATGTTATGACACTAGGGTGTCAACGAGTGATAACTGTTTTCTTCTTGGCAGTTCATGCATTTCATGGCTCATCAAGAAGTAGCCGACAGTGGCTACTTCTAGTTGTGAGGTTGAGTATAGGGCAGCATTCACAGCTACTGTGGAGTGTGTATGGCTCCGCCATCTATTGGCAAATCTTGGTATTCGACAGCCATCTTCTGCCATCATTTTCACTGGTAGCTAGAGTGCATTGGCGGTGGCGCAGAATCCGGTTTTTCGTGTGCGAATAAAGCACATCGAGGTGCATTATCATTATGTTAGGGAAAGGCTCCATGCAGGAGAGAGAGCCTTGACTTTCGTGCCTACACAGGCCAATGTGGCAGATGGGTTTACCAAGTCTCTATCGAGAGAAAAGTTTGAAGCTTTTCGCAAAGCTTTAAACTAATTACCTCTACCAGGGTAGTGTGCTCACCCTATACATGTTCACACCATTCACTTCAAGGGGGTTTGTTAGCCTTTAGCCTCTGGGAAGGCCTGGTGTGAATAGAGCTTACACACGGGCACTTTTTACCATTTTTGGACATGGGTTTTTTCGCCGTGTGAACACACTCCTGTGTGTTGGGCACTTATTCCTAGGCCTTTTATGTACTTGTAACATGCGGAAGCGTCGTGGTCGAATTGGTAACTTCAATGCTCAAAATTCAGCAATCATTCACAACGAATATAATGCACAATATTGAAGAAGATATGTTGAAAATAGAGAGAAGAAGATGTGTAGAAAATAGAGAGAGAGAGAGAGAGAGAAAGAAAGAAAGATTTTATCAACGTCTTCCAAAAGACCGAACTCGGCCTATGAGACAAATCGGAGTACCTGTATGGGGTATCCTCTGTCATCCCAACAAAATGAAAAAGTACTGAACAAAAAAAAGCTGAATCTGGGTGTGCAGGGGATGGAGCTCTACTACTAGGAGAATGCAAAGCTATATGCATGGAGTATACAATCATGATATGCAACCTAGCTAGCTCCATCCTGTACCATACTGGGGGTATAAAATGGTATACATCAGTGAAGGGGGTGTCCACAGCTCCCTGAAGAACATGCCTGGGTGTGCTCTGAAGCGAGCCAGTCGCTCCGCATCCTCTCTGTGAAACTGAGCTCTGATCTCTGTCATCTCTCTCTGGTATAGGCGTAGTGTCCGAAAGCTAGGTGTTCTCTGTCTCCTGCGGGCTCTAAGTGTCTCTGCTCTCTGGAGAGTAATTCCCTGCCGTGTAGGGGCTGGGAGGGGGATGGATCTCTGAAAAAATGTAGTAATCTGTGTCTGTCGCCCCCCCTCTGGAGCTGTCTGAGCCTGTAATAATGTCTCTCTGTGGCGCTATATGTCTAGAATGTATCTCCCCAGTATGCGCTGGTCTGCTGCCTCAAAGATCTGGCGTAGGGAATGTGGCTCTCTGAATAAAATGGGATATCTCTCTCTGATGGCTGTATATGCTCTGCATCTGCATACATAATGCTCCTCACTCTCCACCTCCTCTCTGCACAATCTGCATACCCTCTCCTCTTGGGGGATCCGTGCTGCTCTGCCAGTCTCAATCTCCAATCGGTGTGATGAAACTCTGAGCTGACCAATAGCCACTCGGGAGCCGTGTGGTAAAAAGCCCTCCATGTATCTAGGCCTCTCTATAAATCCATCATCAGTGATACTCATGAAGTGATCTCTGTAGTATAGCATCTTCGGTGGAAGAGGCTGTGTAGGCGATGTCCATGTCTCTCGTGTATAGAGCTGTCATAGATCCTGTCTCAATACTCTGTTCCTCTCACTATGAGAGAGACAAATATGTGGTGCATTCCTGTCATACTGGAATGGTGGTAGATGATCCATGTCTAGGCCATGCTGTGAGAACCAATGTGTGACCTGTGCATACCATGATCCTCTGTCTCCTGCCTCAGCCAGCTGTCTAGATGCCTCAAAAGCTCTGTATGACAATCTGTCCTGTGGCATCTCTCTGAATCTGTCTAGCAGGCATATAGTCTGAAATATGGCCTCTACCATCATAGGAGGCGCAGCAAACTCTGCTCGGATAATGTCATGAGGTACTGACGGTTTGCTGCGTATCATGCGTGCCATCATGAGGGCCTGTGGTCTCTCTATCTGTGTCCACCAATGGGTAGCAAGGCCTGGCGCCCATACCGCTGCTCCATACATCAATGCCGGTGTGACTAATGTGTCAAATAGCCACCCCTTCGTCCGGGGCTCCTGAAAATGCGCCTGGTGACACTGTCTCTCTAGCATAGCCAATGCTGCATATCCCCGTGTCAATCTAGCTCTGGCTGCTGAACCCATGGTGAAGCGTGTGGCTGTTGCAGAGAAGGTAACCCCTAGGTACACGTATGATGTCACCACCTCCACCTGGCATCCTGCGAGAGTGAATGTCAGCTGACTCCTGCCCTGTCTCGATGTATGAAAGACCATAACCTTGGTTTTCCCAAGGTTCACAGTAAGACCCCTCTGTGTGCAGAAATCATCGAGTGCTTGTAGATGCTGCTGTAGACCACCTGGAGACTCAGACACTAGTACAATATCATCAGCATAGAGCATAATATGTACTGAGGTACCTGCTAAATCAACTCCATCTCCGCCTCCCCGTGTAATGAAGTCAGCCACCTCATCAATGTATAACCCAAATAGCGTGGGGGAAAGTGGGCATCCTTGCTTCACACCAATGGTGCTAGCAATAGTCTCGGACATACCTCCTGGACATCTGACTCGCCCAAAAACCTGCTCATATAATGCATAGATGCCCCATGTCATATCTGCTGGTATGCCAAGAGATTGTAGGCGCTGAAAGAGCCTCTCTCGTGGTACTGTGTCAAATGCCTTGCGGAAACTGGTACTCCTCTGAATCTGCCAGTCTCAATCTCCAGCTGGTGTGACGATGTGCGCATCTGACCAATAGCACACCGTACCCCATGAGAAAGATGAGTATCCATGTAGCTAGGTCTAATCACAAATCCATCCTCCGTGAGCTGGAGAAGATGATCTCTATAGAAAGCCATCTTCGTACCAAGCTCGTGTGTCGGCTGTATCCATGGCCTCCTAGTGTCCAGCTGAGTCAAGTCTTGCCTGATAAGTCTGGTAATCTCTGCCCGTGTGAGAGAGAGGGACGGAGCATCCAGGGAGTACTAAAATGGAGGTAGCTTGTCCATACTAAAGCCATGCAGTTGGAACCAAGCTGTCATCTGTGCATACCAACATGATTCGTCTCCCTGTGATGCCAACTGTTGTGAAGACTCCAGGGCTAAGCGAGCATTTCTGTCTCTAGAGAGAGAGAGAGGGAGAAGAGGACACAATATTGGGTCCCAAATACCCTCTGTAGGGCCCCCACCACGAATGGTGTATTTGCTTTATTAGAATGATGTAAATGTGAAAATAAAGACTGAATCTTGACCTGCAATGTTCACCTTGGTTGGAGCACTCCCCTTGGATGTCTTGGTCCTTGGAACGCGGCAACCCTTCGTGAATAATGAGATGCTCTACTGAATTCCCGGCTTGGGCTTCTGAAAATCGGCCAGCTCTACTAGAGTCGGCCTGCTTTATTATGCTCACAACTAGCAAAAACTAGCATTAAATGCTATTTAAAGACATCGTTTCACACCTATGATGTGGCTGGCCATTATGCGCAATTGTTGGTCTGTTGGGCAGTCATGCAAGTAGTGTGGGGCTGCCCCCACACACAGCGGACTGGCTGGTTGGGCAGGGCCCTGGACCCTATTGGCTGGCTGGCCGGGGCCCCTAGGGCTGGCCGACTGCCTGCCCAGCCCAAGCTAGGGCTGGTGGGCATAGCATGGGGCCCTCCTGGCCCCTTGGGGTGGTTCTAAACCTCCCCCATTCCCACTACAGGAGCACTAAGCCATGTTCTGGGGTATAGCTTTATAGGCTGGCCCCTTTCCTACATGCATCTACAGATGCCTGGCACCTGGTCGCAAACCAAATACTCAGATCATTGACATCATTCTAGAGGGAGACTCACAGTACGGATTGGCACTGCTTCATGTTCATGACAATGCACAGCTGACCTCGGATGCGTAGAGTAGAACCCTAGCTTTGGCTGTCCTCTCTCCTGTAGTCGCCTCTGGTGTCGTGCCCGAATGTCCCTGATCATATGTCGATGTCTGTGGGAAGGTCGGTTCCTCATTGCTAGCGATGTATGGAAGATCATAACCTTGGTTTTCCCAAGGTTCACTGTGAGGCCTCTGTCTCTGTAGAAAAGCTCTAGATCCCCTAGATGCTGTTGTAGTCCCTCCTGTGTCTCTGAAATCAGAATAATGTCATCAGCATATAGCATAATATGTACGTGTGTGTCCGAGATCTGCCCGCTGACTCCACCTCCTCGCTGAATATAGTCTGCTACCTCATCGATGTATAGCCCGAAGAGGGTGGGAGATAGTGAGCATCCTTGCTTCACACCAATGGTGCTAGCAAAGTGTGCAGACATACCTCCTGGGCATCTGACCCTGGCTGCCACACGCTCATAAAGAGCATAAATTCCCCACATCATCTCTGTAGTTACTCCCAGTGTCATGAGTCTCTGAAAGAGCTGCTCTCAAGGAACCGTATCGAACGCTTTGCAGAAATCCACAAAGCAGCAATGTAAGTGCCTGCCCCGGCTCCTGGCCTGCTCAATCAGTATCCTGAGAGTGAAGACATGGTCTATGGTGGAGAAGCCTCACCGAAAACGTGCCTGTCCAGGGGCTCGGAGACTGTGGGCCTCTGCATAGTGACTAAGCTCTGCCTCCAATACTGCCCCATATAATTTGGCCAATGTATGACCAACCATGATAGTCGTGTAGTTGGCTGGGTCCGTACGGTCCCCAGCCTTATGTAAAGGCACTACAGTATGCATAGTCCATGTCTCAGGCAAACCCTCTGCTAGAGCTCTATTAAAGAGCCAGGCAATGAAGGGTGACAGTCTTTGCTGCATATATAAGGTGCTCTCCCTGGAGGCCTGTGTGATCCGCGGCTCTCCCATGCTGTAATCTCTGTATAGCTCTAGTGACCATCTTGCTGGTGAAGAAAGTAGGGGCTGTGGGGCGCTGCTCTGATGGCTGAGGGATAGGTGGCTGGGCTGGGATCTGGTATAGTCTCTCCGTGTAAGCATGCCGTGTAGCAAGGTCCTCTATCGGTGTGGGTGGGAAAGGCTCCCTGAGCTCACGCCAGGCCACATCTGCATCCCGGCTCATCAGCAAGTGGTGGATGTCCCAATACTGTGCCTCCTCATATGCCCGTCTCTTACGTCTAGTAAGGGCGGACATATGTCGTCCAGCTTGGCGTAGTGTAATCTGGCTCAGCTCTCTCTGTACTCTCAGCTGTCTGCGTAACTGGCGGCACTCATCATCATACCAACGGTTTTGGGGCATAGTCCTAGAACGGGTGCTCTCCATGCCATGTGTAGTGTGGGGGAAGCTCTCCATGGCTGCTGAATGCAATACTGACGTAAGTCCATCCGCGAGTGCCGATAGAGGTGCTGATGGATCTAGATGTAGTATCCCCTCATAGACATGGTTTGTGTATATATCCTCCAACTCTTTAGTGAAATGGATGATGGTGCGAGGTGGTCGTGAGGGAGAAGAGGACACAATATTGGGTCCTGAATACCCTCTGTAGGGCCCCCACCACAGATGGTGTATTTTCTTTTATTAGAATGATGCAAAATCTGAAATAAAAGACTGAACCTAAACCTTCTTGGCTGAGGAGAATCCTCTGCCCTTGACCTTAAATCTTTCACCCTTGCGTTAGCTTCTCCTTGGCTGTCCTGGCCCTTGAGTTAGCTTCAGCACCTTGTGAATTATGAGATAGCTAGGACTGATTTATGCTCTGGGTATTTATACCCCTACTGGATGCTGGTCGGCTGGTTTTATCCCGGCTGACTGAAAAAAGCCTCAGTAGCATTTAATGCTGAAAAATCATGTGTGTTCACACTTGGGCTGACTGGCCACTTGCGCAGGCTGGACAGCCTTTTGGGCTCTGGGTGCCTGCAGTCCAGGCTGCCCTATGGGCTAGCCAATTGGTTGGGCTGGCCCAAGGCAAGTCGGCTGCCTGGCCAAGCCCTCTTGGGCTGGCCGCCGACAGCCTGCCCAGCTCCTCCTGGGCTGGTGGGCAAGGGCCATGGGCCCCTTGGGGTGGCCTAAGGCCTACCCCTTGCCCAAACATGGGGTATAATCCCCTTTCTGGGGTAGCCTTAAGGGATACCCCCCCTTCTACATGTGACCTACACAGCCGTCTAGCATCTGGCCATAGACCAAACACAGAGAGCAATTGACATCATTCCATAGGGAGACTCACAGCGCGGACTGGCACTGTTTCATGTGCAGGACGATGCACACCTGACCTCGGACGAATGGAGTGGAACCCTGGCTGACTCGTCCCGGACTGGGCTCACATGGGACCAGTTTTCTACCCGAGGTCCTGCACCTTCTTGTATAGATATGTCTACGTGGCATCCAAGTGTGGGGTGCACGTGACAAGCAACCAGAATGCAACATTTGCATGTATCTTTATACCATTCAAATTTCCATTTTTGATATACAGTGCACATCAAATACAAAAGTGAAATTGAGAGCGTATATGCATTATCCACATGATCAACAACATGTGATATGACCAACAAATTGGTCTACAATCTAGCATGAAACATGATCGAAACATGGATCAAGCCATTAACAATTTTGGCGCCATAAAAGGATATCATAGAAGTTCCATAAGCAGAGTACTATCAGCCTAGAAGTTCCATAAGCCTAGAACCTCGGGTGTGCTATAGAGAACGACACACGCAGACACTTTTGAGGTCGATCTTTGTGAAGTACTTAGCACCGTTGAGTCTTTGAAGTATGTACTCTATCCTTGGCATGGGGAACTTGTTCTTGATTGTCAACTTGTTCAAGGCTCGGTAATCCACACAGAGACGTGCGGTCTTATCCTTCTTTTGCTTGCACGAAAAGAATCGGTGCAGCAAATGGAGAGAATGAAGCCCGGATGAATCGAGACGTAAGCAACTACACGAGTCGCCTCTCCAACTTAGCTTCCAACGCCTTGGAAAGACGATACAGAAACCTATTAGGTGGCTCATCTCCAGGTACCAAATCGATACGATGGTCTTCGGGACGAGAGGGTGGGAGATCATCCCGCAACATGATGTCCTGAAATTGTTGGAGTCGTCCTGTCATTTGTGACTCTAATGGAGTAGCGGTGGATGCTGATATCTATTGTGGACGGACATAGATCATCGCACACTCTGTAAGGTGAGAAATGAGGGGAATACCGTGAATGCTCTGATTCCTACAAATGATAGTAGGCTCAGGTAAACCTTCGACGACCGTGAAGGTGTCCTACCTCCAATCAGGAATGGGTGCATACTATGGGACCTGGGTGCATATTGGTAGAACCACTGAATCCCTAGGATCATGTCACACCCGATGAGGGGCGAGACAATGAAATCCCTCTGAAACTAGGCCTTCTGGACTGTGAAGGTGAACTTTTGAGCTTTTTGGGAGATATGGATACGCAAGTTGGGAGTGAACCCATCCATGCCTTAAATGATAAGGCACTAGGGCACATCTAATCTTGGTCACCAAACTGCGGAGAGATGGGATCTTCGGAATTGCCATGTCGAAGAGAACAACAAATTGTTGCCCCTTCGTTGTGCCATAAGCTCTGATAAGACCTTTCTGAAGCTCCTTAACTCTGCCCTCCTGCTTATCATCGAATACCACTGCGGGAATTGCATTCAAAGCGAGCAAGAGCTGAACAACATTGTTGGTTGAGGGCAGGGGTGGAGGGGGGGGTACAGCTGTGCAGTAGCCACTGTAGAAGTTTGTTGTTTGCCTTTTTCCGCTTGCCATTTGGAACAATCCTTCTTTGCATGTCCAATGTGGTGGCTTAAAAAACAACGGTTCTCTTTGAAGTATTGCTCCTTCTCATCTGACTATAGGAATCCTCCGGTAAGGCCCTCCTTGATCTTTTCTTTAGGTGTCTTCTTGGGTCCATCTTGTCGCTCCTTCCCAGTAGAAGAGCTATTCTTGTCCTTCTTCTAGTCTTTGTTGTTGGATGCCCCCTTACCTGATTGTTGGTTAGACATCTGAATCTGCTGGGTGGTTTGCGTCTGTTTTTGCTGGTGGGGTTTGGGGGCGACTAGAGTGGTTTTGGGCTTGTCTCCATTGAGCATCATCTTGTGGTTCTACGCAAGAGTCAAAGCCCTATCATAACTCTGGGGTTCGAAGTTTCGAAACGGGGAACTGAATGTTTGGATCAAAATCCCCAGATGAACTACTTCAGCTTCTGCTCCTCGAACTTCCCCGACTGCTGAGCTGATGTGATCACTTTGTTGTAGTAGGTGAGCAAAGGGGAACCATTCTGGGTGAGTTTGTAGAACTTGTCTTCGAGATTGGTCATGTAGTGCAGAGGTAGAAACCTTGTCTTCAACTCGGACACGAAGGTGTCCAATCGTAGTCCGGTAAGCCGGTTTAGGGATCTGTGTGCAAACGGGACCAATGTTGCCACCAAGTGACTACATCACCTGCGAGGTGTGGAGCTGCCTAATGGACTTTATCTCGGGGATCTGTTGTTAGACATCATCACATAGTCACAAGGGACGGGGGACGGTAACGGGGGACGAGGACGGGGACGGGGACGGGACGGGACGGGGGACGGCCATAAGTAGGGAACGGGGATGGGGGAGGGAACGACACTCAAAAAATACTTTTTTTTTAAAGTTTTTCTACTCTACACTTATTCTACTTTGGAAGTACATCAAAATGAGCACAAATTTACACTAAAATGGTAAGCTGTGAGTCATATTAACAAAATACGCCAATCAAAGAGTGAAGGCGTTGACGGTTGATTGTATTAATAATTAAGTAGATACAAAACGAGTCATGACTCAAGAGTCAGGACTAAGCCTTAAGGAGGCAGAATACATGGACGGACTCAAATGAATCAATGACAAGAAGTTCTAAAGCCTAGAGGCTAGAGGCTAGAGCTAAGTAGTAAGGCCCATGAATCATGATCCATGAATGATCATCCACGTGAAGTGCTCGCTTCATGGTCATGGGTAACTTGTGCCAAAGGAGCATCAAGCTCATCCTCACTCTCATCCTCACTGGCATGTTGCTCCTACACCTCATCCTCTTGTTGCTCTTCTTGTTGACTCATCTCCCACTTGGTGAAGGGATCTGCCTTCCTGGTCACGCTCTTGCAAAGCATTCGCAAGTTCGCGTTGACGAAGACAAGGTCATTGGCACGCTCTAGCCCGAGTCGGTTCCTCTTCCTAGAGGCAATGTGGCTGTAGGTGCTCCAAAGTTGCTCCAAGCAAGAGGAGCTGACGGCTTGGCTAAGTATGCGGATGGCAAGTTGCTGTAGCTCCGGTCCATTCGAACCAAAGTCTTCCCACCATAGACCATCATTTCATGACAGCCATAGGAGCCATGAAATGACTTGTACATGGAAAGCTGGTCCTTGATCTTGCGCCTAACGGATGCATTAGGCACAAGACGGTCCAAGATGATCCTCCATCCAGCGCTTACCTCCTGATCGCTCTCTTGCTTGTTGCCTTGGAATTTTGGGTCCACCACATAAGCTGCTGCATGCAATGGAGAGTAGTAGGAATTCCATCTTTCTAGACATAAGGCATGGATCTCCTCGTATCTGTCTTCGTGAGGCACGGAGTCTTTCAACTTCTCTATCATGCGATCCATGGCCTCGTAGACCTTGCCTATGCATGGTTGCATAGCGTCTACAATCCTCAATAGATGGACTATGGGCCTCACCATAGCATCCATGGTCTTCACACGCTCCCACCAAGAGGCGTCATCCGCCCGTAACTTACACTCTTGGCCAGTGTTTGTACGGGACTCTTGCATGTTGACAAACTCGTCCTCGCTAAGGAAAAGCCCCCTCAAAGCACCGCTACAATTCTTCAACCGGCCCAACATGAGGAACTTGTAGGCAAACCGGGTGTCGGAATATTTGAGGAGAGAGAGAGAGGACCTCTTGTTGAACTCATGCCGAAGTCTTTGGTGGTTGAGGACAAAGGAGACCATGGTGTTGGCCTTCTCAATGAGCGGGCTGATCCATGGCAATGCCCCTACATCCTTGAGGAGGTTGTTTAGGCAATGAGCCATACAAAAGAACACCGTGTCATGTCCATACATACCTTGGAGGATAGCTCCTGCTGCCCTATTGGAACTATATCTACACTATTCTACACTATATATACCTTTACATACTATATATTCTTAATAACATACTAAACTATATATACTATATAGTATAGCTATAGTATGTATAAATAGTTTATAATATAGTGTGTAGAGCATATTATAGTTATATAGAGTATAAGCTATATATAATATACAAATAAGTTATATATAATACATACTATACTATATGTAGCATAGTATAGTTAAATAAACTATATATCATATAGTATATAGTCTAAATTAAAAATATGCTATATATTCTAAATAATATATCATATATATAATAAAATATATATACTATTATACACTATATATATATATATATATATATATATATATATATATATATTATAGTATAGTATATTGTATATGGCTAGCAATGTGTATAGTATTGTGTGTATATATATAGCATCCAGTGGATTAGGCACCACAACTATGTAAATTGATGTAGAAAATTAGATGGTTAAGGACATACAAGCTGCACATAATCATTCTCTAGTGTGCATCTTATAATTGTACTTGTATATACAAGCATACTTTCATTTAAACTAGAAAAAATTGATCTTTCGCAGAGTCTTTTGGGGAAAAAGATAATGATCTAGATTAACCCCTCATTTAAGTGGCAAAACTCTTTGGAAACCCAATCCCTTTATATAAAAAAGGGGGGTGCTCGAGCACTCCCATCAATTTTCATCAATGCAAATGAATGGGGGTGCTCCACTTCAAAGATAAAAATAAGAAATTCACTCCATACACTTTATATAAAAAAAGAGAACCCCCATCCATGTGGGTTAACGCAGATAGACTGGGGTAGCAGAGCACTCCCTTTTTTATATAAACTTTCACTTCTTAACCATGACCTTGAAGTATTCCGACCTATTCAAGAAAGCAATTTACTAATGAGAAGGGGACTAGGATGATGAAAACATGAATGATGAATTGGCAATGATCGATTGCACTTACCTAGCTGCTTGAAAGGCAATGTGGTCGTGGAAGAAGAAGCGGGTCACCGCCATATCCACCGCCTCCTTCAACTTGGGGTTCCAATTCTCCCCAAGTGTAGATTGTCGCCGTGGGCCACGTAATGGTCGAGAGGCCGTGGAGATGGAGGGTGCCAGCGTCGTGGATGGAGCAACATTCCGACTCGATGGTGAAGGTGATGGTGTGCATGATCCCGATCCACCACATGACTCCATTGTAGAGGCTTGTCTTTGGGAGGGGGGTTGTTTCCATTTGAAGAACCGCCACCTCCTCCTTTATTAGTGAAAGGATTGGATTGGGAAGAAAGAGCTTTTTGTGGATACTTGAGAACATCAGTTGGATTCTTTGGATTTTGGTACTAGCCCGATGTAAGTTTCTTGTGGGTCATCCTCGAGGTGAGCTCGGCATGAGATATATTGTGCCTCGCCATCGACAACGGTCCAATCTCGTCATCGACATCTTTGTTTGACATTGTATTCATTTGTTGTATTGATCCTCGCTTGGGAAAGCCCGTGGATTGTTCTTGAAATAAATTCCTAAAGAGGGGGCGGGGCCTGTTCCCCGCTCAATGTGGTGTATTGTGTAAATCCCCTATTCCCATCTTGCTCTCCCCTTCTCTCTCTCTCTCTCTCTATCTCTCGTACACGTGGTTGCATCTGTTATTACTGCACGCTCTGTTGGGCTTACAGGAACGAGGTTGTCGTCAACAGAGATGTGGTTTTTGATGAGCATGTTCTAGTTTCCACTGTTGATGAGCCGCCAATCAATCGTTCCAGATGGACAGCCTCAATCAATTGAGGAGGTTGAGCCCGCAGTTGGAGATGAGCCCCTGCAGCAAGCAGGAGGCTCCGCGTTTTGTTTGAGTACCTAGTGGGTTGTTAGACACCCTTCGGGAGTCAAGTGTTATGGAGTTTTCCTCTGAATGGACCACAGAGGACGGACCTCGAAGATCGCATATAGTTCGTGACAAAAGTCATTCAACGGAGCTCTTATAGGTAAACTATGCTTTGATGTCTCATATCATGTGGGACAAAGAGCCCACTTCCATCAAGGAAGCCCTTGCACAGGATACTTGGAGGAAAACCATGCAGGTGGAATTGGATGCCATAGAGAAGAATAAAACTTGGGAGTTGGTTCCGAGGCTGTCGAAACGGTCTGTCATTGGTGTCAAGTGGGTCTGTAAGACCAAGTATACGTCGGATGGGTCAGTGGACAAACACAAAGCCAAACTTGTGGCTAAGGGTTATGCTCAGTGGCTTGGCATTGACTATGAGGATACCTTTGCACCAACAGCGAGGATGACCACGATTCGGACCGTTCTTTGTTGGTTGACTCACACACTCACACACACCAATGTTTCCTGCAGGAAGAAGAAGCCCACACAGAAATGAGAGAGAGAGAGAGAGCCAAAACACCAAATGTGTGGTAGCCACAAAATGCAAGTCAACCCTTGCATGTATGTCACATCCATATAATATAGAAGTACAAAAGGTATATGGATAGAGTGTCCTTCCACACTTGATATCCAAGGGGAAAAACCACATGGGAAAAAGTACCCTTGGTTAAGCCCTGTTCACACATAGCATTACCATAAGTGAGCATCAAATCCCCCCTATAGTGAAAGTGTGAACCTATACAAGTTAGCAGATAACTCTCTATATGAGAGTAAGCCCAAAGCTTTGCGGAAAGCTTCAAACTTCTCTCGAGGTAAAGCCTTTGTGAATAGATCTACAACATTATCCTGTGTAGGGTAGTAAGATAAACTGATCTCCCCTACCTGTAACCTCTCTCTGACATAGTGATAATGAATCTCAATGTGCTTGGTACGTGCATGAAATACGGGATTTCGTGCCACGGCCATAGCACTCTGGCTATCAGTGAGAATGGTGGTGGGTGTCTGCTGACACTCACGAAGATCAGCCAATAATCTCCTCAACCATACACAATCTACCGTAGCTGTGAAGACTGCCCTATACTCAGCCTCGCAAGTAGATGTGGCAACAGTGGGTTGCTTTTTGCTCAACCAAGATATGCATGAACTGCCAAGAAAAAAACAATTCCCATTGGTGGATTGCTTGGTATCATAATCACCAGCCCAATCTAAATCACTGTATGCATAAAGCTGCAAGTTGCCTCCCTGGGATAGAACAAACCAAGATCCAGGGTACCTTGAAGATAACGAAAAATGTGTTTGACTGCTTGCCAATGCTTTGTGCCTAGGCTGTGCATGAATTTGCTTAACAAAGACACCCCAAAAGATATGTCAGGCCTCGTGTTACACAAGTAAATGAGGCATCCCATTGCCTGGCTGTAAATGCCGGCCTCAAAAGGCTCTCCGTACACCTGGTTCTACTGGAGTAGAAATGGGCTTACATTCATCCATGTGAAACCTTTTTAGCAAACTTTTTATGTACTTAGTTTGCTGCATAACAATGCCATCATCTGTATGCATAAACCGTATGCCGAGATAGTAGTGTAAAGGCCCCAAATTTGACATATCAAATTCAGCTTTCAAATCAGCTTTGAAATTTGAAATTTGTGCTTTGCTAGTCCGTGTAATGAGCATGTCATCTACATACAAGATGACTCTGAGAATATCGGCACCGGTTTTCTTCACATACAATGTGCTTTCAGCTGGACTATTCACATAACCTTGGCTGGTTTCCGACTTTTGAGCGCCACAACTACAAGGCAATGTCGTGGGTGAAGTACGGCAACAGCCACCTCCCCCTCCACTCCACTCCACTCCACTCCACGGGCATTGAGACCCTTGACGATCTCGACATCTACAATGATAGGGGGATGTTAAAGCCCTTCTACGACAATTGCCCCTTCTTCCTAGCTTAGGTTATAAGCCGTTGTATATTTTGCCTTTTGTAAATGCAATACCACCAAAGCCCTATACAACTTTTGTAAACTAGGTCACAAGGGTTGGACCTATTTTTAATCAAAGGCCACCCTAATGTGGACACAAAGCCCTAGGTATAAAAGCCAATCTTTTTGAGAAAGAGGCATCTTTGAGAGCTTATTGCCTATAACAAGATAGAGAGAGCTAGCTAGCATCACCTCCTTCTCCTGCATTCCCCCCTCGAGCTTTATGCTCCCTATATTCATTGTAATCTTCACAAGGGATTAATCAAGGTTTAGTGATGTTCTCCCACATTGTTCTCCTCTCCTCTCCTTAATCATTCTTGTTTTTCTGCATGCTTGCTTGTGTTCTATTCTTATGCTAGTATGCTTGTGTGTGCATGAGAGTGATTAAGCGTGAATGCTTATCGAAGGAGGCAACCGGAGGAACCGCGGGTGGCGTAAGGAGTTTTGACAATCTCCTCCTCCTCTCTCTATGAGCTCGGCTAGATTACCATGTCCACAAGGTGATTGGCAACCACCTTGATTAGTTGCTTTCAAGGGGTGTTACCGTGGGTAGAACTTAGGTTTCCCCCCACCGCCCGGTGGTGGCCAAGAGTGATTGTCCCCATGACAAAAGGGCACACACCGCCAAGGCCCTATAGAGTAGGTTGAATATCTATATGCAAATCTACTCGCAACTTCACTTCATCCTAGGATACCATATCACATTTGATCATATTTGATTGATCATCTATTTTCATATTTTTCCTTGGCCTTTGTGAGTTTTATTTTTAGCATTAGTTAGTCTATTTTGATATACTGCAAGAAAACATGTACTAATAGCTCTACCTAATATAGAAAATGCAATTTCTACATTTGGTCTAAGATGTTTGAGAGAATGACCAGGGTCATAGCTGAGGCCAAATTACTAATCAAAGATTATCTAAGACCCACAAGTTACGGCGAAGTGCCTTAACTTGCTAAGTCATTCCCATATCTACCCAAATCCTACTTGTTAGTGTGCCAAGTCTACCTAACCCATGTCATTAACATCAATGGTCACAACTAAGACCCCTTCCAGCATTTAAGATGGGGTTCCACCAAAGTCACATCCACCCATGGATGGCTTCTTCTCATAATGATGGCCATATAAACACCCCACCTAAGGACTAGTGTTTTGGTAGCATTATTGTTGCCTTGCTTTGCCTAAGCGACTATAAATGTCGCATGCACAATTATATAAAAGAATTTAAACAATTTTCACCTAGGAAGTGTTCTGTTTTGTTGCTATATGCAACATTTTTAGTATTGTCACCTAAGTAACAAAAATTGCAACTTTGGCAAAAGAGATCTATGTCACCTTGGTGAGTGGCTTTAAACTTTTACGAAAAGGCTTCCTCATGGTTGCACAATTTATTTGGGGATTTTAAAGCTATGCCATTTCAGAGCTCCTTCCCCACACATAAATAGCTCACTACACACACACACACACACACACACACACACACATCCCCTCTCTCTCATGCATACACACATACACACAAAGGCGCACGAGCACGCGCACGCACACACACACACTCTCATACACACACATCTTCTCTCTATCTCACATGCATCCCATCTCTCGTCATCGAGCATGATCATGGCGGAGGCTAACCTATAAGCCTTTTCAACCTCATAAGGGCTTTTATGTAACATGAAAGCTTCACTTTCGTGGAAATTGAAGATGGAATAAGGGGGAACAAGTTGTCAAATCTTGTGAATATTTGTTCTTAGATCAACTTCTTTCAGGACATGTATTGCCTGCTGCGATAACCACGAGAGGAACCCTCAAAGCATGCACCCTGCAATTAAGTTGGCCGGACTCAATGCCATCTACAAGGGGAGCCAAATGGCTTTGGACCTCTCAATAAGACTCTCAATAAGACAACTAATATTTTTTGTTTCTTCTTTTGCATATTAAATCATATGCATGCAATCCAACACGTCTATTTCATTATATTTTAATAAATAAGCATGCTTGAATAAGGAATTAAACAATACTAGATTTATATGTATGCTTTAAAAGATCTATATGCATGCTTGTATTAGCAATCTAGCAAGTGCATTTCATTGGATGTGGTAATGAACGCATGGTGAGCCCTTCCGTTGAGTTTTTTGAAAAAATAAGAAAATTTTAAAAAATAAGTTTTATTACTATTATGACTCACTTGCTTTTGCATGATTTGCATGTAGATCAATGCAAGATGACAGATTCACAAATCTTGCGGTCTACACAACGACAAATGAGGAACAAGCAAAGGAGTAATACATAGTCTTGTGTTTAGAACCAAAATCTATCCTAACGGAACAAATAAAAGATGGATGGGAGAATGTCTTCAATGTTGGTGATGAGGTAATACGTGGCACATATTATGAGAAGGTGCAATCCACTTAGAGCTGTTACGTTCTTATCAAGAAGGGCCCAACCGCTGTTGTGCATGTAGATGCAGTCATAGTAATAAAGTTTTCTATGCTAAGAGTAAAACATAAGGTGCTCTATAGTGTAACACCTGAGGTGCATTCTAGAATACTACTGACCATCAGTTTGTAGTGATTTTTAGGGCACTTTTTACACTCGGTAGGAGTGGTTTTTTCCTTTGGTCTTCCATCATGTTGATTTTTTAATGAGCTCTTATCTCTTTAATATTACAGCATGGTCTCCATTATATTGTCATTGTGTTTTTTGTCTCCCTTTTATAGCATACAAGTTATATTGTAGTGGATTTCTTCTACTTAGAACATTGAATGTCATTGCCTTTTTGCTTACAACCTAGGTTTGATTGTCATGGTCGTGGGCACCTTTTTGCAAGACAAATTCACCTTCTTATGATTATTTCTACTTTGTCTATGCTTGTATTATGTTCTTATAACATGGATGTTATGAAGCTCCCCTACATGTATGCATGGTTTCTCCTTTTGTCTCTACCCTGCTTGCATGTTGTCTCTCTCTTTAGATAGGTAAGTCACACACTTCTAGATCTTATAGCTGAGTCCAGCTAGAGCTTGTGGGAGAAAGAAAGAAATCATTTTCAAAATTTTGACATCATTAAGTACATCAATCAATGCTATTCCCTTTAGTCCAAGTACCGCTCTATACAGCCATTTATGACAAAACACTTCTCATAAAGTTTAACCCTAAGACAAAACACTTCTCATAAAGTCTAACCCTAATCTCTATATGCCATTATGTCATGCATGGAGTATGTTAGGCTTCCCAAACAACAACCAGTGATGCTATCAGTAAAATCTAAAATTCCAAGGTCAACACACACTTACTGTTGCGTACACCCTAAAGAGCAACATCAATGTTAAAGATCCAGTGCATCATGCTGAAGATGAGGTTTAGCCAACATGATGATAGATCTATAGACAAACAGGTGCAAGAACTCATTACACACCACAAATCATCATATAGTAGATTGGATAATGCCATAGACCATGATAATGCCATAAATAACTACTTAAAGAGACAAAAAGCAACACACAAAGAAAAGTCTCAATTTTTTTACACAATGTCAAGTAAAAAAAAACATTCTTTCATCTTCAAAAAGCATTACAAAGCTATGTTTGAACCAAAACATATGTGTGAGTAAATTTTACATAGCCCAAAATTAGGTGTTTGCACCATCTGAATTGTATACACCAAAATTATGTAAATGGAGCAATATGTCTCCAAAATAAGTACCGTATGTGTAGTAAGTAATCTGGAGTAAACTGAAACAGCTTGTATTATTTACATATCCCTAGGATTCATAGATGAACGTGTCTTGAGCCTGCATCTATGAATCAAAAAGGACCATAGGCAATCTCCAAAATCATAGGGAATGTTAATAATAAACCTAGTCATTGTTCCTAGATAAGTAGCAAGCATGTCCAAGTATGGCAGAAGTACCGCTTCTAGATGAATGTCATTTTTCATGCCTTTATACAGTTGGGGGCCTAAAAGACTTCCTTCATGGTGTGTCGTCAACCAACATTGTGTTTTCAAGGTTAAACTTGATACTGGCCTTCACAATTTCACTAAAAGGCTTCAAGAAGCAAACATCACTTCTGTCTTTCTGGTCAACATGCATACAATGTGATTGGTCAAAGATGAATAGAAATGGGGCTGATTCAACTTCCAAGGCACACTCTTGAAAGTATCAATCTCATCATCATCTGCACATTATGTTTTGCCATGCTTGACCATATGGAAACTTGGAACTTTGAAGATACGTCATTGAGGAACTCTTTTAGGCCAGGCTACAATGACACAAATTGTTTTCCCACACTGTGCACTCTTCCAAAAGAGAAAAGGGGTTTCTTTTTGAACCACCTCTTTAACATAATTCCATTGAGATCAAATATTATTAGTTTCTTTGCAGAATTAGCCGTCACCTATGGCAATTTACACACACACACAAATTGGCACAAAACATAAAGAATGTGAAAAAAAGAATAACATAGCCAAGTCACCTATGGCAATACACACACACATTGGCACAAAACATAAAGAATGTGAAAAAAAAGAATAACAAAATATTATTAGAGGATTTGATGGATTATAAAAATCAATGACCTACTATGACAATTGGAAAAAAAATAAGGGTACATTGGTGATAAAAAGACGTGAACAAAGTGAATGTAGGACTACGACTTCGAATATGGATTTCATTTTCTCATAGTGCATACAACAAGAATTATCTTCTTGGAGAACCTATGGTGTAGCCAATTGACTAGGGAGATATTCTCATCATCAGCTGGACCCTCTGCAACCAGAACATCTTTTGCATTTAGATGAGGTTTGTGAGTGCTTCCCACGATTTCTTGCTTGGCTTTAACCCCCTCATCTGCAATGCTCTCCAACTCTTTCTACACTTCACCAAATCCTACATCCTTCTCAATACCCACAATGGAGTTTGCAAAACAGGGCCTAGTAATGGAAATTGCGGCATCTTCATTCTCGACCATAGCGCCTTCTTGAGTGGACCCATCCACACATTCTACCCCTATTGAAAAAGCAAACTCGAATTGTTTTCTTTGTAACACATAGAACGCATAGAAATTGTGGTAAACAAAATGCACACATGTGGAAGGTTTCATAACAAACCTGACTCCTTTGACGTATTCCCATCTCCTTTGTCCTATCCATTTTGGCCTGACTCTTTATCAGCACCAATTGTGGCATACTTGTTACAAATCATCTCTATTTCAGCCTACACACACTAGCAGCCCAGCACTCACCTGCCAAAACCACAATATTTTCATGAGACCTTTAAGGTAACTTTTATGTAAAAGATGGTTTAGAATAGGTTGTCAAACATATGCTACTCTCACTGTTTGGAGGATTAAGTTGTCCAATGAACCCATCTCTTGTCCCTTATTCTCTCCTTTCTTCTTGTAAAGTGATCATTTAGCTAACTTCTTCGTAGGTTTACCACTCAATGGGAAATCCGTATGCGCTATCTTTGGTGCTACAACCATAATAAACAGAATCACACAAATTTTCACTTGATGCATACGATGACAAGGAAAAATCTTACTAGTGTAATTCCAAACCATCATCAATTATGAGCTCAGGTTGTTTTCCCTCCAGTCTCGAGAACTTGCGCATTGGAGAGACCTTCTTCAATTTAATTGTACTTGCCTTTTGTTGCTTATCCACAATCACACAACAAGCATCCTCATCAAAATCAATTTTCTCGTCATCTATTGCATGGCTTCTTCTTTTTTCAGCTCTCCCTCTTTAGGTTCTTCTTCGCAAAACAACTAACAATATACTTTTTCTTTGGAGTCTCCATATTAGCACTTGCAATGGAGACACGTTTCTTTGCGGCGGTGAAGTGGATGTTTGCAAGACCAATTGCGGAGACATCTCTAGTAGTGCAGCAATAAATAAAAACAATTATTCAACAACTCATGCTAAGGAGATGAGATAACCCAGTTCAACAACACATACAAACCAACATATATTGTATAGCCAATTCACAATATATATTATAGGTAGTCCAGCTCCACATGAGAAAGATGTTGAGCACCTAAAAAATATGGTCATGTATTATGAGAAGATATGAGTATCCAGCTCAAGAACACATACTATGGCTAGTCCATTTGGTGTTTAGGTAATGTCAATAGTACTATACAGTACTATTCTAAGTGTTTAGGCAATGACAGTAGTACTGGAAAATACTATACTAAGTTCTCCTTGGTAGAACTATAAGGAGTACTTCATCAACTTGTATTATACTAAAAAAGTACTACAACATATACTACATCTAGTTTAGTTGGTGCTTAGGAAATGACTCTAGTATTATTTAGTACTATATTATGAGTAGTACTGTACTATACTAACATTACTTTGCCTAGTAAGTATTGTAATAATTTATGTGCAATATTGTACTATACTAACAGTATACTTTACCTTGTACTATACCCCTCTCCCTCTCTCTTTTCCCCCTCTCTCCTTGGAGGGTGTTGATAAAAAACGAATCATTGAAGGGTATTTCATTCGATTATCAAGGTATTTCTATCTCTGTTGTTATATATGTGATCTTCCTTATACAGGCCTGGTCTTGCACAAGGATGGATTGCCTCGTTGTTTGGTTATGTATTTGACAAGTAATCCAATACCGATACAAGTGATAGCACAAGCAATGAGGGCCTAGATGTCAAAGAGCCATTCATTTGATTGATGAAAATTGGATTAAGAAAACAAATGACAATGAAAGCTACAAGGTCTCACTTAATCCAATTCAACATTTATCCCATACTTTTTCCTCCTTTGATTGGGATATCTATAACATGATGATGAGAGTGATACAAGATGATGTGACCATTGCATTAGAGATGATAAAAGTATGTGATAGTAGAGTGATAGTAGAGGAGTGCTTGATTTGAAGAGGTGGAAAAGAATTAAAGATGGACTATGCTTCGGAGAGGGAGAGGATGGTTCTCGTTGCCTTTCTCTAAAGGAGACACCAAAGTTAAGGATCACATGTCTCGAGGATTGGGAACGCATTGTCAGTCATTGCAATGAAGGCGAAGGACCTCATCAAGGTGTAAATGGCACACTTGAAGAAATCAATTTGACATGGTGCATTGACATTAGAAAGCATGGAATACCCATATCTTACATCAAGGATTTTATCAATGCATGTGGGTGTGCACGAGCACCAAGGACCAACTTGTCCCTCTAACTTGGCACCACAAGCTAGATCTAAACAAAGAGCCAGCAAATGTAATGAGAATATATAAGACTAATGTGGACACCCATTTTAAGGACATAATGTGTGTTCATTAAACAATTATGGCCCACTAAAGAGTTTGGTAAACTATATATCCCATAGAGGAGGAAGAGCCAAATGAAGTGGAAAGAGATTGAGGACATCTACAAAATGTGGTTTCCCCTTTAAAGTGCAAGTGAAATACATGGATGAGAAGGATGAGGTTTTCATTATTTTAAACCCAATACAAGGAGTGATTTGTATCACTTGCCAATTCACCCATCCGTTATTGAAAGTTGCATGGAATATTTGTTCGATGTGGGTAGCTCCCTAGTCGTGGCACAAATGTCCTTGTCAAAAGAAAAATCTCACATGGAAAGAGCCTCTTTTCTTGATTGCATTATCTATAGGTTTTCCATGATTCCTTAAGAAATCTCCTTGTTGTCATGCCAAATTCACAATGCAGGTGAAAGTCTTGTCCCTCAATTGAAAGTAGCCATTGTTTAGCCTCGAGGATGGTTTAGGGTTTCTAGGTTGACTGACATAGGGTGTCCAATAGTTTAATTTGCCTATGCCATGCATGGATTAAATCTAGCATGTAGCCAATTTGGTAGTGTGCCAAATCTTATCTAAGCCTTCTCTACACCGTTTTGGCCTCCTAGGTCACTATCTCATGTGAATATAGAATATTGCTCAATCATGGATTGAATTTATGACATGATGTAGGTGGATTCTCAACGATGATTGGGCATCAATGTACATGGAGGCTTTGGTTTGCAACAACAAAAAAGGTAGCATGCCTTACATGTACAATCTCTCTTATCTCACCCATTTTGCCATGTAGGTGTTATATTGTCAACCATATAACCCTAATGCAAAGGAGGCAAAAGATAGGCCATACATCTTAATTATTCAAGATGAATGGATGTTTGAAATGTCCATACGTTTCTCTCGAAACAATTATTGGGCCTTAGTCAGCACCTTCAAGACAAACATATTTGGATTACCCTTGTATGCTACAATGCTACTAAATCGAGTTGGGTGTGGGCATACCAATATGGTTCATGATGTGCACATGTGATCCAGCGACCCATCAAGAGTTCATTGCCTTGGAGCTAACTCTTAGACTTATTTTCTCTAGATTAGGCTATGTCCTCCCTATAGCTCTTGTGATTGACAAGTCACAAATGGAATTAGAAGCCATGCAACATGTGGTCAATGATGACCCACATTGTTGGCTTCTTGAGGAGAGCAGAACTCGATGCCAATTTGCATATCACATTCTTTTGTGTTGGTTCCATGCTAAGAAGGCATGGGTTGAGAATCTTCTTCTGATAGGTAAAGGCATTTTAGTAATTTTTTAATCCAACATTGTGATGTCTGTGTACTTTGATTGTAGGGGATAAGAGTATTATTGGCATTGTGGGATTTCATGTTCCAAAATACATGTGGAATGATATATGTATTGAAATGCCAAATCTCATGCACAATGCCATAGAAGAGGATTTTGAAGGGAGGTATCAACTACCTTTACAAGGTATTCAACACATAACACCATTGTCTTCTATGTCACCAATGGATGGTGTGGGCACAACTACATATGGAGGAGACGGTGACCCAAATTTGGACATTTGTTTAACCATGGAAATGTTGATACAACAAATTTGGTGGAGAGGTTATGGTAATATATCAAATACACACACTCTTGGATGCCCATATCAATTAGTCTATGGTAATATATCAAATAGACACACTCTTGGATGCACGTATCAACAATCAGTCTACGGTAGACCTTCTCCATTCACTTGTAGGAAATTCCTAAACTGGCGATGATCACATGGGTGGGACCTTACTTAAGTTCTTCAAGAAAAATCAAGAAATAGGTATGTCACAATACCAATAGTGTCATGAATGTTGTGTATCTATCACCTTTCATTTTTTTGTGTGTTTGTGTGATAATAGCTGATTCCAGTCGGTTTAGCATTCATGGATAATCAAAGAAGCACACTTCTAGATTGCTTTAGGGAGAACGAATTCTACAATGGTATCAAGAAGACTCATCTTGCTTGAAAATTGTGAACAAGATGACATTGTATTTCAAGATACAAAGTAGCTCTAATCAAAGCCAGTGGTACCATGTGAGCATGCAAAGTAATTATTGTGATTGTCCAAATTGGAGCCGTGAATGCAAGCATCTTTATGGCATCCGATTGATAATCATGAAGCATTTTCCACACTTGCAATCCATTCTCCCGTAATAGACAATGCACATGTCATGCCATCTCCACCATCTAATGGCATATATGATGAGCCATGAAATGTAAGCCAAATGTTGAAGAGGAGATATCCCTTTGCATAAAAGAGCTCTTCAACATCCTTTCTAACATCTCCTATGAAATGGCAGATAAAGGTCCCAACGAAGTGGAACTCATCTTATAACAATTAAATCTTTCAAGGGACACTCTTACATCGCTAGTGGCTCCACATCAAATCACCATGCCAAATCGAGACAGTGTGCAAAAAATTCAAGCCCACGTCTCCCAAACCTAGCTTGGTCATGGGCCATGGTGCACCATAAAGGCCACAAGTAGAACTACCCCAACCCATGGATGAAAAGCCACAACTCGAGCACCAAACAAGGAGACATGTGAAACCAGTGTTCTAAAGAAAAAGCATCATCGTGGGGATGACATCGCGTGCGTCTTGAAAAGGCCTTGCATTTGGTGCCCACATTGTTACACCAAAACCTTAATGGTGGATCCTAAAATTACCATATCATGTCACACTTGCCATGCACTACTTCCTTTAACCATAAGGCATGCACCTGAGGCAAGTCTCTTGAGCAAGGAGGTCCAAGTCTGTAATGACTCCAATAGCTTTTCCTGTAGAATAACTTCCCATGAGTGCTCAAAGGATGAGGAGCGATGTTTCACTCTGACTCTTTTGAATGGAGCTCACCTTGACAATATCTTGGCATCCCAAGTGAGGATGATCCTTATGTACATGCAACATATTTCAACTCAATTCAACTTTGTCTGATGTGTGATATGCTCAATTAAACTTTGTATCCTAAGAATTGTTAACAAGCTTTTGAGCTCACCCACATGTGCATGTGTGGTTGATTAATGACTAATGTTGTGGATTACTACAACAAAGCCGTGATACTACATGAAGACGTTTTAGCTCTCTGTAAGAAGTTACAAAGTAATCTTAGGATTCCAAGATTACTCACATACTTGAGATTACTATGCATTGTAGAAGAGACTGACTCGATGCTCTCTGCCAAATAGAACACAGTACTCTCAGACTATGCGAGTAATCTCAAGCCCCCAATAATCCGAGATTACTTTCCATAGATAGAATTTGACTCGCGATTTGCCCTGCCAACATAGTAATCTCGGGCAACCTACATTACTATAACAAACTTTATGGTGGACAAACTGAATCGCGTGTTGCTTCCTCCAACATAGTAATCTCAGACTGTGATAATAATCTCAGATGGCCTGATATAATAATCTCGAATGGCCTGATATTACTCTAAAACAAACTTTTCATGGTGGACAAAGACTCGTGGTTTTCTCCCTCCAACATAGTAATCTCGAGCTGTGATAGTAAACTCAGGGAACAACCTGAGATTACTATATAGACTTTCCACATGAACAAAGATTGTATCGTGGTTTCCCAAGTTTACTTAGAGAGCCTGAGATTACTTTGCAGATACGACCAACACTAAATCTCCTCGTCCAAGCTCTGTAGGAGAAGTCAAACATTCAAACATGCATGACCCACTTGGCATGTGGCAAATGGACACCCACCTATCCCAATGTCACTCAGCTTCAGTTAAGAATACGATTGTCTTCCTAAAGCAAAGGTACAGTCTAGCCTTTAGTTTTCTCGCGTTCCCCTAAACCTTGCCAACAACTAGGGACCTCATGCAGGGAACCATCCAATCTTCTCCTATGTTGATCCCCTTGTGTCAAGAGCTCTCATTAAAAAATTGAGATCTCTCCTCTTTCAAACTGGATCAAAAAGTGAGCCAAACTGGTCCAAAACTTGTCCAAAATGGATCAAACTAAAGCTAGAAGCCTCTAGATCCCAGTTGGACTTGGTTGGTGGCCTCCCTCACCTATAAGTAGACCCTAATTCCTTTGTATTTTCATCTTTGTGTATTTACATGCCAATATAATCTTCAATTTAGTGTGATTTTATTATCCCTCTATTTTACCTCTCCTTTAAGAAGCTTTGGAGCTTCACTAATCTTCATTCTCTCTTGGAGATTGCCCTCTTCATCTTGGTGGCAAAGCTTTCTCTTGGGGGCTTCATTTCTTCTTAAAGAATCAAACCAAAAATCAAGGGTAAGCCTTAAATCAATGGTATTCTTCTCTTTTTGAAATGGTAATCTTCTTCCCAACCTCTCTAATGCTTGGGAAGCATTTTTATTAATGGTTTCTTTCTTAAAACCAATCTTTTAGTGATTTATATTGTTTAAATGGATTAATGCTAATCTTTTATGCTTAAATATAATATTTTTTATTAGTAAATCTCTCTTTTTGTAAGGATACTCGCCTTTATGGATTAATCTTTCTAGGAAGGATGGATCTTAGTATTAATCTCATTTTCTTAACCAAAACTCTAGGCTTGACAAGCTAGAGATAGAGATTAAGCATTTTTATGATTTTTTATTCTAATTAAAATGAGGATTAATTCATTCAAGCTTGCTTTATGATTAGAAAATTCATAATTATTCATTTTAAGTTGAAAGAGAGTTTATGCTAATACTTTTGTAATTATTTTCATATGGAAATGATAAGGGGATATTTTTAAAAATAAACAAGAGGTTTAAATATAATTATGCTTATAATTATGCTTAGGTATGCATAATGAATTTTTAGATTAAAAGAGAAAGTCCTATCATATTTTATAATTATGTGTAATTATTTAAAAATAGAATTTCGAGTATTCTCAGAAAATGCAACGAAAGCTATGGTAAAATTTTACCATTAAAAAAATGAATTTAATTCTATGCATAAATTTGATAATGCAAAAAGAGGATTTCTCATCATATTCTATGCATAAGCATTTTAATGCTAAAAGAAGGATTTTTTTTTATATTTTTTGAAAATACTTTTATAGTATTTATGCATAAATGTTTAAATGGAGAAAAGAGGAATTTTTGTTATATTTATTTTTATATGTGCATGCATAAAAATTTAGATGCAAAAAGATTAATTTTCACGATACTCTATGTACAAAGATTTTAAATATTAAAAGAGAAATTTTTGTTATATTTATTTTTAAAAGAGGAATTTTCACGATATTCTATATACAAAAGATTTTAAATATTAAAAGAGGAATTTTTGTCATATTTCAAAATAGGTATATTCATGGTATGTATATACATGGGTACTTTTAATTTTTTATCAAAAGAGAAATTTTTATCGTATTTTTAATTAGAAAAATACATAAATTAAATTGGAGAAAGTCTCGACATATTCTGTGTAGATATTTTAGGCATGTGAATGCCTAGGTCCAAATGGAGAAAAAAAAAGAATATTTTTCTATGTGAATATTCTAAATAAATGATGTATGCATATTCACAAAAAGAATCATTGGAAAAAGAAATATCCTTGTTAAATTTTATTATTTACGAATAGAAGTATTTAAAGTTCTATTATGCCCAAGAAAGAATGAATTTTTATAATTTTGGATTTTTACCCTTATAATTAGAAATCATAGTTAATTTATTAGTGCCTCGCTTAAGGGGAAAAAAGCGATGATTTCTATGAACCAAGTGCAAGTCCCTTCCTTGATTCGGCTATGTGACCTATAGGTTCGGTCGAAGTAGAAAGGATAATTAAGGCTCTTGACCCCGTTAGATAGATTTTCGTTAGAAGATTTTCCTAGAGGAATCGCCCGTGCTTTCTAGGCAAGGAAAGTTTTTCGGTCTCGATTTTCTGGAGAACCACCGGACTAGTCCCTTGCCCGAACATCCCTGGGCGAGGCCTCGAGTGGGAAACCCTGCCCCGCACGAGAGGTTGCTACTTCCGCCGCTAACACTCAAGAGTCCAGTGCACAGAGGGGCAGGGGTCTCACAATTGGTATCAGAGCTTTGTTGAAAGCTCAAGAATCAAAGATGAATTTTTTTTGAATTTTATAAATAAAAATCTTAGAAAGATGCATTCACATGCTGTATTTTCATTTAGATTAAGCTTCATTAATAACGGCTTAATTGGATTTTATAGATGGATGCCTGTATTTATCTGGTATCCCCGATCTTACCCAAAATCAGGATATGACTACTTTTGCTTTTGAGCTTATCCTGTCCTCCGCCTACGACTCGAACAAGCAGCAAGACTTGCTAATCATTTTGAGGAGCTATATTTTCCAGACCCAGCTGAGAGACGACAGCATAAGTGGTTTTTGCAGGGCAATATATCCACGCCTCTTGCAACCAGCACACTAGATGCTAACGTAGAACGTCTCATTAGCCATGGTCTTATTAAGGCTAAAGGTGGTTCGTGGTGTTATCCTTTATCACCCCACACCTCGAGATTTTAGGATTACTAGTCATCTTTTCAGACTTCTTAGCCATTTTATTCCGAGAAGTAAGATTGTAGCACCAATAGCAGTAAGTAAACAATTGCATCACGGCATGTCCACAGCGCAGTATCGCCATTTCATGCGTATGCAATTGAGGTATTGATTTTCTGGAGCCATGTTGCTCTATGTATATATTGCAAACCTTATGTAAATAAAGAATGTTTTGCAAAAATCCAGTTGTTTAAGCAATTTTGACTACCAGATATCAAGTTAAAAGAAATAAGATCTATTTTCTCGGACGTATGTCGTAGATCTTTAGTAAGAACGATTACCTTATTTAAAGTAATTATTTCTGAACTTCTTAAGTCTTAGGATCTTGAGACGAAGTCAAATAGAAATTTAATGATGTATCATTTTTTGATAGAATCATGAGACGTGTAAATCATGGTAGACAGCCAGATCCTCTCACGGATGAGGAGGAGATTGACCTTGATGTTCGCAAAGCTCTTCACAAATCTCAGCCATGTCCCTTCAAAGGTGAAGAGGAACACTTAGGCGAGGCTGTGGAAAAGTGGATTGAAGCCATGGAAGAATACTTCGATGTCACTGGGTACAATAAAAAAAGTAAAGTGGCTCTTGCTAGGCTGAAGATTGTAGAAACAACCAGAGTTGCATGGAGAAACCACTGTGAGAAAAACTGTTTGGATTGGAACACCCAGACATGGAATGATCTCAAAGCATACCTCAGGAAGAGATTCTATCCTCCCGGCTTCTTGGAGACAAAGATGAACGAATTCTTGGAGCTAACCCAGGGGAGCCAAACTACTGAAGAATATCACCAAGTGTTCGCTCTTCTCCTCAAATACTCGCCATCGCTGGATGAGGAATAGCTGATGGCTAGGATTATTCGAGGAATGAACGAACCTTTGGATACCCTGGTAAAGAATGCCAAGCCAGTTTCCATGGCCGAAGGCAGTGCGGATGGTGAAGGACTTCGCCAAGGCCTTTGTTGTCAAGGTCCTGCCAAAGCCAGTTCCCTCGTCCTTCAAAAGATTCCAAACTCCAAGGAGCACTTCCAACTTTCCACCTCCTAAGAGACATCAAGGTCCTAATCAAAACCAGGAGATGGGAAGTTTTAGAATGGAAGGAAGGCCTTTTCCTCAAAGCACATTTTCTGGAACTCCGACTCTTTCCAGGATGTAGAAGGATGAGCTTCGAAGTGAGAACAAGTGTTTTGGCTGTCAAGGTTTTGGACACCATCTCAAGGATTACCCAACTCCTTCTATGACAATGGGCCAGGGAAGCCAAGGTCCAAGAATGCCGAGACCGACCCCTTCATATCAATCGAATCAAGGTCCCTCTCGCCAAAATCAGGGCAACCCCAAAAGAGTGCCAACTCAACCTGCAGCCTCAATGCAAAGTAATCTCAAAACCCCCTCTCAGAATTGGGGGAGCTAGAGCGAGAGAATCCCACCTCGGATGGCAACAGCCAGAGCCGCCAATATAACTGATGCAGTGGAGGAAGAAAGAGGACAGATTCATGCTGCCATTGAACATCAAGGGCAAAATCGTCAATTCTCAGTCCTTCACACTCCAAAAGCAGAATACAAGGGTAATGTTGGAATTAGGGTTGCAGGAAAGCACACAAAGCTTGGAGAAGAAGAAGCAAGAATGCACACAACACAAAGTGTTAGATTGTGTCAATGTACAAAAGATAAGTTAGCCCTAGAAGGATGGGCGTATATACAAGCCGGGGGAAAAAACCTCCTAAAGAGGGAAAAAGTGCCCCGGCGGTCCTAAGTGTGTTCACACACATCACTGCCTATATATATATGGCAACAAATCCCCCCTGGGAGTGATGGTGTGAACGAGAGCTGGCACTCATGTATAGGGGAGTGCCATGCCCGAAGTAGATCAGTCCACAAAGGGGAGCAAGCCCAAAGCTTTGCGGAAAGCTTCGAACTTCTCACGAGGAAGCGCCTTTGTGAAAAAATCGGCGAGGTTGTCCTGTGTTGGCACATAGGCCAAGCTGATCTCTCCTGCTGAGAGCCTCTCCCTGACATAGTGATAATGCACCTCAATGTGCTTTGTGCGAGCATGAAAAACTGGGTTTCTCGCAACTGCCAATGCACTCTGACTGTCAGTGAAGATAGAGGTGGCAGACTCCTGTCCAACACCCAAGTCAGCCATAAGCCGTCTGAGCCACACACACTCAACCGTAGCTGTGAAAGCTGCCCTGTACTCAGCTTCACAACTAGAAGTGGCCACAGTAGGTTGCTTCTTGCTCAACCAAGATATGCATGAGCTACCGAGCATGAAATAAAAACCACTTGTGGACACTCTTGTGTCATAGCAACCAGCCCAATCTGAGTCTGAAAAAGCATGTAAATCTGGCGGCAACGATCCCCCCTTGGGATAAAACAACCCAAGATGTATGGTGCCACTCAAGTAGCGAAAGATACGTTTAACTGCCTTCCAATGCTGAGACCCTGGGCTATGCATAAACCTGCTCACCTGTGAGACTGCAAACTGAATGTCCGGCCTCGTAATGCATACATAAATGAGGCAACCAATAGCTGATAGAGTGTGACATCAAAGTGATCTCCAGCATCATGAAGACTCAACTTCAAACCTGTCTCCATTAGAGTAGCAATAGGCTTGCAGTCTTCAAGGCCAAATCTCCGCAACAATGTCTCAATATACTTTGTCTGACACAAAGCAATACCTCCATCACACTGCTTAAATTGTATCTCCAAATAATGATGCAAATGCCCCAAATCTGACGTCTCAAAAGAGGCATTCAAATCAGCCTTAAAATCAGCAATATGACTCTCATTTGGTCCTGTGAGCAGCATGTCATTGACATAGAGAGCAATGATTAGATGTACATCATCCACATGTTTAACATACAAAGTGCTTTCTGTTGGACTATTCTGAAAACCATGTGCAATCAAATATGCATGTATCTTTTCATACCAAGCTCGTGGAGCTTGCTTTAAACCATATAAAGCCTTTTTCAACCTGCACACTTTGTTTTCCTGCCCTCTTTGAACAAAACCACGAGGCTACGATACATACACCTCCTCATGCAAATCTCCATTCAAGAACGCAGTCTTTATGTCCAACTGATGTACATTCCAACCATTATGAGCTGCCAATGCACAAATGCTACGAATGGTAGTCATACGACAAGTGGGAGCAAAGGTCTCATCAAAATCAATGCCCTTTTCTTGAGCATAACCCTTTGCAACAAGTCTAGCCTTATAGCGATCAACACTGCCATCTGGCTTTCATTTCAATTTAAAAACCCACTTACATCCAATGGCCTTTTTACCAATAGGCAAATCACACAAAGACCATGTACCATTCTTCATTATAGCATCATATTCACTTTGCATTGCAGCCAACCAATTTTTTGAATTTTGTGCCTCATCAAATGAAAGAGGTTCTTCCTCTTCACACATACTAGACATAGCCAAAGCATAACAATCTGAGGGATATGATATTTATTTTTGATTGTTTTTCTCTAAAAGAGAACAGGCACACCCCAAGGTGAAACACTGGTCTTATGAATCCTTGCTCAGCAGTTGTTTTAATTGTTCCCTAAGTTCTATGGCTTCTGGAACTGGCATTCTGTATGCACATTGGGCTATTGGCTGAGCTCCAGGGGTTAGCTCTATCTCATGATCTACTTCACGAGTTGGAGGCATCTCTGGTTAGCTCTTCTGGGAATACATCAGCATACTCACTTAGCCATTCTGGTTCCTTAGCCTTGCATTTTCTGTCTACTGGATTCATTTTAACGACATAGATAGTTTACTTCTTTCTGAGTCCCTTGATCAATTTGGAAGCTTTTACTAACTGCAGAACTGGGGATCCAAAAATTCCAGTTCCTTGCACTTGATTCTCGTGAAGGTCGAGGAACGAGATGGTTCCATTGTGACAGTGAATGCCAGCCTGATTCTTATGGAGCCAATCCATTACAAGGATTTTGTCATAGACTTTGAACTGGCAGTCAGTTACATTTCCATCTAGATTAAACTAAATACAGTCTTTCTCATGGTGTGTGAAAAGAATCTTCCCACTGGCCAGTTCTACTTGCATAGGTTTCCCTGTTTTCTAATCTAGGACTAACTTACGCAAGCATCCAGGGGAAATAAAAGAATGAGTACTGCCTGAATCAATCAAAAGCTTAAAGTGCTTACCTGTTGCCATATATATATAGGCAGTGATGTGTGTGAACACACTTAGGACCGTCAGGGCACTTTTTCCCTCTTTAGGAGGTTTTTTCCCCCGGCTTGTATATACGCCCATCCTTCTAGGGCTAACTTATCTTTTGTACATTGACACAATCTAACACTTTGTGTTGTGTGCATTCTTGCTTCTTCTCCAAGCTTTGTGTGCTTTCCTGCAACCCTAATTCCAACAATTGGTATCAGAGCAGGCATCGGCTCCCAGGGCTACGCCGCCAACACCCTCCGACTCACGTTCTCCGATTGAGGTGAGTTTTCATGAGCGCTTGCAGGTCCCTATACTCTGCAAATAGGCCCGTAGGGCTTGGCGTTCTCAGAATTTACATCTGAGGTCGTTTCGGGCTCCGTTTTTGCATTTCAAGTTCTGCACAGGTGTTTTCGTCATTTTCTGCAGAAATTTTGATAGTGCAGTTTTGTGCAAAACAGGCATACGTGTTCTATTGTGGACCATGCTACATAGCACAAGTTGTCTTCTGTTCAGTCTTTGCTTCATTACAGGTAGCTTTTGCATCAGTTTCAGTCAGTGGCCACCCATGGCTGATAACAGCAATGATGTATTTCGCATGTTGTCTGCTGAAGACAAACTGGATGGAGACAGCAACTACCCACTTTGGGCATACATGATGCAGCATGTTTTGGTTGCAAAAGGAGTGTGGAACATTGTGCAGGGTACGGATGTACGTCCAGGTTCTGTGGATGTAGGATCTGTTTTGAGGATGTTGCAGGTTCTAGCAGCTCTACTGTTGCTGCTGTTTTACCCACTGCTGAACAAGCTCATTGTTGGGATGGTAAAGATGCACAGGCTCATGCCTTGATTGCACTTTCTGTCAAACGTAACATCACCCCACATATTCGTTCAGCTAAAACAGCAAAACAGGCTTGGGATATTCTAGCTGGTTTGTATGCAGGTCGTAATGAGGTAAAAATCGCTTACCTGCGTAAAGAGCTAGAATTGAAGATTATGCAAGAAGATGATGACATGAATGTTTTTCTTGCTGAGATTAAAGATCTCAAAGAACAGTTGATTTCTGCAGGTGAGATTATTCCTGATCATTCTCTTGTGCAGACTGTTCTTGATACTTTACCTGAGACATATCAGACTTTTGCTTCCATGTGGAGACTTCTTAATGAGGACAGACCTGATGCTGTCAAGTATGATACTTTAGTCAACAAGCTCTTGCAAGAAGCGCAGTCCAGGAAAAACAGGGCCAGGCAGCATACAGTTGATCAAGAATTTATTGCTGCCCAGCACAGCAGAGAAGAAGTGGTAAGGCAGCCCCTTCCACTGTTTCTTCTCCTATTAGTAGGTCTACAACTTCTTCTCCTTCCACATGTAGCAATAATAAGTCTGAGAAGGCTCTTGATAAAGGCAAGAAAAAGACCAGGTGCAACTATTATAAATCAAATGATCATGTCATTAAGAATTGCCCTAAGCTAAAGGCTAAAGAGGCAAAGAAGAAAGAGTCAAATGCAGCCACAATAGCGGATGCTTTTACAAATGCAGATTCTGCAAATGTTGTGCAGGATACAGAATGGGCGTTTAGCGTGTATTGCGAGTATGACCCATCTGTACATGATGCATGTATCGCAGTTTTTGTTGACTCTCATGTATGGTATTTTGACAGTGGTGCTACAAAGCACATTACCTTGCATCGTGATATGTTCACTTCTCTTGAGGCTGTCCCTAATGGGAATACTGTCACATGTGCCAATAATGCTTCTTACCCAATGAAGGGCATTGGTAAAATTATGCTTACTGCTGCAAATGGCAGCGCTTTCACACTTTCAGATGCTTTGTATGTGCCAGGGATAAAGAAGAATCTATTGTCTGTCTCTGCGCTTGCTAGACTTGGACTTGTAGTCAAATTTGTGGATGACAGATGTACTGTTCATGATTTGACTTCTGGTGATACGATTATTGTATTTGGCACCTTGTTTCGTGGGCTGTATAGGCTCAATTCTTATGACAAGTGTGTGGAAGATTCAGCAAATGCAGTTTCTGATGAAAAGGCAGTTTCACATGCAAAACTATGGCATGCTCGTTTTGGTCATCTGAACTTTGCTAGTTTGCTACGTTTGCAGAAATTTGATATGGTTGCTTCATTGCCCCCTCTTGAGGCACCATTGAAACATGTTTGTGAAGGCTGTATTTTGGGCAAAATGCAGCGTTCTGCGTTTCCAAAGGATGGTTCTGTGCGGGCCACTCGCAAATTGCAACTTGTACATAGTGATGTATGTGGGCCTATGCAAACTCCGTCATTTAAACACTTGTACTTCATGAATTTCATTGATAATTACTCGAGGCATGCATGGGTATATCCACTGAAGGCAAAGTCCGAAGTGTTTTTGTGCTTCAAACAGTTTATGCTTATGGTTGAAAATGTATCCAATTGTACTGTGGGCACCCTCCGTTCTGATCGAGGGGGGGAGTACATGTCTAAAGAGTTTGATGCATTTCTGGCTAGTCGTGGGATAAAACACCAATGTACAGTGCCGTATACCCCTCAGCAAAATGGTGTTGCTGAGAGGAAAAACAGGTCACTTATGGAGATGGCACGATGTATGGTCAAGAGCCAAGCTTTGCCACATGCGTTTTGGCTTGAGGCTGTCATGTGTGCTGCATATGTACTCAACAAGTGTCCCACTAAGGCCTTGCAGTCTATTACTCCATATGAAGCTTGGCATGGCAGGAAGCCTTCTATTGGTCACTTGCGTGTCTTTGGTTGCTTGGCCTATGCTTTAGTGCCTGTGCAACAACGCAAAAAATTGGATGATAAGGCTGTTAAATGCATTTTTGTTGGTTACAGTGCTGAGAGCAAGGGTTACAGATTGTATCATCCGCAGTCAAAGCGTATCTTGATTAGTCGAGATGTTGTTTTTGTGGAAGATGCTGTGCAGCCCTTGTTATCATGTACCAAAGAGACAGGTGTGAGCTCACGGGATGTATTTGATACATTGTTGTCTCTCTTTACAGGTGGGAATTCAAATGTAAGTCCTAATGAGGCAAATATTCAGCCTATGCAGATTTCAAACGACATCATAGATCAGCCTATTTCTGATGCAATTTACAGGATGTAATTCATGAGGATAGGGCTGAAAATGAGCAGGCTAGAGGTATGCCTAAATGGCTGGTGCAAACCTTACGTGATAGTAAGATTGATGCACCTATGATTAGTCGTACTCGTTCAGGTTTTCAGCATGTTATCCCCCAGATATTGTGGGTCATATCTGATTACAAAGAAAGTAGAAGACTTAGCCTACGAGCTTCTTCTGCCTCCTCATCTCAAAGTACATAATGATTGATGAACTTCTAGATCGGTTAAGTGGAACCCAAATGTTCACAAAGATAGACCAGTGTTTCACCTTGGGGTGTGCCTGTTCTCTTTTAGAGAAAAACAATCAAAAATAAATATCATATCCCTAGGATTGATGAACTTCTAGATCGGTTAAGTGGAAACCAAATGTTCACAAAGATAGATCTCAAATCTGGATATTACCAGATCAGAATTAAGGATCAAGATATCCCCAAGACAGCCATCAATACTCGATATGGGCATTATGAATTTACAGTCATGCCATTCGGACTAACAAATGCCCCAGCAACATTTAATTGCCTCATGCAGGACATTCTTAGAGAATACTTGGATGAATTTGTTCTTGTCTTCTTCGATGGCATCCTGGTATACTCCAAGAATGCAGCTGACCATGAAGATCTTGTGCGTAAAGTTCTGGAGATCCTAAGGAAGCACCAACTCTTTGCAAAAAACAAGAGCAAGTGCACTTTCTCTGCTGTGACCATGTTGAATACTTAGGATTTATAGTATCTAAGGATGGGGTTTCTCTTGACCCCACTAAAATCCAAGAAATCGTGGATTGGCCAGAGCCCAAGATAGTGAAAGAATTCAGAGGATGGGGTTTCTCCTGACCCCACTAAAATCCAAGCAGTCGTGGATTGGCCAGAGCCCAAGACAGTAAAAGAAGTCAGAGGATTCGTAGGATTAACCGGGTGGTATAGAATCTTTATACCTAGGTATGCTCAAATAGCATCCCCTTTGACTAACCTTCTCAAGAAGAGTACCCTATTTCATTGGACCGCTATGTGTCAGAGTGCTTTTGATAAGCTAAAGACAGCTTTAGTAACCAACCCTATTCTAAAATTGCCAAATTTTTCCTTACCCTTTGAGGTAGAAGTGATAGATGCCAGTGGTTTTGCCCTAGGAAGAGCACTTATGTAGGAAGGTCATGTAGTAGCCTATGAATCCACAAAAATCAGAACACATGAGAGGAATTATGTTGTCCATGACTTGGAGTTACTCTCAGTAGTTTATGCTCTAAAGTTATGGAGACATTACCTCTTGGGACAGAGATTCACCCTGATGATAGATCATTAAAATCTAAAGTGGATCTTCACCCAAAGAGATCTCAACATGCATCAAAGAAGGTGGATTTAGAGCTTGCAGGAATTTGACTTTGGGATAAAGTACCGGTCAGGGAAAGAAAATGTGATAGCCGATGCGCTCAGTAGGAAAGCCGCCTTGCTTGCAATAACATTGGTGTTAAATCCATTGATCAATGAAGCAAGAGAGAAGATCATGCAGGACAAATTCTTTGCCCCTATTACTACCCTACTGATGCAGGAAAGCAAAACTCCTTAGGAAATGAGTCGAGTTCTTGGGTACAAATTGGATGAAGGATGCATGTATTACAATAATCAGCTATGCATTCCTAATGATGAGGAAACAAAGGCAAAAATTCTGAGGGAAGCCCATGATAACCCGATAGCTGGACACCCAGGGTTCATAAAGACCTACACGTCTGTAAAGAAAAACTTCTTCTGGTCCCCAAGACTCAAAAGGGATGTACTCAATCATGTACATCAGTGCTTAACATGTCAAAG
This sequence comes from Cibotium barometz, assembly GCF_041138505.1. NCBI lineage: Eukaryota > Viridiplantae > Streptophyta > Polypodiopsida > Cyatheales > Cibotiaceae > Cibotium > Cibotium barometz. The sequence goes on from NC_141058.1 coordinate 4,870,278, forward strand.
AGTCAAGGCAGAAAGGGTTAAGATGCCAGGAAAGCTGCATCCCTTAGACATTCCACAGATGAAGTGAGAATGTATCAGTATGGATTTTGTTACTGGACTACCGTCAGTGCAATCAGGTTACAACTCTATTTTTGTGGTAGTTGACAGATTAACCAAGGTTACCCATCTGATTCCAGTAAAAGAAACCTACACTACAGTGTATGTTGCCAGAGTCTTCCTCAAGGAGATTTTCAGGCTACATGGCTTACCCCCAGAAGAATAGTGAGCGACAGAGATTCTAAGTTCACATCAAGGTTCTGGACTGCATTCTTTGAAGCAGTAGGAACTTCCTTAGATCTTAGTACAGCTTATCATCTAGAGACAAATGGCCAGACTGAAAGAGTAAACCAAGTAATTGACGATATTCTTCGATCATGCTGTGGGACAGAGAACCCAAAAAGTGGTTAAGCTACTTACATCTAGTTGAGTTTGCTTACAATGCCTCTTATCACCGAAGTATCGGGATGAGCCCATTCAAAGCTCTGTACGGACAAGATTGCCTCACACCATTAAATTGGTCCGACCCATTGATCAAGGTCGAGATGTCCAGACAGATGCTTGATGATATATGGAGCAGCAAATGCAGGCAATCCGCAAAGATATTAAGGCTACCCAGGATAGACAAAAGCAGTATGCAAACAAGAAAATAACGGAGAGTGTTTGAAGAATCAGATATGGTCTTCATTCGTGTACGACCCAAGAGAAGTTCTTTATCTCTAGGGAAGTACAAAAAGCTATCAGATATGGTCTTCATTCGTGTACGACCCAAGAGAAGTTCTTTATCTCTAGGGAAGTACAAAAAGCTATCTCCAAGATACTGTGGGCCGTATGCCATTACTAAGAAAGTAGGAGATCTAGCTTATGAACTTCTTCTGCCTCCCCATCTCAAAGTACATAATGTATTCCATATCAGCTTACTTAAAAAGTATGTACCCAGCCCGAGTCATGTGCTGGATGATGAACAGTTGACTACTCAGACTCAAGGCCAGATGGAACTCCAACCCAAAGAAATCCTTAATGTTCAGCAAAAGGCTCTCAAGTTGTCGACAGATTTGGGGAAACTGCCGACACTGCCCTGCCCCAAAAGACTAAAAACCAAAGCCTCTCAAAAGCCACCACCTTTAAAAAATTGGACTACTTTCTTTAAGGAATATGGGTAGATGATTCTTCCTCATTGTGCTGCATACTGAACTGGTAAAGGACTACCCCAACCTTGCGAGATGAGGACATCTCGCGTTTTTCAAATGGGAGAGGATGTAAGGTTCCTCCTCAGCCCTAAAAGATGTATAAGCTCTCCTCTAAGTTCCATGTAATCATCCCCTATTTCAGAATGCAAGAAAATATTGTTTTCCTTTGTTTTTAGTCTAGAGAGAGATAATACAGCGTTGAGATATTTTTGGATATAAAGTTATCCCTTTTATTTGAGATGAATTCCCCTAAAATAGAAGTTTAAAAAGAGTTTTCTAATATGCATTAGAAATTAAATGAAATGTGCATTAGACACCTTAGCCTAAGGGTCCACATTTTCAAAAAATTATGGATTAAGGTCCAAAGGGTATTCTAAATAGCCAATGGGGTTAATCCAAGTGTTGGGAAGGATGAGAAAAATATAAGAATAAAAGAAAATCCCCCAAAAAGGAGTAAATTCTCACATAAGATGAAGAGTTGACTAGTACTAGGGTTTATTAGTAAAAAAATGAGGTTTATTAGTAAAAAAATAAAATTTTGACACCTCAGTAAAGGAAGGAGGGGGCTCATGAAGGAGGCACCTAAATCACATCATTACTCCACATTTTTAATTCAAAAAAATTGAGATATTTCATCTCTCCTTTCAAACTGGATCAAAAAGTAAGCCAAACTGGTCCAAAACTTGTCCAAAATAGATCAAACTGAAGCTAGAAGCCTCTAGATCCCAGTTGGACTTGGTTGGTGGCCTCCCTCACCTATAAGTAGACCCTCGTTCCTTTGTATTTTCATCTCTCTTCTTTCAAACTGGATCAAAAAGTGAGCCAAACTGGTCCAAAACTTGTCCAAAATAGATCAAACTGAAGCTAGAAGCCTCTAGATCCCAGTTGTACTTGGTTGGTGGCCTCCCTCACCTATAAGTAGACCCTCATTCCTTTGTATTTTCATCTCTCTTCTTTCAAACTGGATCAAAAAGTGAGCCAAACTGGTCCAAAACTTGTCCAAAATAGATCAAACTGAAGCTAGAAGCCTCTAGATCCCAGTTGGACTTGGTTGGTGGCCTCCCTCACCTATAAGTAGACCCTCATTCCTTTGTATTTTCATCTTTTTGTATTTACATGCCAATATAATCTTCAATTTAGTGTAATTTTATTATCCCTCTATTTTACCTCTCCTTTGAGAAGCTTTGGAGCTTCACTAATCTTCATTCTCTCTTGGAGATTACCCTCTTCATCTTAGTGGCCAAGCTTTCTCTTGGGGGCTTCATTTCTTCTTAAAGAATCAAGCCAAAAACCAAGGGTAAGCCTTAAATCAATGGTGTTCTTCTCTTTTTGGAATGGTAATCTTCTTCCCAACCTCTCTAATGCTTGGGAAGGATTTTAATTAATGGTTTCTTTCTCAAAACCAATCTTTTAGTGATTTATATTGTTCAAATGGATTAATGCTAATCTTTTATGCTTAAATATAATATTTTTTATTAGTAAATCTCTCTTTTTGTAAAGATACTCACCTTTATGGATTAATCCTTCTTGGAAGGATGGATCTTAGTATTAATCTCATTTTCTTAACCAAAACTCTAGGCTAGACAAGCTAGAGATAAAGATTACGCATTTTTTATGATTTTTTATTCTAATTAAAATGAGGATTAATTCATTCAAGCTTGTTTTATGATTAGAAAATTCATAATTATTCATTTTCAGTTGAAAGAGAGTTTATGCTAACATTTTTGTCATTATTTTCATATGGGAATAATAAGGGGATATTTAAAAAAAATAAGAGGTTTAAATGTAATTATGCTTAGGTATGCATAATGAATTTTTAGTTTAAAAGAGGAAGTCCCATCATATTTTATAATTATGTGTAATTATTTAAAAATAGAATTTTGAGTATTCTTAAAAAATGTAACTAAGCTATGGCAAAATTTTACCATTTAAATAATGAATATTATTCTATGCATAAATTTGATAATGCAAAAAGAGGAATTCTCATCATATTCTATGCATAAGCATTTTAATGCTAAAAGAAGGATTTTTGTTACATTTTTTGAAAATACTTTTATAGTATTTATGCATAAATGTTTAAATGGAGAAAAGATGAATTTTTGTTATATTTATTTTTATATATGCATACATAAAAATTTAGATGCAAAAAGAGAAATTTTCACGATATTACATATACAAAGATTTTAAATATCAAAAGAGGAATTTTTGTTAAATTTATTTATATATGTACATGCATAAAAATTTAGATGCAAAAAGAGAAATTTTCACGATATTCTATGTACAAAGATTTTAAATATTAAAAGAGTAATTTTTGTCATATTTCAAAATAGGTATATTCATGGTATGTATATACATGGGTACTTTTAATTATTTATCAAAAGAGGAATTTTCATCGTATTTTTAAGTAGAAAAATGCGTAAATTAAATTGGTATCAAAAAGAGAAAGTCTCGCCATATTCTGCGAAGATAATTTAGGGCATGTGAATGCCTAGGTCCAAATGGAAAAAAAAAAAGAGAGAATATTTTTCTATGTGAATATTCTAAATAAATGATGTATGCATATTAACAAAAAGGATCATTGGAAAAAGAAATATCCTTGTTAAATTTCATTATTTATGGATAGAATTAATTAAAGTTCTATTATGCCTAAGAAAGAATTACTTTTCATAATTTTGGATTTTTACCCTTATGATTAGAAATCACAGTTAATTTATCAAATAAATGGAGAAAAATCTTTAGGAAATAAATCTAGGATTAAATTCGAGTAATTCAAGGCTAGACCATGACCACGTGAAAAAGGTGGATTAGTAAGATGCCTGCCTATCTCTTGAATCAGAAATTAAACCGTCTTGTGACCATTCCCATTTCTTCAGTACGAAGAATAAATAACCGACTAACTTAAAGAAGTTTTCCCTAAAATCATCAAGAAATAAGTTAGAAATTCATTGTAAGTGATGGGTGGATCACCAAGATACAAGATTCGTGAATTTCATTGAGAAAGTCTGGGTTTTGAGAAAAAGGGTATTGAAAAATCAACTCAATGGGAAATTCTTACTTGTATAGAAACTCTGTTTTGTAAAGGACTGTCTTACACCAGAATGCTAGAGGAAGCATTTGGCTGATGGTTTAATCTAAGGAGAGTTATGTTACAATAGCTGGCGGGGAGTCATCGAAGGACGTCTCCCACGGAAAAGCCTGCCAAGGACTTGATCAGCCTTGGTACGGTTGAAAATGGTGCACTTCCGATACGAAGCGGTCCCTGAATGAAGTGCTAGGACACCTAAGAAGTGATAAAAAATAGAAGCAGGATGTAACACACACAAGAGAAGCAAACCCTAATCCATAACCATCAATCATAAAGAAGGAGAGAAGCCATAGTCACCATCTCTCTCACACACACAAAGGGGAACACAACATAGTGTTATGTCCACACTACAAAGTAAACCTAATGTAATGTCCACACCACACATGACCAGCTGGACGCGGTCATAAACACACCACACGATATCTATCTACCATACTGTCACTCTGTCACAGCACCCATGTGCTATCCTCCCCAGCTGTATACGAGCTTGACATTTCAACACTCCCCCTCAAGCTCGACATGTCCATCTCTAGGACACCCAATATAGTACGGAAATACTCGAACTTATCTTTACCAAGTGCTTTGGTAAAGATATCTGCAACCTGCTCATCTGTCTGCACATATGTCAAATCAACATGCCCATCTAGCACCTTTTCTCTGATGAAATGATAGTGGACCTCAATATGTTTGGTCCTGGCGGCATGATAAACTGGGTTGCTAGCAAGCTGAATACTACTCATATTGTCACAATGAATGACAACTCTCATATCACTCTGTATCCTGACATCATCTAGCAACTTCTTCAACCACATAGCCTCACATGCAGCTATGGCTGCTCCACGATACTCTGTCTCTGTGGTAGATAAAGCAATTGTAGGTTGCTTTTTACTGCTCCAACTCACAGCTCCACTACCAAGGCTGAAAACATAGCCACTGGTAGATCTCCTGTCATATGCACTACCGGCCCAATCTGCATCTGTATATCCATAGACATGCATGTCTTTTCCTGCCTCATAGAAAAGACCATAATGCGCGGTAGTTTTGACGTATCTCAGAATCCGTCTCACAGCATCCAAGTGAGGTTTACGAGGACTCTGCATAAACTGACTCACCAAACCAACTGCATAACTGAGATCTGGCCTCGTAATGGTCATGTAGATAAGGCTACCAACCATTTGCCTGTACATGGTGATATCATCAAGCTCATCACCCAAATCAGCCCTAAGCTTCATGTTTTGCTCTAATGGTGTCAACATTGGTTTGCATGCTGTCATACCATACTTTGCCAGCATGTCAAGTGCATATTGCCTTTGCACCAACCATATACCCTTGCCTGTTCTAATCACCTCAATGCCAAGAAAGAACCTCAAATCACCAAGGTCTTTCATATCAAACTCTTTGCATAAAGAGGCCTTAACCTCATCAATGCCTTTCCCACAATCACCTGTGATAATCAAATCATCAACATAAATGACTATCATCACGATACCATCATGTGTCTTCTTCACATAAAGTGAAGAGTCTGCATTTCCAACCACAAATCCAATACTGACAAGATATCTGCTGATCTTGTCACTCCAAGCACGAGGTGCTTGCTTCAAACCATAGAGTGCTTTCTTTAACCTGCAAACAAAAGTCGGATATTTTGGATGTACATAACCTTCTGGCTGTTCCATGTACACCTCTTCTTGTAGTTCACCATTCAAGAAAGCATTTTTTACATCCATTTGATGTAAAGCCCAACCTTTTTGCGCTGCTAATGCAATGATAGACCTCACTGTAGCCATCTTAGCCACTGGGCTGAAAGTTTCATCATAATCAAGACCATAAGTTTGTGCATATCCTTTAGCGACCAGCCTTGCCTTATGTCTCTCTAGGCTGCCATCTGACTTGCACTTTACCTTATACACCCATTTGCATCCAATTGCATTCTTTCCTTTAGGTAACTCAGCCAATTCCCATGTATCATTTTTGTCCAAAGCATCCATCTCTTCATCCATGGCTTTCTTCCATACATGCTCTCCAATAGCCTCTGTATAGCATGTAGGTTCCACATGCTTTACCATAGATGTCATGTATGCATAGTGCATAGCAAAATCTCTATATGTCAATCTTTCCACTGGATATCTGACTCTCTGGGATCTCCGCAATGCATGCGGGTCACTCTGTACACCTGTAACACGAGCATGTGGTGGCACATATCTGTCCTGCCTAGCACCAGGTGTGCGTAAAACAGGTATGCCGAGCTCCTCATCCAAACTCTCAGAACTAGAGGACTCATAACCTGTGATCCCAATTCCTTCGACTTTCTTCTTGCCTTTATCCATAGCACTACTCCTAGTGCTCACACTCTCATGTCTCAGACGTCCTGACCATGGACGTACACTGCTACTACTCTCAGCTTCTGCTCTGCTGGCCCAGACATAGTAGTAGAGCTAGAACTTGCTTGTGATGGCAAGTTCACAGGCACATTAGCCTCAAGTGTGTCAATGACTCCCTCATCTCTTGCTTTGTACCAACTAGCAAGCTCATCGAACACCACGTCTCGTGAGATGATTACTTGTCTAGTTTGAGGGTTATAACATTTGTAAGCCTTTCGATCCTGTGCATATCCAACAAATACACATTTCTCTGCCTTAGGATCCAACTTCCGTCTTCTTTCATCAGGCACATGAACATAAGCTACACATCCAAAAACTTTAAGATGTCCAATGTCTGGCATGTAACCTGTAAGCCGCATCTCTGGCGTGCTTCCATGAATGGCTGCTGTAGGTGATTTGTTCAGGATATACACTGCAGTAGCACATGCTTCTGCCCAATAGTAATCTGGCATGCTCTTTTCATTGAGCATTGCCCTTGCCACTTCACATATGACACGATTCTTTCTCTCGGCCACACCATTCTGCTGAGGTGTATACCTGCATGTCAACTGTCTCCTTATCCCATGCTTTCGCAAGAAATGCTCAAAAGCTTTTGAGGTGTATTCACCACCTCCATCTGTTCTCAGACACTTAATCCAACAGCCATATTGTTTTTCTACAAGAGATTTGAAATCCATGAATTTTTCCAGCACTTCACTCTTCTCTCTCAAAAAATATATCCATGTCATCCTGCTGAAGTCATCTATAAATGTCACATAGTATAGACTTCCTTTGATAGATGGGTTTTGTGCTGGGCCCCATACATCACTGTGCACTATCTCAAGTGGTCTATTACTCATGTTTCCTTCTCTAGGAAACCTCAACCTTGCCTGCTTTCCAAACTGACAGGCTTCACAAACATGCATATGTCCATCATATTTAAATCGAGGCAATCCACTGACAATGCCTCTTGTTTGCATGTTCTTTAATCTCTGTATATTGACATGTCCAATCCTCTTGTGCCACATGTCAATGTCCTGCACAATCCCATTGCTCTTTGAAAACATGGCTGAGCTCAATTCTGGTATGCCTGCATCCAATTTGAACAACCTTCCTTCCTTCTTGCCCTTGGCAATCAATCTACAGCCATGCTTAAAATCTTCCACAAAACAGCCTTTCTCATTGAATCTGACTTGTAGTCCCTGCTCAACCATTTGTCCTACTGATGCCAAACTCTTTGTGATGGATGGTACATATAACACTTCTGACATATTCTTCACATTACCATCATGCATCCTCAAAGGCACACTGCCAACATGTGTTATAAGATGCTGAGTATCATCTCCTGTGACCACATAACCATTTGTATCCAATGGTTGCATCTTCTCAAACTACTCACCATGACATGTCATGTGGTTTGAGGCACCTGAATCCATATACCATGACTCATCTCCAGCATTCTGAGACTCCATTGTCCCCATAACATGCTTCATTGCAAAAAGACGATTCGAACTCCCATCATTGTTACTGGTAGATGCATAATTTCCATGTTGTGGTCTTCCATTCCTCACATCATTCTGCTTTTTGTAACAATCTTTTGCCAAATGTCCAAGTTTGCCACAATAGTAACATTCAATCCCATTCAAATTTTGTTGAGAACCTTGCCATCGTCCTCTACCACGAGCACCTGTTCCAAATCTCCCCCTATGGGATTGAAATCCACGACCTCCACGTGATCCAAATGATGACTGTGAAGTCTGAAAATTCTGATTTGATTGTGGTTGAGTAGACCTATCATTCCAACCACGTCCTCCACGGCCTCGAGGGGTAAATCTCCCCCTGCCTCGAAAGCCTCTAGATGAGTAAAAAGCCTGATTCCTTGCATGCTCATCATTGCTTGACGAGGATGCACCACCTGTAACACTCATACCACCAAGGCCAAGCTTCAATTCTTCCACAATGAGCAATGACACAAGCTCATTAAAGTCTGGCATTCCTCCCAACCTTACTGAGATGGAAGTGTCAAAAGATTTGTACTCTTTGCCTAAACCACGCAATGTGAGAGCAACCAAATCATCATCATCCATCGGGGCATGGATTGATGACAAGGAATCTGCATAACCCTTGATTTCCTGAACATACTCATGTATACTCCTATTTCTTCGTGTTACACTGTGAATCTGTTGCTTTAGTTGTATCTTCCTTGCACCAGTGTCTGTCTCATACATTCGGCACAATATACCCCATGCTTCTTTCGGTGTATCTGCATCTTGGATGTGAATAAGCAAGGCATCTGTTACACATATGGAAAAATAATGCAACACTTTCGAAGACCGCTCTACCCATTGCTTGTGAGCCAGTAACTGAGCATTATTTGGTTGAGGAGGTAGGTATGGCTCCGGATCTTCCTCCGAGACGAGACTCCATAACCCTTTGCCTTTCAAAAAACTCTTCATTCGAAACTTCCACACTTGAAAGTTAGTGCGGTCAAGCTTCTCTCCAACAATCTGTATCGGACCATCTCCCATTGTTGCAAAAAAAATAGAGTAGATGTACCCTTTTGATTACAATGTATGAAGTACCTGTAATGCTCCAAATCTCTCCAAATCACATCAAATGCTTTCAAATTGTGTGCATTAACATCCCACAATGGTTCACCAACAATGTACACTCGATCAAAGTTGAAACCAAATGAAACTCCTTCACAAAAAAATTTCTGGTTTTTTTTCTCGCCAGAGAACCAGTCAAAGATCTTGCTCTAAATCCTTCAAATCTTGTCCAAATGCAATGATTCAACTTGCATTAGCTTCCCAACACATTGCTCCAACATATCCTTGAAGGGTTTGATCCAATTCTTCAAGGGGAATGAGAACCACCAATTTTTGTAACCTCTGGTTTGAATTTTTCTGCACCTGTCAGGTACCACCTCTCACTAAAATTGCTCTATCTCCTTCAAATCTTCTCCAAATCCAAAACTTTTTGATTCAAAAGTTTAGCAACTCATAGGACTCTACTTGTACCAAAGGAATTAGGCCAATTTGATATAGACAAAGATTAATGCCTTGATTAATACTGCTCTGTTTCTGGATAGACTTTCTGCAAACCTGCACACCTCTGATAAATCACTTCAATGAGCTCCAAATACATGAAATGAGCTGCAACCAAGCATCACAAGGCCTTAGCAATGTGTTTGCTAAACTCCCCAAGCTTTGAATCATTCACATTGGTGACCAAATGAGTGAAATAGATGAAATCTAATCAAACTCTTCAGAAATCTGCACAGAAAAAGCGCCGCCTACTGTTGTGGGCTGTAGAGAGAGGGGAAAACCAAATTGACTTGATAGGCTTGTTAGCAATGACCTAATCTACCTTGGGTATGAAAGGTTTGGCTCAATTTTCTCTGTAGCTTCTGCAATTGATCCCGGGGGGTATGTCCACTGGTTTTGTGAAAAACCAGAAACTTTTACATAAATCCACTTTCTCTTGATTTTAATCAAATCTGTATGCATCAATCTGCTTCAAGATTCTGTATGTTGCTTGTGCCCACTTTGTTAATACATTTGCAAGCCCAAATACATGTGCCTTTGTGTATACATTTGCCAAGAGTATACATTCACTTCAAGCTTTCCATGAAAGCTTAGAGAAAAAACCAGAATTTTTCCTTTGCTTTATGCCCTTCAATCTTCACTGAACCTGCTCTTTGGCACCTGCAATCCGCAGAGGGGGTCTTGCTACACTTACCAATGGTCCTTAGCTCTCAGATCTGATGCCGGTGTGTGATCCACAACTTTTCCTTTGCTCCAAGCTCCAATGGCTTCCTTCACAACTTTTTCTTCTTCTTCCCTCTTCTCTCACTCAACCTCACAACTCAGCTAATGAGCTCTTGGCTCTGATACCATGATAAAAAATAGAAGCAGGATGTAACACACACAAGAGAAGCAAACCCTAATCCATAACCATCAATCATAAAGAAGGAGAGAAGCCATAGTCACCATCTCTCTCACACACACAAAGGGGAACACAACATAGTGTTATGTCCACACTACAAAGTAAACCTAATGTAATGTCCACACCACACATGACCAGCTGGCGGACGCGGTCATAAACACACCACACGATATCTATCTACCATACTGTCACTCTGTCAGCACCCATGTGCTATCCTCCAGCTGTATACGAGCTTGACATTTCAACAAGAAGGATCCTAGAGGGTTCTGACCAGGCGATGCACGGGCTCGCGGCGGCTGATAGGACACCCATGCGTATGTCGAAGAAGATATTCATGGATTGGCAAGAGAATTATTTAAGTGAACTGTAAAACTGTGAAATTGGATCTCGTTGGTTGACTAGCTGGTCTTCAACGGAGAGCCCGGATGAGACTTGTTTGTAAAACAATGGAACTGGAACATTGAAAATCATGATGGAAACACTGTGGCTTTATTCCAATTCTGCCTTGAAGATAGTTGAATCTGAGAAAATGAAATTTCATATTAGGTGTGTAAGTGGTGTGTCTATTTAATATAATTGCATGAGTGCCGGTGGCTAGGGGGCCTAGGAATTCTTTTCCCCACCAGTACTCGGGACAAACACAACTTAATTTTTTATAAAGAGGGATCCCACCAATACAATGGTTGGGCGGTTGACTAACCCATGGGCCGGTTGGGGTAGGGTGGATCAGTGGATTCCTATAAAAAAATTAAATTAGGATTAAGTTACGATAGTTAAAGTAAGTCCCAAGGAGATTCTTGTTCTATGGGAAAGAATCAACGGCTGTGCCTCGCTTAAAGCGATGATTTCTATGAACCAAGTGCAAGTCCCTTCCTTGATTCGGCCTTGTGACCTACAGGTTCGGTCGAAATAGAAAGGATAGTTAAGGCTCTTGACCCCGTTAGATAGATTTTCGTTAGAATATTTTCCTGGAGGAATCGCCCGTGCTTTCTGGGCGAGGAAAGTTTTTTCGGTCTCGGTTTCTGGAGAACCACCGGACTAGTCCCTTGCCCGGACATCCATGGGCGAGGCCCTGAGTGGGAAACCCTGCCCCGCGTGAGGTTTCTACTTCTGTTGTTGCTAGCACTCGAGAGTCCGCCGGTGTGCAGAGGGGGCAAGGGTCTCACATACAAGCTACTTCACAGTTCATTAAGTTATCGCACATCCAATCTTCAAATCCTACTAGTTTCAATGCTTACAAACTCGGGCTTCTTTCACAAAGAACATTCATAATGGAATTAATTAATGTGCATAGTACACCCACCACCACTTTCTAACAAGGAGAGGGGAATCACCTGACAACACTCCCGCATCGCCTTCTCATCATCGACATGCTGGCAAAGTCCAGTAGGGGAGGAAGCATCGAACTTTATTCTCCTATTTGTCTTTTGTGGAGCTACAGGCACTTCAACCCTCTACAAAATGGCAAGAGTGAAATGCATTAGGATGCTATCGTGCATAGGACACCCACAACAAGGATATGAGAATCACCTTGCAACACTCTCGTCCACTAGCAGGGGAGGAAGCTACAGGCACTTCATCCCTCTACAAAATGGCAAGAGTGAAATGCATTAGGATGCTATCATACATAGGACACCCACAACAAGGATATGAGAATCACCTTGCAACACTCTCGTCCACTAGCAGGGGAGGAAGCATCACACTTTCTTCTCTTAGGTAAAGGTACATCCTCCCTCTCACACGATCACTTGTTGTCTACATTGGAAAGTTCATTAAGTTATTGCACATGCCATCTTCAAATACTACTAGTTCCAACACTTAATATGTTTTCTTATCGCTTGCACATAGACATATTAGATTCTCCTCTATGCATAGCCCTTATACATAAGGGTTAAGCCTTATGCATAAAGCCCTTATGCTTAAGCCTCTATACAAAGACTTAAACATTATTCTTAAGCCTTATGCATATTCTTAAGCCTTATGCATAGAGGCTTTATTCTTAAGCCTCAAAGCTTTATGCATAGAGACTTAATCATAAGGGCTTTGTTCATAAGCCTTATGCTTAAGCCTCTATGTATAGAGCTTATGCATAGAGCCTCTATGCATAAAGCTTATGCATAAAGGCTTCATACATAGAGCCATAATGGATAAAGGCTTCATGAGATTTATGCAAAGAGGCTTTATACATAAGTCATGCATAAGATTTAAAAAATGAATGCATGCATGATTTAGAAAATGCTCTCAATCACCCGAGGGTATACCATAAAGAAGTAAAGAAAGGGTTTGTGAGTGAAAGAGAAGTGCTCTTACCTTAATTTAGAGGAGTTGAGTGTTTGTTGAGAAGTACAGTTTTCATTAAAAGACAACTTCCAATCTATCAGTAGAAGCACAAAAATAAACAAAGCGTATGTTAGTAAACGTTTATTTAACGAAGCCTCTATGCTTAATTATAAAGCATAGAGGGTTATGCATAGAGGTTCTATGTAAACGTTTATGTAATGAAGCCTTATTGATAAAGGCTTTATGCTTAAGCCTCTATGCATAAGGCTTAAGCATTATGGCTTCATGCATAGAGCCATAATGCATAAAGGCCTCATGCATGAAGCCATTATGCATGGAGCCTTATACAAAGAGGCTTTATGCATAAAGGCTTCATGCAGAGAGGCTTAAGCATAAAGTCTCTATGTATAAGGCTTAAGTATGCTTAGCCATAATTCTTAAGTCTTAAGCCTCTATAAATTATCATTAAACATTATGCATAAGCTTTATGCATACTGAGGTTTTATGCTTAAGCCTCTATGCATTATGCATCCAAAATTAATGCATAATGCATAGAGGCTTAAGCATAAAGCCTCTATGCATAAGGCTTAATCATTATGGCTTCATGCATAAAGGCTTCATGCATAGAGCCATAATGCGTAAAGGCTTCATGCATGAAGCCATCATGCATGGAGCTTGATGCGTAGAGATTCATGAGCTTTATGCAAAGAGGCTTTATGCATAAAGGCTTCATGTATGAAGCCATAATGCATAAGGTATAGAGTCTCATGCAAAGCCACTATGCAAAAAGTCTCATGCAAAGAGCCTCTCTATCAATAGAGCTTCATGCATAGAGGTTCATGAAGCTATATGCAAAGAGGTTTCATGAGGCTCTCTGCATGAAGCTACAAATAAGTAATTAAAAAAAAACTCCCAAGCACTCAGGGGTGCGCCGTTAATGAAAAACATCAAGAATGGTATAAGTGTTGAGCTCTTACTCTTCAAGAGGCTTGTTTGTATTGACTTGAAGATGTAGAAAAAGAGCCTACAAAATAAAACCAAAATAAATTAATTAGTAATCATTTTATTAGTTCTCTACACAAAAAAAAAGTTATAAGTAAACCATGTTTTATTATATATGAGAAAGGAAGAGGAGAAGAGAAGTGGAAGAAGAGGAGGAGAAGTGCAAGAGGGGAAGAGAAGTGGAAGAAAGGAAGAGGAGAAGAGAAGTGGAAGCTAGGATTAGGGTTAAGCTTCAAGAGAGGGAAAAGAGAGGAGAAAGAGAGAAAACAAAGGGGAAAACCTTACAAGAGAGGGGAGATGAAGCTTTCATGGAAAGCTCTCATGCATAGAAATAAAGAAAAACGCACAACCTAGCTTGAGTATGAGTGAAAGAGGTGGGTGGAAGAGAAGGAGGGACACATGCCTGCAAGAATCCTACGATGTACTTTTTCAAATGATGTTTTGAGGAGGGGTAAAAAGGCACTGCCGCAAAATAGGCGGGAATACATTTTGCCCAAGTCACTATACTGAGTAGCAAAATTTTGCTGACGCTATTGGGCAACTGTATTAGTAGCGAAAAAAATACTACTGAGCAATGTTAAAAAACCTCGACACCCATGCTGCAAGAATGTTGCTAGAAAATGATGTTGTGCTCCCGACATGTTGTAGCTGACCTCTCAAGTTGGGGGTACACATGTGGTAAGGCTCTCATGGAATGGTAATTCTAGCCCCATTTCCCACAGGCGACACAATATCCAAGATACTTATTGGTTATGGAAGCAGTGGGATGAAATATTGTGCGCGATGATGAATCAGAGTAGGATGACCTTAATTTGGGAAGATTGGCTGCAAATTCCATGACAATAGCTCCTAATCTCAAAAAACCAGTGAAGTGATGTTTAGATTTTTGGGAGAGGATTAATTATGGTTTAGTGGTCATAAGATATCCAAATAAGGCACTTAAGGAGTCAAAATGCGGGTTTATGGGGGGGGTGTTTGAGTACAGTGGTAATCATGCCCCTAAGCCTGTGATGGTAGAAAAAAAACAAAGAGCAAAAGAGGGTTCTTCTAATGATTTTTTCAAGATGTTTTTCTTTCTTATTCTACCAAAATGAAACTTGTAAAGGTGAAATAACAAGGACGAAATAACAATTTGAAAAGACCAAAATTAAAGCATGCTTTTGATGAAATTACACATGATGCAATGCATTTGATTGTGCAATAAAAAAATAAGTTTTTAATAATTGATTAACAACTTCTTTCTCTACAATCAATCTACTTGATCAAAACAAAACAACAAAAAGAAGTTAAGTGATTAAAGTGATCTTTGGACTACCTTTCCTGGCATGCTAAGTGCAACTAAGCCAAGGTGCTATCCCGGGCCACTTTCCCTTTTGTCATTTTGGGACGGTCGCAGCAGGGAGAACCTAAGTTCTACCCACCGTAACACCCCTTGGAAGCAAGTAAGAACTTATAACAAATCAAGGTGGTTGTCAATCACCTTGCGTACATGGTAGTCTAGCTAAGCTCGTAGAGAAGAGGAGGAGATTATCAAATCTCCTTGTGCCACCCACGTTTCTTCCAGTCGCCTCCTTTGATAAGCACTCACATTGAATCACTCTCATGCACACACAAGCATAATAACATAAGAATAGAACACAAGCAAGCAAGCTCAAAGACAAGAATGATTAAGGAGAGGAGAGTTGTCAAATCTCCTTGTGCCACCCACGTTTCTTCCAGTCGCCTCCTTGTGCCACCCACGTTTCTTCCAGTCGCCTCCTTTGATAAGCACTCACATTTAATCACTCTCATGCACACACAAGCATAATAACATAAGAATAGAACACAAGCAAGCAAGCTCAAAGACAAGAATGATTAAGGAGAGGAGAGCAGAACAACACGGGAGAACATCATTAATCCTTGATTAATCCCTTGTAAAGATTACAATGAATATAGGGAGCATAAAGCTCAAAGGGGGAATGAAGGAGAGGAGGTGATGCTAGCTAGCTCTCTCTAATCATGCTATAGGCAAAATGAGCTCTCAAAGATGCCTGTTTCTCAAAGATACCTAGGTCTTTGTGTCTAGATTAGGGTGGGCTTTAATTAAAAAAGCAGGTCCAATCCTAGTTTACAAAAATGGTACATGTCTTTGGCCAAAAATGGTATTGCTTTTACAAAAAGGGGAAATATACAACGGCTTAACCTAAGCTAGGAAGAAAGGGTGATTTCCATAGTAGGTTCCAATGCAGAGCAGGCTGTAACACCCAATTTGATTACTAAAAACCTTATAGAATACCGATACTAGGAAGAGAGGGTGATTTCCATAGTAGGTTCCAATGCGGAGCAGGCCATAACACCCAATTTGATTACTAAAAACCTTATAGAATACCGGTGCTCTTAGAATTAGAGAACTAGAGGAACCTTATAATCATGTAATCATTGCACCAAAACTAATTAATAGAAACAGGATTCTAGCCGGATCCAATTCTATTCGTTGTGCCAAAAAAAAAATCTTTATGGAGAAAGCATTTAGAAAGGGTCGCTAATCTTCTACTAGCATTGTTGAAGATTACTTGGTGGATCCACCAAAAGAAGCCAGTTCTTCTAATGTTTATGCAATCTTGGATTGTGAAAGCATTTAGAGTTTTATGTCAAGGAAAACTAGCATCTAATGTGCTGCATATATGATTCCCACAACAAGAAAAGAACCAACTCTAGAAATGAGAGTTATAAATTTTCAATCAAAATATATCATTGAACTCCACTAAGAGATTTTTGTAGTTATCACAAAGATCTTAGAAATGTCACGAAGTCTTGTCTATGGTATTTGATAGGATTATTGGTTTTCATTATACCATCCACCTTAAGGATAAACAGGCTAAAGTTCTTAATCAAGATGATCAAGCATCTTGCTTTCCTCCCACGATGTTCTTTGGTGCGTCTTAGAAAACATCTTCTCATGAATCCAGATCTTTAGATTTGTTTATTGTTGAAATGTCTTTTGATTTTGAAGATGAAGGGGAGAGAATCGCTATCATTATGATGATCTTGGTTCACCACTCCAAATACCAAGATCATTATGTTGATCTTGGTCCGCCACTCCAAATACCTCTATTAGAATTTATAATTAATTAAAGACCTAACCCAGCTGGAGTTACAATTCCATCATTGCTTAAAGATTAACCATTTATTATTTAGGATGATGGGGTCCTAATGGCAGAACAACAACATGTTGATAAACCATCACTGTCTCCATTAAACACACACAAAGTTCCCTCAAATTGGTTTGATCATGAAACTATTATAAATGTTCAAGAAGAACATATTTGGAATGATGGTTTGGTACCATTATTGCAATATCCAGCACATAATGAACCATAACCAATTGCTAATGATGAAAGTCATAAGCATACTATGGAGCTAAATATGGAAGAAGACAAACCATCAATAAGGAATCTCAAACCAAATCCAATGGATCAAGAACAACTAAAATTTGTAAGTAAAATGCATTACAAAACATGTGAAGCTTGTCGGATGTCTATTCATATTGTGCTTATCAAAGGCACATCTAGGCATCGATGAGGAGGAGGAAAAATGTGATAATGAGGAGGTACAAGAAGAAGACAAGGAGACTAAGGGAGGTTTTTCTTTTTACCCCCCTAACTGGGATATGCATAATATGTGGGATGATGGATTACCCCAACCTTGTTTTGATCATGAGGATAGCGGTTTATGTATAGTGTCAAATGATGCATATGGTGTGCATACTATGAAAATCCATGACCGTATCAATGGAAGAGTGTCACATGTGCTGATTGATAGGAGGAAGCACCAATAGCTTTGAAAATGTGCAGTCTTTGAGAGGCCTAAGCTCACACCCCCATGCTTTGCAAATGTGCAATCTTTAAGAGGCCTAAGATTACACCCCCACGTTTTTCCAAACACGCATAAGGTACAAGTGGTTGATGGAGAACAATGGAACACATGATGATATGTTAGGATGTGGCCTTGCACCTCTTATTAAATGAACACATGAATAGGGTTGATATGTTAGTCCTTGTTGATATAGGGCCCATTGATGTCATTTTGGGATGTGATTGGCTCTCAACTCTGGGCTCCTTCACAATGAATTGTAGCAAGGGTTCATGAGCTTTATGCATGCCAAAAAGGAGGTCACATTGAAGGGAATGCATGACCAAAAGCTCATGAACCCTTGCCGCAAATTAATTATGAATGAGCCATGAGGTGAGATTGAATCACATCCCAAAATGACATCTGTGGGTCCCATATCAAGGCATCACAACAGAACTCAAGAAAGCAAGATGTGTTTATACATTGTAGCTTTGTAAAGATAAGAGCATTGAAGAAGGCTACCATACTATGCATGAGAACATGGCATGCTTTATTAGAAGAGTACAAAGATGTATTATAAATGCCTTATCTCTTACCCTTGCGCAAAGGGACTATTGGAAAAATTACAAGCCTCTCTCTCTCTCTCTCTCTCTCTCTCTCTCTCTCTCTCTCTCTCTCTCTCTCTCTCTCTCTCACACACACACACACACACACACACACACACACACACACACACACACACATGCACACGCACACGCACATGCACACACACCCACACCCACACACACACACACATGAGATGCACACAAAAAAGCAGGGATGGCATGGAAGAGGAGAAAACTATTTTATTATTCAATTATGTATTACATTACTTGAGAAGGCTAGCACGACGAAGAGAAGCTAGCTCAAGAGGTAGTTATAGAGCAGAGTTGGTTAGGTTATAAAATCTTGCTTCTAGTATAACTAAATATGTAAAAGTTTCACTGGTTTTCTTGTTTTATAACTAAATATGTAAAAATTCAACCGGTTTTCTTAAGGATGACGTTAAATTCTTGTTAGGAAATTTGAATTTCAGCTGGTTAAAAATACACTAAAGGTCAGTTTTCTATGAACGATGGCCCCATCCATTAGCATGAGTACAAAGACCATGTGTTGTCCACAATAGGATGAGATGCCTCTATGAAATCGTCCACACCACTGGCAGAGTTGGGTAGGTTATGCCTATCAGCCTTGGTGGCTAGTGCACGAGCCTGCCTATGACTATAACCTAGCCCTACATATTGGCAGCATGAGTGTAAAGACCATGTGACTATAACCTAGCCCGCCTATTATGACTATAGCCTAGCCCTACATATTGGCATGAGTGTAAATACCATGTGTTTTCCAATAGGATGAGACACCTCTAAGAAACTCCCCACCACTAGATCTATGATACCAAGTTTGGGAAACTTTAAGATAAAATGGAAGAAACTACAAGCAAACTACCATGGACCAGGCTTATTTAGAAGCCTAGGCTGCACAATTGCACGTGCGTGGGTGACCACTACAAAGCCTTAGTCCCTATGCTCAATGAGATATTATATGACTAAAGGAGATGCTCTGGAATTGACACCACAAGCATTCTAAAGGTAGACCTTACATGAGTCACAAATGTAGATCCTTTGGAGGAAATCCAATCACCTTTGCAACTACAACAATAATTGATGTGGGCACTATAAGCCTAGTTGCTCCCCCTGTGACATTCGATGAAATCCGATGATTTTATGTTGTACACAGTGTGAATATTTTTTGTTTATATGATGGATTTGCACTAATTGTACAATGAATTGAATTGTGCATGGATTTCAATTTGCACCTATTTAATCACATGCATGCGTATTTGGTCTTTCGTGGTCGTATCAAGGGTTTGGAGTGTCATGAGTTCAATCCAATCAATGTATTCATCAATAATGGTCACAACTGGGTGTTAACTTTGGAATCAACAAGTTTGAATTGGCACAAGTTTGACTATATCAAGAGATTTAAAGTATGGATCCAAAATAGTAATGGGTTTGATAAGGTCAATGTATTCGATGGGAGCATGGATTCAAAATAGTGATGGGTTTGATAAGGTCAATGTATTCAATGGATCATGGTTCACTGCTTAAACTCGATAGTTTAAGTTCATACAAATTCACTTATATGACAAATTCGATGAAGTGTTTATACAATGGATTTGACTAGGTCAATGATTTTAAGTCAAATCTCGTGGTTTCCATTAGGCATGGTTTTGAATGGGCACATATTTAAAGTGGTCAATGGTTTCAATGCAATCATCAACAAATTTGATGATCTAGCTCATGGCGAATTCAAAATCTATGGAACCCAATGGATTTGATCTAATTGGCTTGTGACATAAGTGTTCACACATGGTGGGTTTGACGAAGATTTTAAGGACACATGTCAAAGAGGGCCATGTAGACTTGTACCACGGGTTCATGCATGTCTTCGCTCACATTGATTCGACACTAGTTGGTATTAATTGTTCATTGATTGTCAAGGACAAGATTGGACTTGAGAAATGATGACCATGACATATTTTTAATGTGAAAAGACTTTCCAAGGCACATGTTGGTGAAAAGTGTACATAATGTGAAAAACAACCTTCAGATAAAAGTAGGTGCACCGACCACATGAGAAAGTTTTCTTACA
>NC_141058.1:6270700-6305700 GCF_041138505.1 Cibotium barometz
TAATTGCCATTATCATTTAGTGCTAAATGATTACGCTATATAGAAGTGATGCCATTATCATTTATACTAAATGATACAATAGTTACTATATAGAAGTCATTGACTACTATTATACTTTGTATGTAGATTGAGCTTTATATGAGGTTCAAATCAACTTTTATAGATGCTAGAATTAGGTAGCAACATTTGTTTGAGAGCGTGAAACCATTCTTTGTACACAAGCAAAGGTTCGAAACACATGCTATTGCATTTCACATATTAAATGTTATACTTAAAGGAAGTAAAAAACCATATGCATTTGGAGGTATGTCGATTACATGGACCAACGTGCAATTATCTCTGTGAGATCTATTGTTTAATTGGAGTTGTTGGTGAATATATAGTATCTTAACATGCATACAATGGGGTTTTACATCTATGGGTTAGGGATTGGCGATTCATGCATTTCTTAATCTTCCTTATTACTTATTATTTTTACCTCTATTTTGCCTTCTTTGGAATCCTAAAAATCTTGTGGGTGCAACGTTCTTGGCTCTTCTTGATTATTTATTGTGCCACTACGATATTAATTGTTGCCATTGATCTTAGCTCCCCATAAGCTAGTTCATGTCTTCTCTCCTTTTCCATATTTTTTAAGTTTATGAAAGTCATGATTACCTACCATTGATCCTTAGGGTCAGCTTCTTGTCCTTAGCCTGCCTAATCATGCAAGTCTCAAGCTACTTTTAAGCATGTTTAATACCCACAAATCACTATATTTAAGCATGTTTAATACCCATAAATCACTACATTTAAGCATGTTTAATACCCAAAAATCACTACATTTAAGCATGTTTAATACCCACAAATCATTATGAAGTTAAACATAATTCCATGACTTCCATTATGATTATGCCTCTCTCATCATGCCTAGTGATTGTACTTAGCATTTTAACCACTCTAGTTAACATGGAATCATGCCTTGTCGTAATTTTGGTAACGTGTTGTGCCATCTTTTTATAACAAATCCACGTCAGCTTTACTTTTTGTGCATAATAGGTAAATTATGAAAGTCATTTCACTGCATGTATATACTTGTTGTATGTTAGAGTAATGTGCCATGGACTATTTTTAAGTCATGGGCCAGCCAAGTGTGAAGCTAAGTCAGCCCCCAAGTAGTTCAATTTATGTGAGCTCTCTTATTCCTTTTTCTCTTGCATGCATTGTGTTGATACATGGAGGGATTTTTTGCGTGATGCAGAAAATGCTGACCCAAGCTCACGATTCTATCAGGAGTGCTGAGTATAGAGCACAATTTTATGCTAATAGGGGATGCTCACCTCGGTCTTTTGAGCCAAGAGTGTTAGTTTATTTGAAAGTTTCTAAATATTCTCAGACTTTATCAACAGGAAAGTGCTCAAAATTATCTCCTAGATATTGTGGTCCATTCTGAGTTATACGTCGGATTGGCACGTTTGTGTATGAGCTAAAAATACCTCCACATGTTAGAGTTCATCCAGTCTTTCATGTCAACCGACCGAAAGAGAAGCTGGGAGGTGAGGATAACACAGCTACGCCTCACGAACTCATTGAGGTTGAGGACTTATCGTATGTTCCACATGAACCTAAAAAGATACTTGAATTCAGGGAAAGGAAACTTTGTAATTGCTTAATCCCTGAGGTTAAAATTAAGTGAAAAGATAAGAAAATCGAGGATTTGATTTGGGAGTCAGTTGAGAGCATTCAGCACAAGTTTCCTTCTTTTCATTGCAAGAGTGAAATGTTTTGAGAGAGGGGAAGTATGTTATGTACACATCATATTATGTGCATATACTAGGAGGCTAACCCACCCTAGGCATGTGAGCATGGGAACATGCTCTAGTGGGACAAGGGTTAGACCTAACCTTGGGTTAGGGTTAGGGTCACGCAACCAAGGGTCACACATGGAAATGGAGAGTCAAGAGTCACTTGAGAGCTCTCCTATATAATATGAGCATGGGGCATTCTCAAGGGATGTTCTCTTGTGTAGAGCATAGTATCTACTCTCTTGTCATTTCATACTAGGGCTACGGCTACTGGATTGAAGACATAACTCTTGGTAGTATGGGACACCAAGGTTTAGGTATGTGGTTCTTCATTAATTTGATGTATGCACCCTTGGGCTCGAGGGTGGTTGGGTGGATGAGTATATGCCTAGATTATGTGTGTTTATGCATAGTGATTAGCTAGAGAGATCTATGGGGTTTTAACAATATCTTGCTTGATGGATGCACTTGCATGGTTGGGAGTGATTTGGGATATCTCATTGATTGAGATTATCTTTCCACCTCTTGCTTAAGTGACCGAAATGAGAAAATCTCTTCTTGCCTCCATCAAGGCAGGTTTAGCTCTTCCATTACATGGACTTATAGCTCTTTGATGTGACAATAAGTGAGCTAAGTGAGAAAATATCTTTCCACCTCTTGCTTAAGTGAGCTAATGAGAAAATCTCTAATTACCTCCCTCAGGACACATTTAGCTCTTCCATTACATTGGTCTTGTAGCTCTTTGATGTGACAATAATGGAGTGGGAGATCAGAAGTGGAGCTAGTACACCCACATTTAGAAGTTCTTTGTAGCTCTTTGGTGAAGTCCCCAAAAACATTTGTCTCAACAATAATGTAAGAGTCTTAGCTACTGAACACAATTATTTTAACTAGAAATGGAGATTTCCTTAGCCCTTTAAGCTCTAGTCTCCTCAAAGACTATTCATTCAATATGTTTAGCCCTATATCATCATTAATTTTCACCCTTTCAATTGTGTTCCCCTTATATTACAAAGTGACAATTAGCGTTGCATCTTCCTCAACTTGAATTGTCTCCTTGTTAAGAAAACCTTAGGATTATTTGGTAGAACTTTTTTTTTCCAAGGTTTATTTTTCACCAATCCCTTTTCAAGGCCTTCTTCCTTGGGACTCCCTTTTTTCCGAGAGCCATGGGATTGGATGGGGATAGGTTGAGCATTGGATCTATGGTCTAAATAGAAAAAGGATAAAACACTGGAAAGTGGGTAGTAGGGTGGAGGTACTTTTTAAAATGAGACCGAATTATATTTTAAAACGAGAAACTTGAGATGAATAGTATAGATCAGCAGATCGAGGATAGAGCAATTACCTTCATAATTAAGGAGTTAGGACATCTTGTTGAGACTTGAGAAGCTGCTCGATGTTCTGCTTGTGAGAATTTTGAAGGGAAAACACTTGGAGGAATCATTCACTTTTCCTTACATAAGGATTGTTCTAGTCAACAGACTAAGGGAAGCTGATGGAATAGCTAAGCATCAAGATATTATGATATGATACCCCAAGTGTTATCCTTAGTGCCATTTTTGCTACGATAATATTGTATAGATAGAGGGGTAGGTGTCTCACATTTGGTATCATACCTAAGCCATGTTTAGATGTAAGTGTACGATGTTAGGATGTGAGAGGGATAGTCCTCTATGGATCTCTACGGCATGATCTTAGAGTCCATTATCTGCTGATGTGTAAACTCTTAGAAATTTAATTCCTTGTCATAGGACTTTGACTGCTAATCGAGCTTCTGATTATATTTATTATGGCATATCTATCTATATGTATCACCACTTCATGAGAGTGAGACTTAATTATTGATGGCCTGATGGCCTACTTTATTGTACGTAAATACATCTTTTAGAATAAAAAATGCTACTTTGCCTTTTGTTTGTAAATCTTCTCTTTTTAAGTAATGATATGTAAATCATACCACAGTATGGCCCATAACCTATCTTCTCAAAATGATAAGCTATCCACGTTATATAAGTGAATGTGGAAATGATGTGGGGTGATGTGAATGGATGTGGGGTGATGTGGGATGGTGTGAATGGATGTGAAATGATGTGAATGGATGTGAATTGATGTGAATGGATGTGAATTGATGTGGGATGATGTGAGTGGATGTGAATTGAGGTGGGATGATGTGAGTGGATTTGAATTGAGGTGGGATGATGTGAATGGATGTGAATTGATGTGGGATAATAAGAGTGGATGTGAATTAATGTGGGATGAAGTGAGTAGATGTGAATTGATGTGAGGTGAATTGATATAGAAAAATGTGGGATAATGAGAAATGACGTGGAATGATATGGAATGATGAGAAATGAAGTGGA
Source organism: Cibotium barometz (assembly GCF_041138505.1). Lineage (NCBI taxonomy): Eukaryota > Viridiplantae > Streptophyta > Polypodiopsida > Cyatheales > Cibotiaceae > Cibotium > Cibotium barometz. The sequence goes on from NC_141058.1 coordinate 6,274,848, forward strand.
ATAGTAAGAAATGATGAGGAATGATGTGAAAGGATGTGTAATGATGAGGAAAGATGAGAATTTTGTTTAGAAATTGTATTTGTATGTGAAAACTGTTTTTTAAAGATTGTTTTATGTCAAGAATACTGGGGGAAGCATTTTGACTATCTTGTGGAATGAGGTCGTGGGGGGACCTAAGTGGAAATGTTGCAATAGCTGATGAAGATTCAAAGAAGGACCTTGGCGTGGTAGATCAGCCGAGGTCTTGACCAGCCTTGGTTCGATTAAAATGGTGAGCTTCTGGTATGGTGGATGAGGGACCAAGGAAGCTGCCTATGAGTGAAGTGCTAGGTCACTTGTGAAGGAACCTAGAGGGTGCTGACCATACGGTGCTGGGGTTCTGGGGGTTGCCTAGGATACCCATGCGTGCGTCGAGGAAGAAAAATAAGTTGGAGTTGTTTTCTAAACACGGCCATGGATCTGGTTGATTGGCCTTGCTGGTCTTCAAAACGAATAAGTTCATGGCTCTTTTACATGGATCTTGTTGGTTAATCTAGCTGATCTTTAACGGAGAGCCATATGGATTTTATGTGATGATATTCCTAGGTACTATGGGCTAGGAACTATTGAAAAGGCCCCTGAGTGAGCAGGTGCTGTGAGCGTTCTGGTTGCCAATGATGCCATAGGTACGCTGAGGAAGGAATGAATGGAATACTTGATTATATTCCTGGGTACTATGGGCTAGGAACTATTGAAAAGGTCCCTGAGTGAGCAGGTGTTGAGCGTTTTGGTTGCCAATGATGCCATAGGTACGTCAAGGAAGGAATGATTAGAAATTGGACTTGGAACTAGAATACTGAGGATTGTGATGGAAACACTCTGGTTTTATTGCAATGCTGTTTTGGAGGTAGTTGAGTCTAAGAAAAAGCAATTTCATATTGGGTGCATAAGTGGTGTGTCTATTTAAGTTTTGCATGAGAGCCGGCTAGGGGCATGGGAACTCTTTTCCATGGTACCCGCTGGGACAAAACATAACCAAATTTTTATAATGGATCCCATCAATACAGTGGTTGGGGGCGGTTGGCTAACCCATGGGATTAGATGGGGTAAGGCTGGACTGATGGATTCCTATATAAGAAAATTCAATTCTGTTCAAGTTATGATAGTTGAAGTAAGTCACACGATAATCCTTGTTGGAAAAGGATCAACGGCTGTGCCTCTTGATGGGGAAAAAAGCGTTGGTCTCTATGAACCAAGTGCAAGTTCCTCCTTTGATTCGGCCATGTGACATGCGGGTTTGGTTGAAATTCAAAGGTTAGTTAAGGCCCTTGACTACGTTAGAAGATTTTCTCCTGGAGGAATCGCCTATGCTTTCTGGGCGCGCGAGAAGTGTTTTTTTGGGTTCGATTTTGGATAAGCTGCCGGGATTAGTCTCTTGTCCGAACATTCATGGGCGAGGCCCCGTGTGGGAAGCTGTGCCCTATGCAAGAGGTTGCTACTTCTGCTGCTAGCACTCCAGAATTCGACGCGCAGAGAGGGCAGGGATCCCACAGGTGGTATCAAAGCGAATTGGTTGAAGATGATAAACCAAGAAGCAAGAAATGTCAAAAATTTATGAGTTACTAGTGAAGGATTATAATCGTGTGTTAAAACTCGTACAAATTAATATTCAAAATGGAAATTCATAAATTGGAAATTGGGTTTTTAGATGGAAAGACCGCAAATATGTGGAATCCGCGACTTGCTGGAGGCCTAGATATGATGACATTTGCCTTATAAAACTAAGGACCGCGACTACCCATATATACCATGGTATACTGCAGCTCTTTACTGACAATATATACGAGTGAATCTAAGACCTTGAATTAATGAGCAAAAATGCTATCCCAGATGATGATTTTTCGAATGCTCGTTGATATGATTTTGGAATTCTGGTTGAAAAATTGATTAATTGATTAATTGATTAATTTATTTGGATTCTGATTGAAGGATGATGAATTTTTAAATTCTGGTTGAAAGTAGATAAGTCGAATAAAGTCATGATGAGGATGAATGGAGAGAAATCCCAGTGATGATGTTGGTAGCTTGGAAGACGATCAAGACTTTTAGTAGATCACAATAAGGTTAGTGGATCGTGCTGATAGAATTGTTCGCAGCTTGCTTGGCCCAGTGGACCCAATTATGGAATGACGAATCGAGAACCTGTATATCTGAAATTTTTGTGGGGAAATGTTTAGATGTTAAATGGAAATTACTTTTCTGATGGACCATTATTGTGTTAAGGATATGAATGAACTATTTTCTGATAATGAGTTCTGTATGTTTCTTTTTATAGAAGGGATCTTTATCCCAGGATTCTGAGAGGGTTGACCAAACTTTAAGGAACCCCAGAATTAGTTGGATCTAAAGTTAGATTTGAATTATAAATAAAGTGGTCTTTTCACCTAGGATTCTTTGAGCGTCTGTTCAGTTGGAAAATGGACTTGACTAAGAAAAGAAAGAGTCCCATCCCAGATAGTTGCATAGCATGAACCCACAGTAGCTGATGTAGTGGTAAGAAGAAAGAGGACGGATAGATTTATGTCACCATTAATGATCAAGTCTAAAATCTTCAGTTCTCTGTTAGGAAATTGATTTTTGGAATTAAGTACCGCCTTGGGAGTAAAAAGATGATTTTACTGAGATTATCCTCCAACTGTGTGAGATGAAGACATCTCACATTTCTTGAGTGGGGTAGGATGTAAGATTCCTCCCTTCAGCTTTTGAGATATAAAGGTGTAAGAACCTCCCCTTCAGTCTCTGTAATCATCCCCTAATTCAGAATGCAAGAAAACATTGTTTTACCCTGTTTTGGTTTAGAGAGAGAAAATATTCTAGAGAAAGGTAATACAATTTTGAAATACTTTTGGATAATAATTTTCTCCCACTCAATAGGAAGAGATCCCCTGAAACAGAATTAGAAATTAATTGAATATGTGAATTGGACATCTTGGCCCAGGGGTATATAATTTCAGAAAATTTCTTATTAAGGTCCAAAGAGTGATATAAAGGGCCAATAGGGTTAATCCAAGTGTTGGCATGAGAAAAAGGCAAAGAATAAAAATAAAAGAAAATCCTCCAAAAATGAGTAAGTTCTCACATAAGATGAAGAGTTGACTAGTACTGGGTTTATTAGTAAAAAAAATGAGATTTATCAGTAAAAAATGGAATTTTTGACACCTCGGAATGGGGAGAATGAACGAGGCGCCTAGAAATCACATCAAGGAGGTAATTTTTAATTCAAAAATATCATAAAGTGTCTAGATATTTCATCTCTCCTCTCACCTCTTTCGAACTAGATCAAAAAGTGAGCAAAACTAGTCTAAAACTTGTCCAAAATGGATCAAACTAGAGTTGGAAGCCTCTAGATTCTGATTGGACTTGGCTGGTGGCCTCCCTCACCTATAAATAGACCCCCAATCCTTTGTATTTTCATATTGGAGTAACTTTATGCTAGTGTAATTTTCAGTTTAATGTATTTCTATTATCCCTCTTCATTGGGCCTCCATTGTGAAGCTTTGGGGCTTCACTAAACCTCTTCCTCTCTTGAAGATTACTCTTTCCCCTTGGTGGCTAAGCCTCTTCCATGAAGGCTACACATTTTTTGTAAGCTAAAGAATCAATCAAACCAAGGGTAAGCCTAAACAATGAAGTTTATGCTCTCTTTTTGTTGTTAATCTTCTTCCCAACCTCCTTCATGCTTGGGAAGCATTTTATTTTATGGGTTTCCTATTAAAAACCATGTTTTTCTTGATTATGATGAATTAATGTTTATGTTTAAGCTTAGGTTTATACATAAACTAATTTTTATGTTAAAAGTGTAATTTTAACCATTCTCATTTCATAGTAAATACGGGGAAACTATAGCAAAATTTTATTAATAGAAAATGAAGGTTTTTGCATAAATTAAATTTTATGCTAAAAGTAAACTTTTGAGTATTCTCATTTCATAGAAAATGTGGGGAAGCTATGGCAAAATTTGATCATAAGAAAATGAAGGATTTGCATAAACTAATGTTTATATTAAAAGAGGAACTTTGAGCATTCTCATTTCATAGTAAATGTGGGGAAACTATGGCAGAATTTTTATCATTAAATTTTTTTTTGGCATAATCAATTTTTATACCAAAAGTGGAGTTTTAAGCATTCTCAATTTATAGAAAATGTGGGGAAGCTATGGCAAAATTTATAGCCTTAGAAAATGAATTTATGCATAATAATTTTTATGCTAAAAGTGGAATTTTAATCATTATCATTTCATAGAAAATGCGAGGAAGTTATGGTAAATTTTATATCATTAGAGAATGAATTTATGCAAAATAAATTTTATGTTAAAAGTGGAGTTTTGAGCATTGTTCATTTGTCAGAAAAATAAAGAAGGTTATGCACAATTTTCTAGATTCATTCAATTTATGAGAATTATGGGAATGGATTCATTTAGATAAAAATGAATTAGTTTGGGTGCATAAATGTTTTATGTTGACAGAGGAAATATAGGTGTAATTGATTTTATAAATCCCATGAAATCGTCTTTTATTCAAAAAGAAGAATATTGAGCATATTTTATTTTGGGGAAATTAAGAAAAAAATGTGAAAATATTCATAGGAATGCATCGAGAAAACATGGATAAATTTTAATCAGAAAGAGGAATTATGAACACATTAACTTTTGGAATTATGGGGTACACGTCTAGATTCTTGAAAATAAGAATCTTGGGTACATTCTGAATGGGAAAAGGAACTCCCTGAAAAAAGACCAGAAACATGCATGGTTGAACGAACGTAAATAATTGTGGGACTGATTTATTTCTAGATTCCCTCGGAAAGGAATCTGGAATACTTGAAAGGATCGAGGATCCTAAAGTGAATGGAAATTTAGATTTAATTGAATTGAGTTGAGAAAAATTTACCTTAACTGAGCCAAGTAATGGCTGAGACTTAGAAAGTCCTATCAGTATAAAAAGTAGAGAAATGATAATTTTAATCTGGTTGACATGTGGAATGATGTGGAGAGATGAGAAGTGATGTGTGGAATGATGTGGAGAGATGAGTACACGTAGTTAAGGCTGCCTCCGCTACAGTTAATTTCTTCTATGCCCATGGTCCTCAGGTTGCCGCGCAGCTAGGTTGTCCAGGATACCCACGCGTGCTTCGAGGAAGAAAAATGAGTTGGAGTTGTTTTCTGAACACGGCCATGGATCTGGTTGTTTGCTGGTCTTTAACGGATGAGTTCATGGCTCTTTTACATGGATCTTGTTGGTTGATTGGCCTTGCTGGTCTTCAACGGATGAGTTCATGGCTCTTTTACATGGATCTTGTTGGTTGATCTAGCTGATCTTCAACGGATGAGTTCATGGCTCTTTTACATGGATCTTGTTGGTTGATTGGCCTTGCTGGTCTTCAACGGATGAGTTCATGGCTCTTTTACATGGATCTTGTTGGTTGATCTAGCTGATCTTCAACGGAGAGTCCATATGGATTTTATGTGATGATATTCCTAGGTACTATGGGCTAGGAACTATCGAAAAGGTCCCTGAGTGAGCAGGTGGTGAGCGTTTTGGTTGCCAATGATGCTGGAGAGACGGAAAACTCTCTCACTTGTAGTAAGAGTAGCACGATCCACGTGTAGCTCAATCCAATGGGATTTGCATCCCTGTCGGAGCTAGGGATTCGACCCGTACCGGTGCACAAGAGCTTATCCACAAATGGAGAGAATGCTCATGGCTACCATCACTTGACACTAGACTAAGCATACACACAAGCTCAACTTGTCCTCATTCCTACACACCCCTTCATTCACAAATACAAGCAAGAGGAATACAATCACTATGCACTCAAGCAAAGAGAAAGACCTCACTCCACTCCTATCTTCCTACAAGCATGCACACATTCAAGCATCAAGCTTCTATGAAAGCTTCAAATCAATCCATGTACTCAAAAATGAAATACTAAAAGCATGCATAAGAGTAAAATGATTAGAGAAGAGGATGAGAAAGACTCATGACATTGCTAATGATTCAATGAAGAGATTTACCTCATACAATAATGTAGATGGGGTGAGAGAAGAGTCTTCACCTCTATGGAGAAGAGGGAGAGTAGGTCTCTCAAAGGAGCTCTTGCATGAACTAAGCCCAAAGTGTATAAAGCTCTCAAATGAGCCACCTTTTATACAAAAATTCTAGGACTCCCATAAGTCCCCATGTGGGATTATTATCAAACCCTCTCCCACATTCATCTACAAAGTGGAACTCTTTTCAAGAGCCCTAAGTATCGTTTTTGTTGCATCCTGGTATTGATCTTCATTTGCAAGCAACACTCCCCCCTTCCTATTTTGCGCACGTCCTCGAGCGCGGTAGTAGCAAGAGCTGCAACACAACAAAAAAACAATTGACACAAGTAAAGTCCTTTATTGATAAAAAGAAAAGAAAAGAAAAATCAGCAATAATAATTACACACGTGAGCATACAAGTGCAAGGCTGATTAAAGTTTTAATGAGTACTAAAAGAGGTGAGTAAAAACTAGTCAAAGTGAGACTTAGGTAGTAGATAATGCTATGCAAAGGCAAGTGTCTTTGTACACCTCCGGTTATGACCGCAGTCTCAATGTCCTATCAGTATGGAAGTTACTCCTAAGTGGCAACCCTACTCCTAAGTATGAGCAAAGGTGATTGGAGCTCTCTCTTGTTGTTGTTTTTTTTTTTTTTGATATGTGTGTAGAAGGTGATAAAGATTAAGTTTCTATCCCCATGAGACCCAAGCAATGGCCAAGAGACCTCCGCCAAGAGAATCCAAAGACCGCTAAGTATCTCAAGGGCGACAGACCCTTTTTCTTTCCTTTTATGACCTAAGGAGTACCCCCTGAAGATGAGGGCATCGGTTTCGAGGGCCCATAGTGTACCCCCGAGTCCTACCAACATCTATCAAGGCGATAGATTCCTCAAAGGTCCTCTATTGAAGCTTCTAGACATCAGTGTTCACCCCATGGAAACCAAGGCATCGGCCCCAAGGTGCTGAGACATCCCCAGGTCCTACCAAGCACTTCGCATGGCGGTAGACACTTCATGTCACAATTCACCTTGTATATATATTTTTGTAGGGTATATTTTCATAAATTTTTATTACTCGTAGCACCTAGCTCATATCTAAGAGATAACTACCACTAGGGATAACTAATATACCTTGAAGACATAAGTACTTGGCATACTCCCTTGGTATATATCCTACACTGTCTTTGGATAGACATATCTTTTACTAAGTCTTCTAAGACTCTAGAATTCACTCACCGTATTTTAACTACAAATCAAAAACTCAAACCAGCCAATATTGTGTACATGCAAACCATATATTCGAAAGATAAGAGCACTTAAAGAAATAAAGATTAAGATTTGCATACACCTGTTGTAGTGCCCTGTTGATGTTGTTCGTTTGCATTGAGGCATTGCTGATTTTGGTGCAGATTGTTCCTCCTTGATCTTTGTAGGCGTAGCATGTCTCCCCCCTTCCTAATTTGTGTGCAAGGTAGGTGGACTAGTGGGGCATGTTTGATGCTCTTGTTTTAGCGAGGATCTCTGCAAAATTTTTATTAACAAACACAAAAAAAGAAAAGAAAAAAATAAAATTTACCATTGGTGCCAAACACCGAATATAGCCGAGGGGAAAAAACCCAATGGGAGAAAAGTGCCCTGGCTTGTCGATCTTATTGTGGAGTCGTTTGAACTTACCCTTGCGTTGGTGGTGGATCCGTGTCAAAAAGAACATAATTCTCAAAAGGCATAAGGAACCACACTATTCAAACATTGATTTACCAAAGAGCTTCATTTGTAGTGTTAATGCCTTATCTTTGGTTTTAGGTATGTCCTTCTTGGGTGGGAATTTTATCAATTGTCTTGGAATTTGAGCAAGATAAGAGGATTTAGGCATTGAAATGCTAGAATCTATGCTCAAATGAGACTCCTTTGGACTTGTCTTAGGTACACCAGTTGATGGTTGAATCATGTAACAAGGAGAAATCGGGACAATAGGTGTTTCAATACATGTTTTAGGAAGATCAACACAAGTAGTTTTGTAGGTGCTATCACAGCCACCTTTCCTATCTTGAAGAGTTTGTGTTTATTTCTTTTGTACCCACTGATATGGAAAATCAAGGGTGGCTCTTGGAACCTTTTTGAAACATTCTTTTACCCCTGTCAAAGCATGGCATTTTGGAAGCCAAATTGCTGTTGCACCCTCATAATAGCCTTGTGCTTTGAGCACCTGTTTTGGGACCCATCGAGTAACAATCCGAGGTTCGGGCTTGGAAATGATGTGCTTCTTAAGAGGCTTAGCAACTGGACTAGATGGTACAAGTTTGTACGCATCTTTGGGTAGCCACATTGATAATTCCTTCATGCCCGGCCTTCTTTGAGCAGCAACTAGAGTAGTTGGAACATGCCAGCCATGGCCCTCACTTGAGTACTCATCAATTATCCACATCATTTGTTTTGGAGCTTGTGTCTCTTTCTTATCAGCATCATTAACAAATTTGAGTGTTAAATTCTCAACTGAGACTTCCTCGACATGCATAGCTGTTGTGGATGCATTCCTATAGTACAAATCATCTCGAAGGTTATGTGGTTGTACCATTCGTATAGGAACAATATCATATCCATCTGAGTCACAGAATTGAATTGGCTTCGGTAAAGCACATGTCGATAATGTTGCAAGGACATGACTCCATTCTAATGGATCAATTAAATGCTCAGGGAAGGGTTGTGGAATGTATGCCTCGTCAGATACACTTCGATTACCCTTAAGTCTCTCAGTGTTGAAATCCCTACATGAGGCTCCGCACATCCATAGATCTTCTCGCCCCTCTGATAATGTAACTCTTGAGCCCTCAGATGAAGCAGAATCAAACTCATCTATTGGAGACCTTGTTACATCACGATATGAGTGATTCCTTAGGTTGACCCTTGTGATGACAGAATCATGTCGGAGGTACAAGTAATTGTATCCCCAATCTTGAATCATTTTAAATTGTCGCATGAATGGTCTACCCAATATCACTTCGTAGTTTGGATGCTTTCCAAAATCCACTACTGCAAAGGTATGCTCATATTCAATCCCACATGTGGTGACCAATATGTTCTCAAGCAGCCCAAGGGGATGTTCTAAGCTTCCATCTGCTAGCTGCAAGCGCATCCTTGTACTCCTAATAGCTGGCTTGCCCCACTTTTCCCAAATGGACCTTGTCACAATGCCCACTCCTGCGCCACTATCAAGTATTGCAGTTGAAGATACTTTTCGCACTTCTAATGGGAGGGTAGCATTTCCCTGATCGTCCTCACAAAATTTTCCAACTTTGTTGATAGGAACTGGCATTACATGCTTTGTCTCAGGATGTATAGTACACTCATGGTGACCCTTTTGTAGCAATACCTGCTCCGACAAACATGTGGCAATATCATTCCACAACTCAGGTTTAAGCTTTATCAATTCAAGCAAAGGTAAGGTACAAGCCACTGGTGCTGACAAAATAGCCTGCACCATACTCATATCTTTCTCCTTTGTCAACCTTTTATGCATGGAGGGTATCCTCAAGGTTTGAGAACAGTTCTCATATTCTCCCAGATAGGACGGTAAGGTTTTCATTGTATGCTTACTTCTAGGAGAAACCATTGTTTGACCTTCCTCCTGGATGCTTGGGCGTCCAAAGTTGTTTTCCTTGTCTCTGGTAAAATCCACCTCAGAGAATGGAGGCGAACTAATAGAAGACATGTTCTCATTAATTTTCTCAGTTACTGCGGCCCACATTTCATTTGCCATGTCCTCATTAACATCAATAATTTCATCATTGCATGGGAAGACAAGGCTGGGTGATGGCAGAATTTCTTCTTTCAATGGAGTGTCAATTGGTGCAGACCTTTCGCTCTGAGCTTGTGAAATGAGCTCACTTTTCATTTCCCGACTTGATGACACTTCTGGTATAGTTTCTAATGTTGGCTTAAGAGAGGTTGGGCCCCGAGGAATAGGTGGTGGTGGTCCCTCAAGTATCGACTGAGCTTCCCTAATGATTTGCTGATGTACAGCTAGATTGATCTTCTCCTCACGAGGGTTTGGGTATTCTTGAAGCTTTTTGGGTAGCTCAGATAAGGCTGCAATGCGACTTCTATGAGCATCAATGATGGCCTCTAGAGTCTCATTCACTTTATCCACAAAAACAGAACCCCCAGAACTATCCTCAGTCGTACTAGCCTCATCTTGTTTAGCACTAGGCCCAGGTTGAGGTTGATGTTCCTCATGCACTTCTTGGGATGTAAAAGTTTTATCCCGTATGTTTTGTTTAGAGGTCTCCTGAGAACTAGAAGTGGATGCACTTTTAGTTTGCTTGTTCCGGTTCTTCTTCCTCCTAGTGGTCTTTTTTCTACTAAACTGTAGGGTTTTGTCCACTAGATTTGTCTTTGCGTCCCTAGTTCGAGGTGTCTCATCAGTTTGCATTTCTGCATTTCGTGTTTGTGATCTAGTCATGACTCTAAGTGGCACGACATCCTCATTCTCAGATGAAGGTGGTGATGGAATTGCCCCTACAAGGTTAAGTGAAACCTTTGGTTGAGAGGTGCCTTCCTCATGTGGTTTCAACAGACAATCCTTTGGGAAGTGTTCGACACAACACCCCAGACAATATCTTTCTATTGGTGGAAACTGTTGCACTGTTGTATTGGACCTAGATGCTTGCCTTGAGCGATGTGGACAATCACGAGCCCAATGGGGTTCTCCACACTCATAACAGGGGCCCATTGGTTTGGCCTCTACTTTCCTTGGCTGCCATTGACCTGAGGGGCCTGGAGTCCTAGGTTGGTAGCCACCTAGCAACATTAAAGAGTTTTGTTCCCCTGGTTGAGTCTCCAGTGCTGGGCTTGGGTATGCGGGACTTTCAAAGATATTTTCTTTGGATGAATATGATACATATTCTTCCTCCACATATCCTGGGTTTACCAATTCTCTACACATATTTGAATTGTCGTAGTCGACAACCCTCACAAGAGCAGTCCCTGGAGCAGGAGGTTGAGCACCAAGAACAGGTCGTGCTTGTTCTTGTGTCATCGGTGGTTTACGTTCAAAACTAGTATACTGTTGATACATTTGTGGAGCCACTCCACCCCTCGGTTGCTCACGTTCCTGTCTCATTCTCGCAATGCGAGTACAATCCTGTGTGGTATGAGTAAAGTTCCAAGCACAGGCTTGGCACCACTTTTTCGTGGGTTGGTTTGTGACTAGAGGAGAAAAGGTATTACAGTCCTCTGTTTTATGGTCACCGCCACATGCTCCACAAAGATGAGGACCTGTAGGAAGCACACTCCTCATTCTCTGCTGCTGTTGTTGTGGCTGCATGGGTGGACGATAGGTCTGTCCCAATCTCCGTAGTACTAGGTTAGCTATCTGGTCTGGATTTACTAGCGCGCTAGACCCTGAACTTTGGTCATCACCCCACTGATTTCTAGGTTTCACCTCAGGGCCAGAACCATCTTGGAACTTGAAGTTATCGGTGAAATCCATAGCATCATGGCAACACTCATTGAAACTTGTATGTTTCTTCGCATAGAGATGTGTATGCAGTGTCGAATTTTTGAGGCCTTTTAAGAAGAGAGAAATTAATCGACTTTGGGCGGGCTTCTCATCTTCTGGGCAACGATTAATGTACTGCTTCATTCTATTTACACAGTCTCTAACACTCTCATTCTCTCCTTGCTTGAAAGAGTAGATGTGTGCTACCGTGTCATGTTGAATTCCCATCAAGGAAAAAGCTGCAATGAATCTCTCTTCCAAAACTCGTAAAGAAGTTTTGTCTGAAGCCTCTAATGCCTGAAACCAAGCAAGGGCTTTTCCTTCAAGAGTGAGTCCAAACCCTTCTATTTGAGTATGCTTATCAGCAACTTGCTCAGCTCGAACTGCTTGCCTAAAAGCTGCTACATGGTCGTATGGATCTCCCGACCCTTCATATTTTTTTACCAATTTCTGAAGAGTTGATGGCCTTACTTGCTGTGAATACTCATCATAGGGCCTACGGCCTCTCACTCTCAGTGGAAATTGTTCCTCTCTTTGGAAAGATGGTCCACATGTTTCCAAAATTGGTGTGGGTGCTCTATTACCAGCCTCACCAAACCCCTTCAAAGATCTTGTCACCCTCATTTCAGGAGGTGCACTTATAGGAGGCCGAGTTGGCTCCCTTCTCATCCGATTGTCATTGTGGGAAAGATGTTGTTGTGGTGTGACCTGTGGTCGCACATTTGGTGTAGGACGATATCGTGGTGCTAGAGTTGGGCTACTAGCAGAGGTCCACTTAGATGTTGAAGGTCCCTCTCTAGTGAACTCTCGTAGGGGAGGAGCAACAGTTTCTCCAAGAAAGGCTGTCTCTCCTGGTTTGGCTGTATGTGTTGAGAACACTTCCATAAATAATGGTTGACCTTTCCACGTGAGTTCCCTAATCTCTTTCCAATCTAACGTTCGATATTCATTGGCCCATTTATCAACTATTCTGTTCATGTGTCCTGCACACTTCTCAACTACCACTACATAAGCTAGAGGAAGATCCAGCTCTGGCGATTTTGTTGTGGCATAGTATCCCTCTAACGAATCCTTATAGACCTCTTGAAGTGGGTCATCCTGTAAGACCTTTGTCACAGGAATTTGTCGTACAAACTCCCATTGGCTTTCAGCCCCCTGATCCATTTTACACTTGCCTTTCCTATCCCTTTCCAAATTTAGATCTACAAGAAGTAAATCATCTATGGACGGCTTTGAGGACTGGGCATTGGATGGTCCAGGCATGTCCGGCTCGATAAGCCAGTCATCTCTAGACTCTTTTGCTCTGGAAAGTTGTGAATAGTCTAACAACTCAGTTTTAGAGAGCTCCCCTAATTTGTCTACCTTTTCTGGATGGTAGGTGACTTCGTAGCGAACACCATCTCCACCCATGTACATGTTACCCTGGTCATTGACTAGAGGTGCTCTATCAAGTTCTGAGAATATGTCGGCGATCTTAACCAGATACCTTTGTTGTGGGTCCCTAAAGATCGCAGCTCCTTGAGCATTTGTGTAGACATATTGGAGTCTCACATTGAATGTTAACCCCATGGTATCGGCTTCAAATGGATTAAAGGATCATGTGGGTGTCCTATTTTGGGCTAAGGGATAACTATTTGTCGGCTCTAGATTGCCCATGGACAATGAACTAGTTGTTCTGGAGGAAAGGGTATCGGATTGGGATTCAGAAAGGGTTTCGGCAATATCTGCCAAATTTCCTATCGATTGGGTCCCACTTTCTTGTGTAGGTACTCGAGAAGGTGCCCTAGACTCTACAAGACGTCCCGACCGCAAGTGCATAAGGTCAAATTTTGTTGGTTTTTTTGGGTTTTTATTTGTTTTTGTTTTGGTTTTGGTTTTTGTGTTTTGTTTTGTTTTTTTTTTTTGGGTTTTGTTTTGTTTTGTTTTTGTCCCTTTTTTAATAACAAAAAGTTAAAAAAAATGCAAATCACTCTAATTATGCTAAAAATTACAGAAATAAAAAAATAAAAAATATGCAAACAATATGGACTCCTAAAAAAATAATTTAAATTTTTTTTATTTTTATTATTTTTCTTTTTTTTAAATTTCTTTTTCTCAATTTAATTATTTTTCTTTTTTTTATTCTTTTTTTCTTTTTCTTTTCTTTTTTTAATCTCTTTTTTTTCTTTTTTTAATCTCTTTTTTTTTCTTTTTTTAATCTCTTTTTTTCTTTTTTTTTCTTTTTTTATAAAAAAAATATTATTTTTTTTTGTTTTTTAATTTAAAAATACAAAAAAAACATGAAAAAATAATAAAAAAAAAATAAAAAATGGAAAATCCACTAACCTTATCCGCCTCGCCGTTCGCCGGATTTCTCGCTTGGCGCGCCGACTGCCAGTCGACTCCAGCTGCTTCTGCTTACGCGTTCACCCTGCTGCTGCGCCTCCTCAGTAGCCGCCCACTACCATCGCTTGCGCCCTTCGCTAGCCATCGCAGTCGACAGCCTTGCTTTCCACATGGCCGTCCTCGCCCGTCTTTCTCTGCCCGCCCGGCCTTCGCTGCTCTGCAGCTCCCTTTCCGTCAGCTTCTCCGCCTCTTGCCGGTCGCCTCCACAATGCTGCGTTTCAACGCCAAGTCAGGCTCGCCGGCCGCCTTCTCTTCGACAGCCTCCTCTTCTGCTGCAGTCCGCGGCTCTCTCCAGCAGCCCGCCGCCTTCTTTACACAGCGTGCACGCCTTCTTGACAAGGAAGATCCGCCTCCCGTCTCCTGCAAGCAAAAGTGTGCGTAGGCAAGCGTCGGACCATCCAGCTACTCCGAGCTCTTCAAGAGCGCCTGCCCCACGGCATACAGCTACGCGTACGACGACCCCTCCAGCACCTTCACCTGCAGCCTTCGTTTGTTTGTTTGTTTTTTTTTTTAATCCTTCGCCGCCTTCTTTACACAGCGTTCACGCCGGCTGCAAAGCCTTAGTATAACTATATATATATATATATATATATATATATATATATATATATATAGTTTTCTTTGCTCGCTTATGCCCACACTGGCGGCCGCCTGCACCACTTGTTGTAAAAGAAATGATTATATAAATATATATTTGTTTTTATTTTGAAAAAGCAGTCTGCTCTGCAGGTTTGATGCAGCCCTTGTCCTCTAATGTTTGATGCAGCCTACAAATATATATATATATATATATATAGATTTATAAGTTCTTTCTTAGGGCCACCCTTGGTTGCCCGTTTCTTTCAAGCAAATCGGTTTCTTTCAAGCAAATCGGTTAGTCATGCTGCAATAGATAAATATTCCTCATTTTTTCCTCGAGCACGCTTGATGCGTTGGCTCCCCACACAATAACAACACAAAACAAAAGGAAGGTCGCCTCCAACACTTCCTATCTCTCTTCTTTCTTGCTTGGGAGTCAATGGGGCTTGCATAAGCTATGGGAGAGCTTAGCAACGCACCTCTTTTCTTTTTATTTATTTATACTAATTACATGTTAACGAAAAGCATGAAAGAATGAAATGACAAAAAACAATGAAGGTAAGCATAATGAACGGTACTTGAAAAAACATAAAAGCAATGAAACATAAAAAAACAATGCGGGAGAAACCTCAACCGCTCAATGGTTAACCTTATCCACTCACACCGGGATCACACACCCAAACTTAACCTAATCACTCAATGGTTTTGCAACCAAAAGAGGAAATAGTGGTGGTTTCCACACACTCTCAACCGGATTTGAGTCTTCTCCCCGGCAGCGGCGCCAATGGAGAGACGGAAAACTCTCTCACTTGTAGTAAGAGTAGCACGATCCACGTGTAGCTCAATCCAATGGGATTTGCATCCCTGTCGGAGCTAGGGATTCGACCCGTACCGGTGCACAAGAGCTTATCCACAAATGGAGAGAATGCTCATGGCTACCATCACTTGACACTAGACTAAGCATACACACAAGATCAACTTGTCCTCATTCCTACACACCCCTTCATTCACAAATACAAGCAAGAGGAATACAATCACTATGCACTCAAGCAAAGAGAAAGACCTCACTCCACTCCTATCTTCCTACAAGCATGCACACATTCAAGCATCAAGCTTCTATGAAAGCTTCAAATCAATCCATGTACTCAAAAATGAAATACTAAAAGCATGCATAAGAGTAAAATGATTAGAGAAGAGGATGAGAAAGACTCATGACATTGCTAATGATTCAATGAAGAGATTTACCTCATACAATAATGTAGATGGGGTGAGAGAAGAGTCTTCACCTCTATGGAGAAGAGGGAGAGTAGGTCTCTCAAAGGAGCTCTTGCATGAACTAAGCCCAAAGTGTATAAAGCTCTCAAATGAGCCACCTTTTATACAAAAATTCTAGGACTCCCATAAGTCCCCATGTGGGATTATTATCAAACCCTCTCCCACATTCATCTACAAAGTGGAACTCTTTTCAAGAGCCCTAAGTATCGTTTTTGTTGCATCCTGGTATTGATCTTCATTTGCAAGCAACAGATGCCATAGGTATGCTGAGGAAGGAATGAATGGAATACTTGATTATATTCCTGGGTACTATGGGCTAGGAACTATTGAAAAGGCCCCTGAGTAAGCAGATGGTGAGCGTTCTGGTTGCCAATGATGCCATAGGTACGCCGAGGAAGGAATGATTGGAAATTGGACTTGGAACTGGAATATTGAGGATTGTGATGGAAACACTATGGTTTTATTGCAATGCTGTTTTGGAGATAGTTGAGTGTAAGAGAAAAGGCAATTTCATATTGGGTGCGTAAGTGGTGTGTCTCTTTAAGTTTTGCATGAGAGCTGATTAGGGGGCCTGGGAACTCTTTTCCCTGGTACCTGGGACAAAACATAAGCAAATTTTTATAATGGATCCTATCAATACAGTGGTTGGGTAGTTGGCTAACCCATGGGATTGGATGGGGTTAGGCTGGACTGATGGATTCCTATAATAAAATTTAATTCTGTTCAAGTTACGATTATTGAAGTAAGTCACAGGATAATCCTTGTTCTATGGAAAAGGATCAACGGCTGTGCCTCTTGATGGGGAAAAAAACGTTGGTCTCTATGAACCAAGTGCAAGTTCCTCCTTTGATTAGGCCATGTGACCTGCGGGTTCGGTCGAAATTCAAAGGTTAGTTAAGGCCCTTGACTACGTTAGAAGATTTTCTCCTAGAGGAATCGCCTATGCTTTCTAGGCGAGAGAAGTGTTTGTTCCGGGTTCAGTTTTGGATGAGCCACCGGATTAGTCTCTTGTCCGAACATTCATGGGTGAGGCCCCGAGTGGGAAGCCTTGCCCTGCACAAGAGGTTGCTACTTCCGCTGCTAGCACTCCGGAATTCGACGCGCAGAGAGGCAGGGATCCCACACCCTATTCATGTGGTGATATTAATGGAATGAGGATGAAGAGAAATTAGTATTACTTCAGCTAACCTTATCAATTCCTATTCATGTGGCAACATTAGGTGGAATGAGGACGACGAGAAATTTATTATGGAGATAGATAAAGACAATCTTCGATATTACACCTCAAACCAAAGCTTAGCCTTGATTATGAAAAGTTCAAATTTTGTAAAGAAATATAGGATTCGTGGTAGAAGCATCTTTACCTTGGATGAATACTTAGCCAGGCCTAACCATCCGAGTCTAAATCTTCCCCACAGAAAATTTGTAACTATAGGCCAATATCGTTATTTGTAACGCTTTGTATCTGAGGGGATTAAGACATCTCCTAGGAAAGTAATAAACTTGGAAGAAATAAAAGAAGCATTTTCTTATCTTCAAAATGTTTTGTTACTTAATTGCTATAAAAATTTTGATACACAAAGAGTCTTCTCTTTTAAAAGAAATCATGAGGCACGGATATTAAGCATAGAATGTTATACTAGTAGAGGCATTGGATAATGATGCCAAAGAAGCACTCCATAGATCACAATTAGGGCTGTTCTCAAGGAGAAGAAAATAATATTGGAGAAGTAGTTTTTAATTGAACTAATTCTATGAACAAGTAATTTGACATAGCAGGGTATAACGACCATAACAAGGTGGCCCTTACATGGCTTAGATGACCAATATTGCTTGAAATAGTTGGAGAAATCATATTGAGTCCAACCATCTAAATCAAGGTCAACTCAAATGGGAAGATATGAAGGCTTACCTTCAATATAGATTTTGTCTTCTAGGATTTCAGGAGAAGAAGATGAATGAATTTGTGGAATTATCTCAGTGTTGAAGTATACCATTAGTATTATGTGTTGATATTTCAAGCTCAACATGAGCTGACACTCATGAGGCGCCTGCATGATCGTTCGACATTTATATCACTAGCGAGTTTGGTAGCTGGCAGCACCGACATATCTTCACCAAAGATTCTACAGCTAGACTACACCAACTAGTCCACATGTACCCACTCCTCTTAGGAATGTTCACATTATGGACCGCTTGTATATCCTCTATTATGTGTGTTAGTCACTTTATCTTCTTTGTAGACCTCTTTTGTTGTGTGAAAAAGAAGAAGAATTTTCAGTCTCTCACCTTGTGTGCTCTCTTCTAGGGTTGTGTGCTCACCTTGTGTGCTCTCACCTTGTGTGCTCTCTTCTAGGGTTTGTGTGAGTGTGTGTGTGCTTGCAAGAGCTCAAGCTCTCTTCTCCCCTGTATCTTTTCATGGTATCAGAGCCTGGTTCATGCTAAGGGCTGAGCGGCAAGAAAGAGAAGCACAGGAAGCGGTACGAGGGTAAGAGCTCCATCTACTCTTCCCTCTTTGTGTTGGCTACTACACCCTTGTCTGGGAGCTCTTCAGGAGGCACCGGCAAACAAACTTCGATTGAGGAGCTTTCTTCGTGGGAGGAAAGCTACAAGGCAACTATACTGTCCTGTTGCTCTTATTGGACAGAATTTTTTCGACCAAAAACACGTTTCGGGCACGTTTGGACCTCCGTTTTTCAGTTCGCAAGTGTTCACAAAACAACAAGCACTGCGGGTAAGATTTGATTCTCTGTAGAACTCTATTTTTTGGAACTACAAGAAGGGCGACTGGTTGTGTAGGCACTGTGTATCCTGCCAAAAGGTCTCAAAGTTGCCATTGGGTGTATGTATGCAAAGTAAGGTCATTAGTTGTGACAATTTGGGTGCAGTATAGTACTGCTACGCAGAGAATACATAAGTTTGTGTAGGTCAAGCAAGAGTGATGTTGTTGGTAAATTTGTGTTGTAGAGAAGATCTCAAATGATGGAATAAACCAGATTTTTGTAGAGAAACTTGACAAGAACAACTTCCATGCTTGGAGGTCTAGATTGACAAATTTCGTGATGGGAAAAGGTTCTTGGAACTGCATTGAAGGTGAACATGAAGAGGCACCAGAGATTAATCCAACTGCTCTATGGATATAAAAGAGTTTAAGGATTAGAATCAAGGAGCAAGGAAAGTCATGTATTGGCTTTCTATCTCAGTATACAAGACATATAGGATGCCAAGTCACCTAAGGAGGCATGGGACACCTTGGTGAAGTTGATGAAACCAACACCAAGGCATGAAAGATTCAGTTGAAGAATGAGTCTCATACTATGGAGAAGAAGAATATGTCTGTGAATGATTATGATTTGAAGATCAAGGGCATTGTGGAATCCGTTGCATTAATTGGTGTTTTTGTGGATGATGATGATAAGGTGAAAGTGTGTCTGCATGGTCTCGGGCCACAATACAAGGCGTTCAAGACATCTATTCAGACTCGGGAGAACATTCCCAACTTCATAGATTTGGTGTCAATGCTGATCATTGAAGAGAAGAACTTGGGTGAAGATCAACAGTCTTCACAAAATAAAAACAGTCTTCACAAAACAAAAACAGTTCAGAGCAGCAGGCCTTCTACACAAGTTCAGGTAGAGGAAGAGGTAGAGGTCGTGGATGTGGCCAAGGTGATGGCCGAATAGGTAATCAGAATTATGGTCAACAGAGCAGCAAAACAGTCCCAAGATCGCAAACAACACACAGGTGGAAGAGGCCAATTTAGAGGCAGGGGGAGTCAAAGAGGTCGTGGTAATTGGCAAAGGCAGCATAATGATACACGAGGGTGTTTTTATTGTGGTAAGCCTAGACATGTGCAGGAAGATTACTATAAGAAATAGAGTGACATGCGAAATGGAAAAGTGCAACAAAACAACTATGCATCCTCGCAGAAATAATGAGGATAATGAGAGGTTGTTTGTTATGCAACATATGGTTAATGTTGTGTCTGGAAATGATATAGCAGCATGTAAGGATGAGATATGGTATGTTGATTTAGGTGCTTCAAACCACATGACAAGTCATGGTGAGTGGTTCAAGGAAATGAAGAGTCTTAAAAGACCAGGTTTTGTTGAAACAAGGGATGACACTACTCATGACAAGTCATGGTGAGTGGTTCAAGGAAATGAAGAGTCTTAAAAGACCAAGTTTTGTTGAAACAGGGGATGACACTACTTATCCGACTGCCCATGTTGGAGATGTGCCATTGTCTATGCAGGATGGTAAAGTGAAGTACCTACTTCATGTTCCAAACATTACAAAGAATCTGGTTTCTGTTGGGGCCAAATGATTGAGCAGGGTTTGCAGGTTCGATTTAACCACTGATGGCTGTTATGTAGAAGACTTTAAAGATAAGTGCAGGTTGGTTGCTAAAGGCAACAGAGTGGGCAGAATGTTTACATTGAATGTAAATATACCTGAAGTGAGTGCTGGAATGTTTGAAAGTGGTTCAGGAGTTGTTGCAGATACATACATTTGGCATAAGAGAATTGGGCATGTAAATGTGCAAAGAATGAAGTCTATGCAGACTAAAGAAATTGTGACAGGGTTGCCTAAGTTTAAAGTTGAAGGTATGCAGAAAGTTTGTGAAGCATGTCAATTTGGAAAGCAAACAAAACATGTATTTCCACATGATAGAAATGTGAGCAGGAATGTGCTAGATGTTGTGCATTCAGATGTATGGAGTCCTGTGAAGACTATATCTATGGGTGGCTGTAGGTACTACGTAACATTCATTGATGACCACATGAGGAAAGTGTGGTTATACTTCATGAAAGAGAAGAGTGAAGTGTTCACTCATTTTTAAAATTTCAGAGTTATGGCTGAAAAATAGATAGGAAAACATGTGAAGTGCCTAAGGTCAGATGGAGGGAGAGAATACTTCTCCAATGATTTCTTTGTATTCTTGCGAAAGAATGGCATTCAGAGACAATTTACATGTAGATACACTCTGCAGCAAAATGGGGTTGCTGAGTGAAAAAACAGGCACATTGCAGAGATAGCACAAGCATTGATGGTGGCAGAGAAGAATATGCCGCATAGCTATTGGGCTGAGGCTGTGTCTACAACACTTTATATTATGAACATGACTCCTATTGCAGCCATACACGATGTAACGCCAGAGGAGAGGTTACTGGCAGGAAACTTGATTTGTCGCACTTGAAAGTTTTTGGATGTATTGCATATGTGCATGTGCCAGATGAGTTACGTAGTACCAAGATGGATCCAAAAGCATAAAAATGTGTGTTTATTGGGTATTCCCTTGAGCAAAAGGGACATAGATGTTATAATCCTACTACACGTGAATTGAGGGTAAGCAGGGATGTTGTATTTGATGAGATGAGTAGCTGGTATGCTGCTGAAAAGGATGCTAATCCTGCTACACATGAATTGAGGGTAAGCAGGGATGTTATATTTGATGAGATGAGTAGCTGGTATGCTGGTATGCTGCTGAAAAGGATGCTGTTGGGGCTGATGTAAGTGGAAATGTAGTTGCACATAATGCAAGCAAGCACAATCACACTTATTGAGTGGACTAGGAGAGTCCTCATTCAGCAGTTCTGTTGATAGACCATGGAGTGGCAAACTGCATCATAATACCAGTCCTAAAAATGTAGTTGGTACATCAGATAAGGGTAAAGAGAAAGTGGTTGAGCCCCTTGGTATGCCTAATATTTCTACACATCATTCTCTTATTTTGATGGAGATTCTAGTGGCTCGGAGATGAGCCTCGAGATGAGGAGCTTGGGATTCGAGCAATGAGGACAACTGGTGTGAAGAAGGATATGGAAGCCATGAATGCAAAGTTCTGGAAGAGTCAAAAATCCTGTGTAGAGGTTGACTTATGATGGTTATGTGGCACATCACTATGCATATATGGCAAAAGTTGTGCAGGTTATAGAACCCACATGTTTTGATGAGGCTATTGGAAATGTGTGTTGGGAGAAAGCTATGGATGAGGAGATGGATGCATTGTATGGAAATGAGACTTGGGATTTGGTGCCATTGCCTAAAGGCAAGAAATCTATTGGCTAAGTGGGTGTATAAGTTGAAACATAATAGTGATGGTAGCAGCATAAGAAATTACAAGGCTAGATTGATAGCCAAAGGATATGCGCACACATGGGATTGATTATAAGGAGACATTTGTCCCAGTTGCAAAGATGGCAACTATGAGAGTTTTGATTACGGTGGTGGCTGCAGTTAAAGGAGGCTGGTTTTACATCAGATGGATGTAAAAAATGCGTTCTTGCATGGTGACTTGCAAGAAGAGGTGTATATGTATCAGCCACCACTAGGTTTTGAGAATACAGGTCAGCCAGAGTAAGCTTCGTAAGGCCTTGTATGGGATGAAGCAAGCTCCACGACATGGCATGACAAGATTGCTTAGTATCTTGTCACTATTGGTTTTCATATGGCAGATGCAGATCACTCTTTGTATGTGCGCAAGAGTGATAAGGGTATTGTGATCATCACCATATATGTAGATGATCTTATTGTTGGGGGTGACAACTTGGCTAAGATTGAGCATGTGAAAATTCTTCTCAAAAGGAAGTTTGAGATGATGGATTTGGGAGATCTGTGCTATTTTTTAGGAATTGAGGTGATTCGCACACTTGAGGGTATTTGGTTGTCACAAAGGCAGAGGCAGTATGTATTGGACATGTTGTCCAAGTATGGGATGACTAATTGTAAGCCAATCTTGGTGCCATTAGATCAAAATGGCAAGCTTAGTGCGGATGCAAGTTATGTGTTGGAGGATCTCACTATGTACAGGAAGATTGTGGGGAGTTTAATCTATGTAACGATCAACAAGCCAGATTTGAGCTACACTGTTGGCTTAGAGAGCCAGTTTATGTAGGTTCTGTGCAAACCACATCTTGATAGTGTGTGACGCACACTTCGGTACTTGAGGGCCATTGTTGATTATGCATTATTTTATGCAGCAGGTGTACCATTGGAGCTACATGGGTACACAAATGCAGATTGGGCAAGTAGCATCTTAGACAGGAGATTTACTAGTGGATTTATGTTCTCATTGGGGAGTGCTATTGTGACATGGAGTAGCAAGAAGCAGCCCACAGTTGCCTTGTCGAGTACTGAGGCAGAGTACAGAGGAGCTACGGTGGCAGCATGTGAGGTAGCTTGGTTACGCAAGCTGCTTTTGCTAATTTGGGGTTGCATTTGGAGAGAAAGATTGTCATACATTGTGACAATCTTAGCAGCATACAGTTGGCCATGAACCTAGTTTTTCATGCGCAGACGAAACACATTGAGGTGCATTACCACTTCATCAGAGAGAGAGTCTTGGCAGGCGACATTGACCTGGCCTACGTCAGCACACAAGATCAGGTTGCTGACATCTTCACACAAAGGCCTTGGGAGCTGAGAAGCTCTGCAAATTTCGAGTTATGCTTGGAGTTCATGAGATGGAGTTGAGCTTGAGGGGGAGTGTTGAGATGTCAAGCTCAACATGAGCTGAAACTTACGAGGCGCCTGCATGACCATTCGACATTTATATCACTGGGCGAGTTTAGTAGTTGGCACCAACATATCTTTGCCAGAGATTCTACAGCTAGACTACATCAACTAGTCCACATCTACACATTCCTCTTAGCGTATTCACATTATGGACCGCTTGTATATACTCTATTATGTGTGTTAGTCACTTTATCTTCTTTGTATACCTCTTTTGTTATGTGAAGAAGAAGAAGAATTTCCAGCCTCTCACCTTGTGTGCTCTCTTCTAGGGTTTGTGTGAGTGTGTGTGTGCTTGCAAGAGCTCAAGCTCTCTTCTTCCCTACATCTTTTCATTATGCAAGTCTTGTTTATTATATCCCCACAATGGACGATGAAACTTCTCTTCATAGTTTGTTTATATCCCCACATCTGAGACCCCGTCCCACTCTCTACTGTGCTTATTGCCAAAGATGGGGCAATCATGAAACCACAAATTGTTACCATCAAAGAGTTTCTCAAGCCCAAGCCCTACCTCAAGCCTTGCTGATAAACCTTAGACAATTGCTGGCTTTGCTAGCACTAGCACTGCATAATGCACCTCAACTAGGCCATAAAGTGGCTCAGAGAGGGATTCTTAGGGTACCCGTCACCATTCTTAGGGTACCCGTCACCACCCCTTATACTATCACCATAGCCCCCACCACTACCTCAAGTCACCCCCTGTTTATTAGTTAACCTTAACTAAAAGCTTCGAAGAAGGTGATGAGGGGGAAGCCATTGAAGGGGCCACCTTTAAGCCCTTCGAATCAAACACTCTACTTTCCTTATATCCTAAGTCACTACGTGATGGAGGGAGATGAGATGTACCCCATGTATCTAGCAACCCCAACTTCGAAGGACGGGACTTGAATAACATGGCCAAATGACCACCCATGCAATGCTATCACTGTGCAAGACCTCACTGAGTAGTTGAGTGTTTGGTCAAAAAAGGGATGGCTAGTACTCCTGTGAGTACCTCCACCTTGACTCCTTTATGCACACGGTGTGGAATAGATCATATTTACAAGGACTGTCCAATAAGAACAAGCACAAATGGGAAAACACATGAAGCTAATCCTAGCACCATCATTAATTTACTAAGTGTATGAGATGGCTTCATCCATACGGTCCCTCTTAATGCAGTTACCAGAATGCAAAGTAGAAAAAGGAGTGTAGCTCATGCTGCTACACTGAGGCATCGAGCTCGCAAAATGAGGGACGCCCTAGACACGTAAAAATTCTATCCCATAAGGAAGCCCCGGAACAAGCATGCATGATAATGCGCTCTCGCAACGAAGAAGGCCACAAAGATAGGCAAAGGAGATCCGCGTGGTGATAAAGAGTGGGTCCAAGGAGATGGAACGACCACCAACGAGTCAACCTCCTCATCTAAAGTGGAGAAAGTGCTACCTTTAACCCCTCTTGTTAGAGGACAGATAGACCCCAAATAGCTACCCACCACAGAAGTTAACCGAATATCCTAACCCTGTTGAAGAGAAGGAAAGGCTAAAGGTGGCTCAAGAGTTGGTTAGGGACGTTAAGCTCAATTGGAGGATGAGCCTCAAATAGCATACCTTGAAGCATGTCCCTTGATCCTCGACATAAGATCAAATGAGGAAGCCCGAGAATGTAATAGAGGTTCCCATGACCAAGCACCCTCTGAGAGGCTCGGTTGTGGAGTATCTCAAAAACCTAGGAGATGATCGCCCAAGAAGAATTGACATGGAAGTCCGAGTTTTGATACCCTACACCCATAAGAGCCTAAACACAAAATAAGGGTGATCATTAGGACATTTTGGAGGTCATTCGTAGGGCCTTTTAGTAGAGAGAGAAAAAGGAGCGCATCCAATCAAGAAGAAGGCAACGTTACATTGAAAAATAGGTTATTTCTTTTTTCTAAATCCAAAAACTCTTCTTTTTCACCTCAAAATGTACTCAACTTACACTTGATAGTCACTTTTCACACCTGAATAATTCCCTCCCTCTCAAACTTCCTCTTGGGCTTAAACAATATCTCACGCTCTTTTCATTTGCTCTACCTTCTGCTGCACTCCATTTTCTAAAGCTTCAGGCTTTTGTACTCCATTTCTTCTTGAAAAGATGGGTAACAAATCTCGTTTTATACCATCCCGATTTTTCCCCACTAATTCCATCATAGATGATTCAATTCCTGGGGCAAGGAGACCAAGATCAGTGTTTGCTATACTTGTATCCAACTCTCTCAATGCACAAAATCAGTAGACTGAAGTGCTAATCACCAAGGGCACATGGGTCCTTATGCAGTCAAGGAAGAGAAGAAAGACAAGCAACAAGAATACACTTAGGGCATCATGGAAAGGAAGAGTAAAAGACTTCAAGATAGAGGCTGGAAGGACAACCATCAAGGAAGTCCTAGTGGAGCATGTATATATATGCATAATGAGCTTATGCTTAAGAATCCAGATGACATAAAATTACCCTCGCATAGACCAAACTGTAAGTTAATCTATCGCTTGTCAATCTTTCATTTTCTCATAATGGTCTAATGAACTGTGTAAACTATTCACGTTTATGGTTGCAGATGTTATCCCTCATTATATGAGGAGTGGGAACTAGTTCAGTGCATCATTGGAATTATGAGTGTGGTTTACGCACACATTGGTCGGCTACAGTATGAGGGAAGAAGCAACAAAAGCCTTGTAGATGCAGGAATGTTTTTCTATGATCATTTCTACCATCTGCTAAACAAGAAACACAATCGTGGCTGCTTGGAAAGAGCTACCTTTGCAAGTTGAGTGGAACTACATGGATTGGCCTATCCCAGACCCCTCAGTAATGGAGTCAGCAAAGAGCAAGGTCTTCACGGATGTGCAATGCTCTCTACGAGGGAGCATTCCAACTCGTGTAGTTAAAATTATTGTTTACCTACCAATTACTGTGTTCGTGGAACATTTTAGCTTAAGTGAAGATAGCGAGAACCATGCTTGTCTGCAAAGATTTGGACACATTCCTCTTAGTAAGACTTCTTGATGAGGGATGGGCAAGTAAAGTTTTTGATGATATGCATTGTAACATTGCACTGGAGACAGTAGTTGTGAAGTACATGATTGTAACTCAAACTTTTATCTTATCCTTCTGGTATAGCAGGTCCCGTTACATCAATGGAGAGTTGGTACCAATGGATCAGGAAGCCGCAAGTGCAATGGACGACAAAGTCATAGACATTGAAGTGATTGATGAAGCTTCAACATTGGTGACAATTGTTTCTATACGAGAGAAATGCAATTTACAAGCTAAGGAAGGATATTGTCGAAGAATCCTTACAAGACACACCAACACATCTTAATTTCATTCACAATGGAAGAAAGGTCCTCCTTAGAAGGGAGCGACTAATACAATGTAAAGAATTGGGTAACACATTCAAGATCATTCCTACTTGACAATACCCACTCCAATGTACCTCTTCTAACATAATTAATCAAGTCTATCTTATTAATGACACTCCTACTTGACATTACAAATTTGAATGTACTCTCTTAACACAATTAATCAAGAGCCTTTTGTTCGATGCGATACTTTCAAAAAACAAGACAATGTATACTATTTTCCAAGACATTACTTGAGTGAGAATAGAACAGCTGAAGACATTACATTACAAAAAAGGTTTTCTCATCTTTTGATTTTACAATCCATCTAAATATGGAATCAATTCTTCTTCCAAATAAACATCATCTGCATAACCTTCGAAAGGAAGGGGTGATATCCATGTTCCAATGGGATTGTACATAGCCTTCTCAGGGGTATCATCAATTAATAATGTGTTTGTGGGATTATATGGGTGTTGGATATCCACATAGCGCTTCATAAGTAAGGGAACCCTAGGTTTGTTGGGATGAAAAACACCTGGGTCAATGTAACAGTGCCTTTGGTCATATACAAAATACAATTCTGTTTCCTCAATCTTAGATTCTCTCAAAACTAGCATGACAAGAGGCCTCAAATTATGCATCATCATTAAAGACCATATGGCCAATCTAAAGTTCTTAGTTACAAAGTTGATAAATTGATATAGAGCCTTACCATGACATGCATTTTCCCGACTTTGTAATTCCCTGTAGCACTTGGTCCAAAGCTCTTGGGCTGTCTTTTGAGTAGCAATCCATTAACATCCAAGATGATAAGCCTCCTCAGCGTCTGGAACCATTATTGACATGATTCTAATCAGTCTAAATATAATTGAAACTTATAATCATTGTCAAGGGACAAAAACAGCTAATAGAAACAATTTTTAAAATTGAGTTGGTTACATTACATCAGGTAAATTAGGCTTGGGATCTTCATCAAGCTTGGGATCCTCACTAGCCTTGGCATCCTCATCATTAGACTTAGGTTATTCATTATTCGCCTCCCTACTAGGTCCCGGCTCGCGGCCTCTGCAGTCGCGTCTGTCTTCTCTTCAGGCTTCGGCTCTGCCTCTTCAGCTTGCTCTACCTCATCAGCCTTGGGATGTTCAATGTTAACCTCCACATTTGGACCTTGGCTCTGCCTCTATGTGCTCAGAGGCTTTGGCTCGCGCCCCCTACAGCCTGAAGGAGCACCTTGATGTCCTGCAGGATCAAGGAATTCCGACTGGTTCTCCTTAGACATCTATGTGCTATTCTTTAGTATTAATCGTATCATGGTCACTCTGTACCGCTCCACATAGTTCCTATCATAATTTTGTAATGCGGTCTGAAAAAACAAAATTCACAATGTCAAACCGCAAATCTAACTAAATCAATGTCCACCCGTCGACTTACCTTGGACATGAAGGGATTCATGGAGAAGAGACTCTAGAGAATATATTCTACATGTATCATTGATCTCCATCCACAAAAGTGTGAGTCTCCTTGCTTGGGAACTTGAACAGGCTTGACCTCTGATTTGTGTACAATTCATTGTCTCCATATAGGGAACCAAGAACATGAAGAAGCCTTTTTATACACCTGCATAATAAATAAGTTTTCACAATAAGATACATTACCGACTTCAAGGAGCCATAGATACTAGAGAAAGGTGCTTTGAATATTTACTTACATGCCTAACTCAGGATGGGATCTTGGTACTGAATTAAGAGTCCACATGATTCTCTTATCCAATTCTATAACGGCAAGGCTCCAATGGTTCCTGCAAAAGTAGAAATATCTAAAACTAAGGCATCCCCTATCTATTAGATGCATATAACTAACAAGATAGAGGAGTAGCATACCATGATTCGTATGGAAAAATTAATACGGTAATCTCCAGCATGTTCAAATAGGTGAACCACTTTTGAATCTCTTGCTAGGAAGTACTCCTTCTTCTTAGCAATGGTTCTAGCTGAGAGTTGAGGATAAACACCTTAGAGTGGCTATCATGTGGAAGCTGGCACTTGATTAAATTGCAAAAACAAGGGTAACTCATTGAGGAAAAAGGACCATATCATCAAAAAATGAAATTTGCATATCTGCTTTAAATAGACGTCGTATAGGATAATATCTATGATCTGTGATGTCTTATCCATTAAATTTCTGACATCCATGATGTCAAGAGAGAGATGTCGATCACCATCTTCCATATTCACGAAGACACAAATGCCCCTCTGCAAGCTCCTTTGTATCTCCAGGTTGATTGACTCCAACAACTCTTTTGTTTCTTTGATGTACTGTTCTTGGAGATTCTTTGGGTTATATTAAACTTGCATTAGACATGCAAGCGCCATATCGCGCCAAACCGTAAAAATACCTCTCTCTCTCTTCTCCCACCTTATTTGGGATGTATGTGGATGAGGTTTCGGACTATGTAGAGCAAGAGGGTGACAGAGGAGCACAGTTAGCAGCAGGGACATGGATTCCCCTATTATTGTATGCTGATGATATTGTGCTGATCTCAGATTCTCCAGAGGGGATGCAACGTCATTTGGATGCATTGCACACGTTTGCACAAGATAGTGGATTGTCTGTTAACCTTGGTAAAACCAAGGTGATGGTGTTTAACACCACAGCACAGTGGGTTAGGAGGTCAGTACACCCACCTTTACATATGGTCAGGAGATAGTGGAGTAAAACCAAGGTGATGGTGTTTAACACCACAGCACAGTGGGTTAGGAGGTCAGTACACCCACCTTTACATATGGTCAGGAGATAGTGGAGTATACAGATGCATATACTTACCTTGGTATGGTTTTTAGTGTACTTACCTTGGTATGGTTTTTAGTGGCCCACTATTTTCCTTGAGGAGAGCAGCGGAGACTAGATTGACTAGAGCTTATGCAGCATTAGGGAGACTAGAGAGAATGTGTTCGCAAGTTCAGTTTCAGGAACCTCGAACAAAGCTATGGCTCTTTGACACTTTGGTCACTTCAGCCATGCTGTATGGAGTGGAAATATGGGGACCCTCAGTGGATCACCACAGCCAAGCTGGTAGCACTGATGGATGGAGATGTATGGAGAGACCCTTGGTTTTTATGATTTCCCGGATGATTAGGGCCAAGGCCTCCGTACCACATGATATTATCCGTGCAGAGATATCTGCCCGCCCATTGGTAGTAGAGGCACTCACTCAATCAGTCTCCTTTATACATAGCACTTGGGCTCTCCGTAGAGACAGATATGCTCGCTTAGCCCTGGAGTCTTCACGACAGTTGGCATCACAGGGAGACGGATCATGTTGGTATGCACAGATGACAGCTTGGTTCCAACTGCATGGCTTTAGTATGGACAGGCTACCTCCATTTGAGAGATTACCATACTTATCAGGCAGGACTTGACTCAGCTGGACACTAGGAGGACATGGATACAGTCGACACACAAGCTTGGTACAAAGATGGCTTTCTATAGAAATCATCTTCTCCAGCTCACGGAGGATGGGTTTGTGATTAGACCCAGCTACATGGATACTCATCTTTCTCATGGGGTACGGTGTGCTATTGGTCAAATGCGCACATCCTCACACCAGTTAGAGATTGAGACTGGCAAATTCAGAGGAGTACCAGCTAAGGCTAGGATTTGTGAGCTGTGCCAGATGGAGCCAGAGACAGAGTTACATTACATATGTCACTGTCTAGTATATTATGAGATACGAGGCCGTTTTCACTGCCTATTCAGAGTGGGTTTTGGACCACTTTCTAGAGTCATGAGATACCAGGATCAGAGATGCCTCGGATTATACTTGCTGGAGCTGCGTAGACATAGAGAGGGTCTCTTGAGAGGGAGGGGATCAGAGAGGGAGAGACACCTACAGAGACAGATTACAGACTTCTTTCAATCACAGATTGAGCAGTCAGGCCAGCAGGCATTGCAGCTAGCCCCAGAGTATAGCCGCACCAATGATTGATCAGGCTATAGAGTTGGGGCGGCGATCCAGGCGCCCCAAGATGAGAGGCCCATCCCAACACCGATGACTACAACAGAGGATCATGACCATACTAGCACGGCATGGGAGACGTCCAGTCAGAGTACTCACCATGGAGGACATTGAGGATATCTGCCATCGACTGATGAGAGACATCTTTGGATAGT